>NC_136597.1:6946476-7501476 GCF_910589615.1 Taurulus bubalis
TTTACATGTGGAGATGGAGGAATTGATCATTAGAAGAGGTGGTGGCTCTTAAAAGAGCCGTTGAGTTGTGGTCTCCAGCAGGTCTACTTGGAGCTGGTGTACTTGGTCACGGCCTTGGTTCCCTCAGACACGGCGTGCTTCGCCAGCTCCCCGGGCAGCAGCAGGCGGACAGCGGTCTGGATCTCCCTGGAAGTGATGGTGGAGCGCTTGTTGTAGTGAGCCAGACGAGAGGCCTCACCGGCGATGCGCTCAAAGATGTCGCTCACGAAGCAGTTCATGATGCCCATGGCCTTGGACGAGATGCCGGTATCGGGGTGGACCTGCTTCATCACCTTGTACACGTAGATGGCGTAGCTCTCCTTCCTGGACTTACGCCTCTTCTTGCCGGTCTTGGCGGCGGTCTTAGAGACGGCTTTCTTGGAGCCCTTCTTGGGCGCTTTCACGGTGCTGGCGTCAGGCATGATGATTTGATTCTTCCGTCGGACGATATCTCCAGCAGCTCAGGACGGTGACTATTTATATCAACGTGATGCAAATGAGGCTGTGCTGCTGCTCGTACAGGATTGGCTGTCTGCTGAGCGAGACTGAGCATGCGCGAAATAGGTTACATTTCTTGTGAGCAGACTAATTTGCTGTCGGGCGCAGAGATGTTAAAATGTGTTCCAGACGAACAACAGCACCTCACCGCTCATACGTTCAGAGTTTACTATTATTTATTTAATATTATTTTTCAAGTAAAAGTCCTCCATTAATGTCTTGATAGGCATGCTTTAGCTTTTTATTTTAACAAGTTTACAGTTGATAAATACATGCATCATTTATAAATATACATGCATAATATACAAACACAGATCGAGATACAATAAAGTGCTGTGTGCCTGGATCAGAAGCTCAGTTTGTTCCACAGGAGGATCTGGTGTTATCTATTGGAGAATGTGTTTCATCCTTGTAGCATGAACCAGACCCCTTGAGCGCTGTAACAGTCCATGAGTAGATGTTGTGTTTCGTCCTCATTTCAACAAATCATGGCTGACTTGTTGTTGTGCCATGAAACAGTCGCTCTGACAGCGAGTCTGTTGGCAGACATGAGCCAGCAGACATCTCTGATGCCAACAGTTTTTTTTGTTTCCTTCCTTTCCTTTTACTATCAGTTACATTTTTGTTTTTAATAAATCCACCATATTTGAAATTGTTGATTTCTTTTTAAATCATTTTACTAGATAGACCATTCCAGTCCCATTTGAACGTGACATAATAATACATACAACAAAACTTGACCAACGACATTTTGGCTACTGAGACACTGCAAATGCAAAGAACAAATATATATATATATATATATATATATATATATATATATATATATATATATATATATATATATATATATATATATATATTGTATATAGAGTTTGTCCTCAGAGAAAACACACATTGTCGGATTTTGAGACTCTTAATTTTTTTATATTTGCTGTGCTTCAGGTTCAAGATTTGGTCTTAGAAGAACTGTGTGGCTGTAAGGAGCTGACCGACTACTCAATGGAGGTTCTGGTAAAGCACCAGCCAAGCCTTCAGAGACTGGACATCAGTGCCTGCACGGAGCTGACCAGCAGGTTTGTAGAGGCCATATCACGGGGCCTGAAGTCAATGACACACCTCTACTTGTCCCGCGACTGGAGGATCACTGAAAAAGGTACAGATAGTATATTTTAGTTTTTGTATGAATTATACACTTAAAGATTAACTGACTTATCTGTGCGCGCAATATCCACATACCTGCAGAAGCTAGTGGTTCTGCGGCTCGGCTGGTGTAAAGAGGTCACCGACTGGGGTCTGCTCGGGATCCTGGAAACAATCCAATGTGAGTCTGACCAGGAGACGGTAAGAACCAGAGGCATGTGAAGGCTTTCACTACATAGTAGATTAATGAAAGTGCCATTCAACAGGGAGACAAGGGTCCCAGGTTCACCCGGACCTTTGGCAACATGGGCTTCTTCAAGCCTCCACGTTTGCCGTTTGAGGAGCGACCCAAGCTGGTGACACAGAATGACCTGCAGCAGTTCAAACAGCAGGCTGGAGCTTCACTTTTAGCTCTCAAGAGGCTGCAGGAGCTGGACCTCTCTGCCTGCCCCAAACTCACCGACAGCAGTATCACACAGGTAGGAGGCTGAGGAGAGACAAAGGTGAAATGTTCTGTAGGAATCCAGAATATAACAAATAAAAAGATCAGGATTTAATACTGTATCTCATCTCTTCAGGTGGTGCATTACCCAGACCTTTGCCGTCTGACTCTTTCCATGCTGCCGGACATCTCTGACGCCAGCCTGGCGTCGGTAGCTTGGCACTGCCGCAGCCTCACCAGCCTGGCGCTCAGCCACTGCCCGGGTATCAGTGACCGTGGAGTGGCACAAGCTGCACCGTACCTACACAGGCTGCAGCATCTCTACCTCTCCTGTTGTAATAACATCACCGACAGGTGAGAGGCACATAGCTCCACCTTTACTGTGTCTGTTGCCCCAGATTTGCATATAAAATCCTGAATTCTTGACCTTTTGAACCCTGCAGATCTTTGTTGCTGCTGGTGCAGCACTGTAAGCGCCTGCTTCTGCTATACAATGACTTTGTATAGTATATCCGACTGGGTGAAAACCAAAATGGTTAGAGCTACAGCATATGAGACGTACATAACCTAACTATGTAAATGCTATACTTTCCCCCTATACCTTTACTTTTATTTATATATATTTATATAAATAAAGCTGTCCTTTGCATTACTTATATTAATATAATAAATATACAAATGTCCTATATAGCCCGCCTGCAAAAAAGACTATATGGCTACCTTCAATCCCAGGTAAATCTCGTAGCTGTGTTTCGAGCACAGGAGCAGAAAAAACAGATGCTGGAAAAACAAACACAGATCAGAGAATATCGGGATACTGATATTCTCTGATCTGCAGTTCTAAAAGAAGCCCAGGGCCTGCTAGACGGGGTCACTCAGCAGAAAAGCATTACAGTAGACATGAAGATATTTAGGAACTTCTGTCAGGCTAAAGTGGATGAACAGTTTTAACAGTACGCTCCAGGCTGCTGTTGATAAGGCGGAGCAGGAACGGAAATATGGACATCTGTGGCAACAGGAGAAGTCTTATCTCGCAGCAGAGACCCGGAAGACTTCACAAGTCCTGAAAGAGGCAAATGGAGACTGAGTGTCTACGCTGCCAAGAACAGGCATCACTAACGGCTCCACTGGAAACATCACACAGCAACTATCTCGCAAAGCTGGACATGCAGGACAAAGACAACAATAACCTCATGGCTACTCTAAAGAAAAAAATAATTTAATGTCACGGCACCTTTCAAACACGGCTGCAATTCAAGGAAATGCAAAGAAAAGATAATTAAAGGTCACATTGACATTTTTAGATAAACAAATCTGTACTTTTCCCCACCAGGTGGCGATGAAAAGTTCACACAGCAGAAAAAAAACAGGACCACTGTGGACTTTTTTCAAACAATCTGCAAACAAGACCTATGTCATTACGCTGTTCATTTTGTATCAACTCAGTTGATATGGGTATTTGGTAAAATAAATATTAAAGTGATAGTTAGGATTCTTGCCGTTATAACGGTATTCACTGCTCCATACGAGTGTAATCCATGGACCAAGTTTAGTTAAATTAACGTGAGAATTACTTTGAACACTTTTCAGCCCCCTGGCAGGACTATCTTGTGTTATGGCAAGGCAATTGTAGGCAGCAGTGTCCAGTCCCATATTTTCCCTATGGGGTGATAGTTATAGTGAAGCTGCTTTCTTACTGTGCAGACGCTTTTCTGCTTGCTCTCGCCTCTGTTTGCATTTTTCTGCTAATACCTTCTGATATTCTTCTTCTGTGAGAATCTTTGAGCAGCAGCTCCTGGACACTTAAAAACCACTGGGACTATTGCCCTAATTCCGCTGGTTTAAAGATAAATTGCTATAGGCTACTTAGCAGCTAAGCTAAAGACTACTTAGCAGCTAAGCTAAAGCTAAGGAGCAGCAAGATGCCATCCCTCTCCATGGACAACTACTACAAACTCCTGCAGAAGATTGCAGTTTTGGAAACAAAAATCTACCGAATAGAAGTGAACGTGGAGGTAAATGGACTGTGTCAGAATGATACCACTTTACCATGGACTCAAAATCCTGTACAAATGCAAGCTAAGACACAGCTAACTAGCACCACCAGGCCTACCAAGAAACAGGAGGGCTGTGTAGCTGTTAACGAAACCTCAAATGGTAGTCCTCCCTGGAACTCTCTCGGTGCAAAGCCGAAGAGGCATTCACACCCTCGGGATGTGGGAGGACGACTAACAGGACGACTAACAGGCAGAGCCCAGCACCCTGAGATCTCTGATGCGACTGGCTGGCCTGCACTACCACGCAGGCAAAATTCCTCCTCAACCCCGATACGCAGCTGGACACAGCAGAAAACAGCTGGGAAACCAGCAAAGAAACTCCACAACAACCAAGCCTACAACTTAAAAACAGATTCGCTCCACTGTCGCAGGATCCTAAATCTGATGATCTGGATAAGCAGCTATCTTCACAAAGCAGGGTAAGAACCGAACATGAAAGGCCGCAGGAAAAGAGTCGGCCTGAGACTCTGATTGTTGGAGACTATGCTGTAAAAGATGTCCGAACGATGTGCAGCAAGAATACCAAAATACTCTGCTTTCCGACAGATATGGTGTCTAACATGAGAGATAAAATCCTGGACATCATGGCTGACCATCCCACGGTGAAAAAGCTCATTGTGCATACGGGAAGCTGTGATATTGTGAAACAAGAGTCTGAAGTTCTGAAGCTCTATTGACTGAAGCTCTATTGACTTGTTAAACTCAGTCAACTCTGTCAATGCTGAGGTGTTTATCAGTGGCCCTCTTCCACCAGCCAGGAGAGGAGATGAAAGATTCAGCAGGCTGTTTGAGCTGAACAGATGGCTGTCAACTGCATGCACTGACCATACAGTACATTTTATCAACAATTTTTACATTTTCTGGGAGCGTATACATCTTTTTAAGGCAGATGGAGTTTGCCTGAACAAGTCAGGGGTAAAACTATTCACCTCTAACTTATTTTTCTTCCTGCGTCACTCGTCTGTTCCCACTGCCAAGGACAGGAGACAAGAGGAATCTAAACAAGAGATAACCACACAGCATCGCCGTGGAGACCTCATGGGAAGGAAGCCAAAGGAGAGCCAAGAGGAGGAGTCTCCACCCTCATCATCAAGGATTGATACCCCTCTCGGAGAGGACGAGTCTTTACTTCCCTCACCAGCACCTACTTCCACCCCCCACACTTCATCCAGGTCCCTCTCCTCTCTACTCTCTCCCTCCTCCCCATCCTCCCCCCTCATGGAGTTCACTGACCGCATGAATGAGATGGTCATTGCTGAAACCAAATTCACTCCCCTCCGCACTCCCACGTCCCGTGCTGAAACCCCTCCAGCTAGACCTCCGTCACCGGTTCTAAGTGCTTTGACGCAAACACCGAAGTTAAAGCGCCGTGCCCCTCTCCCGCCTCCACAACATCTCCACAACCATCCTCTATCTCCCCTACCTGATAAAGACATTGGTTGATATCTTTTGGGTCCGGACTACAAGGTTAACGACACCACTGATTATCTCCAGGAACAGTCGGGGCCCTGTATGAAGTTAGCCTTCTTAATTCCTGTCCTGACTTATCGAAAAGGAAAGGTGAGGCTGCGAAGAAACATTAGTAAATCTGCAAATGTATCCAATTTAGCATTCATTCCTCGTCAGCCTGTCCAAAGAAATAGGGCAAATATAGTTTTAAACACATTAAACTTAGCTTTATTAAATGTCAGGTCTCTGTCAGGAAAAACATTTTTAATCAATGATTTCATTATTAGGCACAAACTTGATTTTTTTTTTTTAACCGAAACTTGGTTGGACCAAGATAACAGTGCAGCTGTTCTTATTGAAGCAACACCTCCCAACTTCAGTTTCATGAGTGAAACAAGAGCGCATAAGAAAGGAGGTGGAGTTGCTATTCTATATAATGAGTCTCTTCAATGCAAGCAGATGTCTTTTGGTCATTTTATTTCCTTTGAATATGTGGATCTCAATTCCACGCAAGTTTTATTCCTCAACATTTACAGACCACCTATATACTGTGCAACCTTCTTTGATGAGTTTACTGAACTGCTGTCTATAATCTGCATTGATTTTGATTGTGTTGTCATTGTTGGTGATTTTAATATCCATGTTGATAATCCCCAGGACAGAGGGTCTATAGAGCTATGTGGTGTCCTTGATAACTATGACCTGACTCAGCATGTAACAGGTCCCACCCACAACAAGGGGCACACTCTAGACCAGGGGTGGGCAAACTTTTTGGCTCAGGGGCCACATTGAATAAAAAAATTTGACAGACGGGCCGGGCCAGTATCAGATGGATGGAGAGTGTTTGTGTGAACCTGTCACGGGAGGACAATGTTGCGGACCCAAATGCAGACCACATGAGAGTATGACTATCTGGTAAAACAGATTATTGGAGCCAACGGGAAGGGGGGAGCCTGTGGTCCGCCACAGGGGGTGCTGGGCGGTGGGAGACCCGTGGCTCTACACTGGACGACGGCGAGGCCGGCAGGGGGCGGTGTGAGAATATAACGTAAATGACTCAGCTTTTTTGTTCAACTCGCTGGTTAAATCTTCATCAATTTGTTCTACACGCCGAGTCACTGTTCTGTGTGATAAACTCAATTTTTCAAATTTGTTTTTGCTCTCTGGACATAAGAGACCCGCTGTTTCTACCATACATTCTTTCAAAAACTCTCCTTCAGAGAAAGGCTTGCTGGCTTTTGCTACATTGAATACTAGCAAAAAACTTGCCTTGGTGCTTGATTCTTGTATAGCAGTTTGGGGGAGAAAAATATTTTGCTGACTCTTTAAATTGGCTGCCAACCTCTTAGCAGTAGCCGCCCGTTCTGTCGTTGACTGTTGGCTAGCATAGTTAGCATGCTGGGCGGAAAAGTGGCGGCTAATATTGTATTCTTTGAATACTGCAATGGTTTCTTGGCAAATAAGACATACTGCCTCTGATCGTACTTCGGTAAAAAAATACTTAGCAGTCCACTCATTAAAGACTCTGCACTCACTGTCGACTTGTCTTTTCTTGGGTCCACTCATTGTGACAGAAGGGATCACTGCAGGAGGATGGCAGGAGGCTGACAGACAGAACCCTATATGTCACATGACATAAGCGCGCAGGGTGGAATGTGGTTAGTGATGTTAGTTATACTGAGGAAAAATACTCTGCATGCAGCTGTCTGTTCATTTTACAACTCTAAAACTGTTGTAGTACAAACCCTGTCTCCGGCGACAGAAAGTGATTCATATTACCGTAAATCTTCTAAAGTTAACGCTTTACGACATAATTAAAAAGGATTCTGACTGCTAAGAAGTGGAGCTTTTCAGTGGTTTGCGGTATATTACGGTAATAAAAAAGCTGTGTGCGCAGCCGGATCCGGCCCGCGGGCCGTAGTTTGCCCACCTCTGCTCTAGACCTAATCATCACTTCTGGACATTTCCAAGGTTGCTGTAACGGATGATGCACTCTCTCATCATTCCTGTGTTTTCTTTAAGAGTGCAATCTCCCTGCACACAAATGTCCAAACCAAGGTTGTGACAAAGCGTTACATCACTGAAAACACCAGTGAACTATTTATTCAGAAGTTCTGCTCCACACCAGGCCTCTCTTGCATCTCAGTCAATGAGCTTGTGGATGGCTTCAATTCTAAAGTTAAAAATATTATTGATGCCATTGCACCCACTAAGGTGAAGGTGGTCTCGGGTAAGAAAAGATCCCCTTGGAGAAATGCCACGCTGGTCAGAATAGAGAAAAGAGAGTGTCGGAAAGCTGAACGCAGGTGGCGAAAAACTAATCTCCAGGTTCACTGTGGCATCTATAAAGAGAGACTTCACAATTATAATTTGGAACTTAGAAATGCAAGACAGGCCTTCTTCTCTGACATCATAACCAAAAACAAAAACAATACACGCGCCTTATTTGCTACCGTGGACAGGCTAACAAACCCTCCGGTGTCGGTAACGGCTACGCTCCAATCCACCTGGGCATGCAATCAATTTGCCTCCTATTTTGCTGATAAAATTCAGAGAATTAGACAAGCAGTCGGTGGCTCCACACCAACCAAAGGATATGTGTTGTCCCCATCTTTAAATAGCATCCATTCAAATATCATGACACAATTTCACTCAATTAACCAAAGAAGCCTAGAAGACATTATCCAACATCTGAACACATCCTCCTGCTGCTTGGATATTCTACCAACACACTTTTTCAAAAATATTTCACACTGCATGAACGCTGATCTTTTACAAATTGTAAACACATCCCTTCTATCAGGTGTCTTCCCACAAGCCCTAAAAACTGCAGTTATTAAACCACTTCTAAAGAAGGCTAGTTTAGACCCCGGAATAATGAAAAACTATAGACCAATATCAAACCTCCCATTCTTAAGTAAAATAATGGAAAAGGTGGTTTTTCAACAGCTGAACAACTTCTTGGCTGAAAATAACTGTTTTGATGTCTTCCAGTCCGGCTTTCGTCAGCACCACAGTACTGAAACTGCTCTTGTTAAGGTTTTCAACGACATCCACTTAAACACAGACAGTGGCAGAACTTCAGTCTTAGTATTACTGGATCTCAGTGCTGCATTCGACACGGTCGATCATGACATACTACTAGACAGACTGAAAGTCTGGGTAGGACTCTCTGGTGCAGCACTTAACTGGTTTGAATCCTACTTGAAGGACTGACAATACTTTGTGTTGGTAGCTATTTACACATTAGAGCTGACTAGGATGACATGTGGTGTTCCCCAAGGTTCAATACTGGGGCTTCTTCTGTTCAACATCTACATGCTTTCACTGACTCAGATTATGAAAAACAACAATGTGTGTTATCATAATTATGCAGATGACACAACTCTACATAACTATATCACCAGGAGACTATAGTCCCATACAAGGGCTGGCTAAATGCATTGAAGAAATCAATAACTGGATGTGCCAGAATTTTCTTCAATTAAATCAAGATAAAACAGAAGTAATGGTTTTTGGTCCCAAGGACGAACGATTGAAAGTCAGCGCTCAGCTTCAATCACTAATGTTAAAAACCTCAAACCAAGCTAGAAATCTAGGTGTAGTTATGGATTCAGACCTCAACCTGAACAGCCATATCAAGACAATTACAAAATCAGCCTACTACCACCTGAAGAATATATCAAGGGTTAGAGGACTTATGTCTCAACAGGATTTGGAGAAACTTGTCCATGCATTTATCTTCAGTAGACTTGACTACTGTAACGGTGTGTTCACAGGCCTCTGTAAAAGTCAATCAGAAAGCTACAGCTGATTCAGAATGCTGCAGCTGGAGTCCTCACTATGACCAGGAAAGTGGATCACATCACTCCAGTTCTGAGGTCTTTGCACTGGCTTCCTGTCAAACAAAGAATTGACTTTAAAATCCTGCTGCTGGTTTATAAAGCACTGAATGGTTTAGGGCCTAAGTATGTTTGTGATCTGCTGCTACCTTATGAACCATCCAGGCCACTCAGGTCGTCTGGGACAGGTCTACTTTCTGTTCCAAGAGTCAGAACTAAACATGGAGAAGCAGCGTTCAACTTTTCTGCTCCATATATCTGGAACAAGGTCCCTGAAAGCTGCAGGTCTGCTGAGACCCTCAGCTCCTTTAAGTCCACATTGAAGACTTTTCTGTTTGCTGCTGCCTTTAATTGAACCAGATTCAATTACTGCATCTCACTACTGCATTGTATTTCTTAAACTGCACTGCAACTTTTATTCAACTTTAATTTTTTATTTTGCTTTTTCAATTTTTATTTTGCTTTTTGACTGTTTTAATGTTTTCTTAACTGTTTTTAAATCTGCATTATGTTTTGATGCTTTTAATGGTTTTATGTGAAGCACTTTGAATCGCCTTGTTGTTTAAATGTGCTATACAAATAAACTTGCCTTGCCTAGTTGGCGGAAAGTAAAAACAAACATTTTCAGCTCATAATCATGTTGTTTTCCAGTCTGAATATATCAATTCATGTTTGAGCAGCGCCCTGGCTGCAAAGCTCCTTCTCATGACAGAGAAAGAGATAATGGCCCAAAGTTGGTGGATGTATTACACACATGGAGCAGCAAATACTATAATACAGGTAAGAATCCTAACTTTCCCTTTATAATTATTCAGCTTGCTCCAAACTGGCTTGTATGGCCACATTGTTAGACATTAGTTTATATTGGAAGCAGCTGTCACTATAGGTATTGATAATTAATAAATCCATAACCTGAGCTGTACATATGAACTAAAAATGGTTATGATTTCACACATTTTTCTGTTTTTTGGCTATTCTGGTCAATATTATTTGGATTACCAGCCCATGCCTAAAACTAAATACAGTTTATCATAGTGGAAAAAAAAAAGACTGACGGAAGCGCATTGCATTCACTGGATGAAAAAATAAATAAAAAATAGACCCCTTTTCTCGTAATTCTGACATCCTGACCTGATTACGAAAGGTGCCATACTGGCCACTGTATGCATGTATGTGTACAAGCGTCTGTATGCATGTATGTGTACAGGCGTCTGTATGCATGTATGTGTACAGGCGTCTTCTTAGACGGTTCCGTTGCCTTAGCTACTCCTTGGGGATCTAGGATGTTTAACAGGTGCCGCACAGTTCTTTGAGTCACTGTAGCATCCCCGGCAGAATTATAGTCTGGAGTCTTTAAGTGATGGTTCGTAAAGGTTTATTGAACTCACCATAAGAACTATGAAGAAAAACGGAAATAGCAGTTGGTTAGCTTAAGCTCTGAGAGACAAAAAACGTAACAATCTAAAACAATATTTTCTCAAAAAATGAACTTGAACAGGTGCAAACCTTGTGCCCATATCAGCCAGGTGCTAAACTAATACATCCGTAACCTTTTTATCACTGTTTTCCGTTGTTATGGCAACCTTTCCTTTCTGCCCGTTTCTTACTAACAACTTCCGTTTTTTGTACCTTCAAAATAAGAGCGCGACCGGAAATGCACCGACTGCAGTAACAAAACGGACTAAAATAAAGGACAAAAAAAAAGGAACAAACTATTAAAATACTTTAAACTCTCAGAGGTCCGTCACAGTCACTACCAAACCAGATTGGACGCATTTCAAAATGCATGAATTTGTATTCATGAAGCATCCCGTGTTGGTTCAACTGCTCCTGCAGAAACAGAGCGACATCCAGCACGTCAGACTGGGCTTTCCGCCTGAACAATCCTAACGCCTTGAGATGCCTGCGCAGTGTTGACACTCAATTTAATACCATCCTTATTTTTTAGAAACATCGCAATTACGAGAAAATGAGTCTATTATTGTTTTATCCAGTGAATGCAATGCGCTTCCGTAATTACTTGTCTGTCTAAAAAAAGACATGGCCACAGCGAGCGCGCGCCCGAGCGAGAGAACGCGAACGAGTGAGGGAGCGCGAACGAGAAAGACACACAGCGAGAAAGATAAAGATAAGAGAAGGAAGTATGTACAAATATGGACAGATGTGTGACTGGTCTAAAGCGCAAATCCGATGGAACTTATGTTACAGCCGCATATTTTATACAGTATAATGCAATTCATTAAAAACCAAGAAAAATTTGGGGTCGGGTTGCAGGGGGGGGGGGGGGGGGGGCTTGTTGAACGTCGCTTCTGCAGAAAGTACGGGCCATGCTGCATTCACTGGTAACTGGGACTTTCCAGGTGCTCAACGACCTGCGATCAAAATGTGCTCGCTGTCTCAACAAGAACAACATTTAAAATGAAGGACGTGCCACTTTCGTTATGCGACAATTACAATTGGTAAAGCTACTGCCAAAACAAGGTCTGCCGACTAACGTGCAGCCAGTGTAAGCCAAGTTAGCATCGGCTAGTTAGCATTAGTACAATTACGCTAGCCAACAATCAGAGACACTAAACATGTTAGTTTCCTTGATAACTTACGTTAATATTCGCCAAAAGACTAAATGAGACTTAAAATATCCAAGCGGTCTCTTTCCTTCTTCAGCTTCGAAGTCAGCGCGGTCCACCATGTCTTGAGGACGCACATGTGCAACAGCTACAAAGCGGCCTAGTGGCTACATTGACCAGGTTAACAAAGTAGAATAATCTACGGACCAGACCAGGAAGAAGCTAACTGCTGTTGCATGGCAGAAACAAGCAGTTTATTTAATGCACATTTGATCTTAAATCTATGGATAGTTGATCCAGTGTTGTGATCAGGAAGTCATCTCTTTATAGAGTAAGTGTGTGGCCCTTAAAAGGACCGTTGTTGTTTGATGTTGGTCAGTCAGAGTTTAACCCCCGAAGCCGTAGAGAGTGCGTCCCTGTCTCTTCAGAGCATACACCACATCCATGGCGGTCACCGTCTTCCTCTTGGCGTGCTCGGTGTAGGTGACGGCATCACGGATCACGTTCTCCAGGAAGACCTTCAGCACTCCGCGGGTCTCCTCGTAGATCAGACCGGAGATACGCTTCACTCCACCGCGGCGAGCCAGACGGCGGATAGCGGGCTTGGTGATTCCCTGGATGTTATCACGGAGGACTTTACGGTGACGCTTAGCGCCTCCTTTACCGAGTCCTTTTCCTCCTTTGCCTCTTCCGCTCATCTTCACTGCTCAAAGTAATTCAACGAAGTGGAGGACGAGGAGGAGTTCACGCATATTTACATGCTGTCTGAGGACGTGATAGAGGACATGAAGGCTGTTCTTCTTCGCTTCTTGAAGGTTGATGATTAAACTCTTTGGTGCTTTAGCGCCACCTGCTGACCAACAGCATCAATCAGGGACATATTGTCTCCCACTGCTTGTTTGCTGAAAGACAAGCTGACAAGTTTTATACTCAAACATTACCTTATAATTGCAGTAGTACAAGTACAATGTCGAGGACAATCATGATGGGACTCTGTGTAAACAAATCAGCAGATATGAATGTAATAATCTGTCTGTTGTTCTTGTCTCTCTCACTGTATACATGTATAGCCACCCCATCCCCTCTTATTACGGCTTGAGACCGAGCTAAAGTTGGTAACGTATATTTGCTCAGTTTGTGTTTGACTGCATTTCGTTAGTAACAGTTAGCGATACGTTAGGGTTGTCAATTCCTTAATCTAGAGGAGACTTCAGGCTTTATAACGACGTATTGAATATGCAAATTGAGCTTTCCTGGGGCCAGAGACAGTCATGCGTAATGGAGGCACCTGCATACTCGTTCGTGCGCTATTACGCACAGCAAGTCTGAACAACTGTTCATTTCATGTTTGGTATTACCACAAACATATACCAATGTGTATAACTGTGTAATAACCACTAATAACAATGCAAAATATAACTTTGACTCCAAGTCGAGCAGATGCTTCCAATGTCCTTGTTGGAGCTCTGCCTGGATCTTTTCATGAAAACAAACCTGTAGAATGGTCATATTTTGTCACTGTTCACTGATAGCCATAAACTGTATTTTACCTGTACAGATACAGCCACATGGAGTTATTTATACTGAAACATACTTTATAATTTTAGGCGGACAAAAATCTTACATTTTTACTAACTTCAAAGGCTGTTTCTGTATGACCGACAGGTTTTCTGACAATTTCACAATAAACTTTAGATGGTTTTATTTCTGGTAAGACCTCATTGGTGCATATAGTCAGAGTGGTTCAGAAGCCATGCTAATTTCGGTACATATGCAAAATAATATGTATCAAGGAGAATGTTTGTTAGTTGTGCAAGGACTACAGATCACTCGCCCTCTCTCTGGTTTTCCAACATATGGTCCTTTTCTGCTGAGAGTTTTACACTTGATTGTCTGTAATAATCGATCTGATGCTGCACCGACACTGAACAACATATCACCATGACCATATGAGCCTATCTGTACATTATCTTGTTGCACAGTCTTCAACTTTCCTGCACCCATTTTGGACTTCTGCAATATGCGGAATCTTAACCTTTGTGTGGTGTTCATATCAGAATCAGATTCAGAAACCGTTTATTTGCCAGATGTGTGAATTTTTATTGGTGGAAGGCGCATAAACATTAGACATGAGACGTTATACGAGACAAACAACAATCAACAACAACAACAACAACAACAGTGCAATGGGTATTAATTTAAGTATAAGATAAAGAGCTCAGACATACAGATGACATTATCTAACATTATTTAACAGTATGTTAAAGTGACATGTTTGTTATTCAGCCAATGTTCGTGGGTCTGGTTGACCCACTGCATTTTGGGTTTTTAATGCAACACAATCACACAATGTTATCTTAAAATATTCAACAGATGTTTACTTCATCCCAATTACAAGCATCATAAACAGCATCATATGGTTATAATTTGCCCTTTACCTTTGTTAAATTACATGTATTTATTAATGTGCTGCTCGTTTTTAAATTGTATTTATGAAATGTAATAAAAAAGAAAATCAATTATAATCAAGATATGAGTGACAATCCTCTCCACACATTCTCCCATCCCTGTTTAGTATAATCATGAGAACCACATTCTTGCCTTTCTTTGGCACAAAGGAAACACAAACTTGGAAGAGTTGACCGGCCTGTTCTGTGTAGACAGCAGCTGACTGGAGCTCAGACTTGATTTGCCGTATCGTTCCGATCACGGTTAGCTTCAGCAATCCATGATTGAACAACCTTGTGAGGGAACGGCAAAAAACAAAACTCAACCACAGACTCTCTCACACACACACACACACACACACAGACAGGAGGACAGAGTGAAGGAACATAGGAGCTACAATGTCCAAATTAGCCTCGGGTCCAAAGGACAAATGTAAAAGTGGAGGGTGGGTGTACAGTGTGTTCTGATTCATGTTCTTCACAGAAAATGATCAAAGGCCAATGAGTACGAGTTTGCAAAGATAAATAATCGTATAATTTTTCTTTTGTTAAAAATGAAAAGGGGTCCCACAGATCCGAACATGTGCTAGTGTTTACAAATCGTATCTAAAGGCTCCATCTGTTCGGTTCTGGGTATCCAGTGTTCAGAGATGCTCTCCTGTGGCTTCATGAGTTGCCCCACCTCAGATTTATAATGTAGAAAAGGGATTTACACAGCATGGCTTTTCCCCCACTTGTGACATGTTTTGCAAAGAGTGTTTTGGGAGAACTGTTGTGGCTTGAAGTCAATGAGACTCAGACTTTATGATACTTGGCCACCCACAATAACACACTCTAAGTGTTGATCATTGTAATGCTGCTGGGTAGCTCCCATCATAAAGGACTCTTTAATTAAATAAGGACAAACCTGAGTAGTTTGTGTTTGACATTTCAAAATGTGAATTTCCACAAAATCATGCTAGCCATTGCAAAAAAAGAAAAGCAACTGTGTAATATAAAATGTTGTAAGGGTTTCAGGGGACGTAGACTTTATATTATTTAGAGGGTAAACAACGCCAGTGTCCTGTGATCGTAAAACCAGCGTTTGCAGGAGGAAGGAGCTCTTCAGAGAAAGTGACGTGGCTCTTAAAAGAGCCGTTGTGGGTCGTGGGTGAGCAGACGGGTTAAGCTCGCTCTCCGCGGATGCGACGGGCCAGCTGGATGTCTTTGGGCATGATGGTGACCCTCTTGGCGTGGATGGCGCACAGGTTGGTGTCCTCGAACAGGCCGACCAGGTAAGCCTCGCTGGACTCCTGCAGAGCCATAACAGCGGAGCTCTGGAAGCGCAGGTCGGTCTTGAAGTCCTGAGCGATTTCTCTCACGAGACGCTGGAAGGGCAGCTTGCGGATCAGCAGCTCCGTGGACTTCTGGTAGCGACGGATCTCCCTCAGGGCCACGGTACCGGGCCTGTAACGGTGAGGCTTCTTCACGCCGCCGGTGGCCGGGGCGCTCTTCCGGGCAGCCTTGGTGGCCAGCTGCTTCCTGGGGGCTTTGCCTCCGGTGGACTTACGAGCGGTCTGCTTGGTTCTTGCCATGACTTCTTCTTGTTTCTGTGATCAGGAGGAAGATGCAGCCGGAGAGGAGACGCGCTGCTCTTAAACTGTGGGACCGGCTGTGAAACGATGACGCGGCTTCAGAGCTCCGGCTCCTGATTGGTGAGGGTTTCCTCCTGGAGCTCAGCTCCGCCTCGAGCAGCGACCCGCCGCCCGAGTCTCGCTGCTCACTGGAGGAAAACCATTTCAAAATGTCCGCCAAAATATCAGAGTGGTCCGCCCCCTGCTCCTCTGCTGGAAGCCTCGTTCCTGGTTCTTCTTCTTCTTCTATAAATTTGACTGGCGGATCGCAACCAATTTGCCTAGGTGCATACCGCCACCTACTGTACCGGAGTGTGCAGATTCAGGAATAACTGTTCTAACTAACAAAGAAAAAAAAAAAAATAAATAAATTAAAAAAAAAAAAAAAAAAATAAATAAATAAGTAAATAAACCAAACCAAACCAACAAAGCAAATAGAAACAAAACAAACAAAACAACAACAAAGCACCTCAAAGCAACAAACCAAAACCCAAAATACTACCCATTCACAGCCAATCTACTTAATACCCAAACAAACCTATACCTAAATCCTGCGTCCTAATCCTGTATCTTTGGCAAATCCCAACAAAGCCCTATAACCCTCATGACCCACCTGGTTCGCTGCCAGAACTCCCTCCAGACTCCACCTCCGTCCCAGCTGAGAATTTTTTGCCTTCAAAAGTTTCCTTTCATAGTTGTATTTACGACACTTCATGATAATATGCTCCACATCCTCAGTCTCATTACAACAAATACACTTATCTGTTCCCACTTTTGCCATTAAAAACAGAGTTGCATTCAGTCCTGTGTGTCCCAATAGCCTTGATATGATTACCTCCTCTCTACGACACTTCCCTTTGAAAAACTTAACATTAATGGATTTTTGTATATTGTGATAGTGCCTTCCTTTGCAGTTGTTGTCCCACTCCCTCTGCCATAATTCCCTCACTGCCTCTCTAATAACAGCTTTCGCTTCCCCTTTTCCAAACGGAATACTCAGGATTTCCTCCTTTTTGAGTTTAAGTGCTTTCTTAGCGATCCTGTCCGCTCTCTCATTTCCCTCCACACCTATATGAGCATGGACCCAGCAAAAATGCACACTAGTACCCAGCCTTTGGAGTCTCAGCATTATCATAGATATTTCCAGCACTAAGTCCTCTCGTATAGATCGTTTGGACTTAATGCTATTTAACGCTGCTGCAGAGTCTGAGCAGATAACCACTCTCTCCAGCCTGACCTCTTCCACCCATTGCAGCCCCAGGATTATAGCAGTAACTTCCGCCGTGAAGACAGACTGTCTGTCATTAATTCTTTTACATATAGCCCTATTAAATTCAGTTATGAATACCCCTGCACCCATGTGACCATTCCCATTGTCTTTCGACCCATCGGTGTATATTTGCAGATAGTTATAATATGTGTTGTTCATGTATTCTTGTGTCTGCTGTCCAATGTCACAGTTTTTCCCCACCCATTTTTTCCTTTGCTCTATGAGTGATAAATCCACCTTGTTGGCTGGTAAAATCCACGGAGGAACATTTCCCCACATCACACTGGGACCATAGTCATACTTATTTAATCCGAATTCATTGGCTACTGAGTTAATGCTCCACCCAAACCCTTTCCCTTTATTGTGTGTGTATTCCCAACATTCCTGCAGCACATTGACTGCAGGAAGTTCCTCTCCCGAACCCTTAAGCTTCACCCAATATGCCAACGCTAGCTTGGCCCGTCTTAATATTAATGGCAGTTCGTCCGCTTCCACCAGAAGTGCGATGTTTGGTGTGGACTTAATTGCACCCGTGCATAATCTGAGAGCTCTGGACTGAATTCTATCTAATATTTCAAGTGTGCTTTTAGCAGCTGCTCCATACACCATGCACCCATAATCTATACTTGATCTTATAATGGCCCTATATATATCCAGTAGTGACTGTTTATCTGCACCCCATTCATGCCCAGAAACTGCTCTCATAACATTGATCACCTTTTTGCATTTAGTTTCAATGTGCTTAATATGAGTTCTCCACAAACATTTCCCATCAAACCACAAGCCTAAGTATTTAAACTCTGCTACCCTCTCCATACTTTGTCCATATAATTTAAGATTCCAATTGACTACATTTCTTTTCCTGGTGAATAGAATGTAGCACGACTTATCCACTGACATTTTAAACCCCCAGTCATACGACCACCAACCTTATCTATAGCTTTTTGCATGCTACTGCTCACATACCCAATATTCTTTCCTCTTTTCCATACCGCCCCATCATCAGCATACAGCAGGGAGCCCATATCTCTTCCAATATCCAAAAATATGTCATTTATCATAATAATGAATAGAATAGGGCTAATGGCACTCCCTTGTGGGATCCCATTTACAATACTAAATTCATCTGACACAGCATCTCCAACTTTTACTTTGAATACCCTGCTAGACAAAAAATCTAATACCCAGTTGTACATCCTTCCACCAATACCCAATTTATTCATTTTAATCAACAGGCCCTCTCTCCACATGGAGTCGTATGCTTTCTCTATATCAAAATAAACTATCGCCATAACCTCCTTCATACTTATTGCTTTCTCTGCCTCATTGCTAACTTTTATTAAAGCGTCAGTTGTTGATCTACCTTTACGAAACCCATTCTGCGATTTATTAAGCAAGCCCCTTTGCTCTAAGAAGTAAGTTAATCTGCGCGTGATGATCTATTCCATCCACTTGCACAAGTACGACGTCAGCGCTATTGGTCTGTAATTGCCAGCATTAGCTAGGTCTTTACCAGGTTTGCCAAAAGGTAGAATCAAAGCACTCTTCCAGCTGCTTGGCATTACACCTTCCCTCCAAATCATATTAAACAGTTTACGCACCATTTCGAAGGCTTCCTCTGGTAATTGTTTAAACATAGCATAGCATAATTGGTCTTGTCCTGGTGCAGAATCCCCACTTCCCTCTATTGCTGTTTTCAGCTCTTGTATTGAAAACTCCATATCAAGGGGAGTGCCCTCACTGCCCTTTTTCTTTTTAACGTCTGTATGTACTGCTAACATTTCTTCTTTTCTCGGTCTGTGCATCTCATATAAATGACTTCCACTGTGAACATTTGCAAACTTCTTCCCCAATAACTCAGCTTTCTCCTTATTTGTAATTGCCCGATATTCTCCGTCTATCAAAACTGGGATTATACCTGATTTCCTTTTCCCACTCATTTTATTGATCATTGCCCAAACATCACACACCTGTATTTCTCTTCCAATAGATGAGCAGAATTTCCTCCAGGCATTCCTCTTGGCTGACTTAATTACTTTCCGAACTATCGCTCTCTTTCTTTGATAGTCGATCAAATTATGTTGAGTCAGGAGGCTTCTTACCTTTCTGAAGGCGCGATTTCTTTCTTTAATGGCATTTTTACATTCCTCATTCCACCATGGGACCATTTTCTTTTTCCCATTCCCCTTACTCTTAGGAATGCATATTGATGCAGCACCAATAATCATGGAGGTCAATACTCCCGCGCAGCTGTCCACATCCCCTTCAATAGTTATATCTTCACATCCCTTCCTACAACATTCTTTAAATATTCCCCAATTAGCTTTAGGAAAACACCATCTTTCTGTTGAATTACCCTTCTGTGTAAAGATACTACAATTTAATGAGCATAATATTGGGTAATGATCACTCCCTATGTTAGAGTCATTAATTATATTCCATTCACACAAATTACTCATATTTCCTGAGACTAAGGTGAGATCTAAACAGGATACTGAATTTCGAGTAACATCTACTCTAGTGCCTCTTCCATCATTAAGACAAATTAATGCTCTTTCCTCTATAAATTCATCAACTACCCTTCCGTTGAAATCTGTGCACTCACTTCCCCACTTCCCCATTATGAGCATTAAAATCTCCACACTAAATTTCTCTTTTCCCAGCATTTCCTGATATCTCATGAAACATTTCCAAAGACAGCTTTTTACAAGGATTATAAAAGTTCACCACCTTGATATCTCCTCTGGGACTGCATACTTCTATCATAACACATTCATACTGCTCTGGAACATTAATCTTCCTAAATGCTAGTGCCTCCTTAATAAATGTTACACACCCCCCACCTTGTTTCCCAGTTCTATCACATCTGACAGAGCTGTACCCTGGAATTACAAAGTCCAATTGTGGCTTTAGCCAAGTTTCTTGAATGCAAATAACATCTGGCCTATCTTTCAGATCAGCCACCACCTTCTTGAACTCTTGCCCATTTGCTATTAAACTTCTGGCATTCCATTGTAGGATATGCAATACCATTAGGAGGTTAATCACCCTGAACATTGTAGTTGGGAGGATTTAACATTTTATGAATCAAATCTGCCTTCGCTTCTTTGATCCCCAGAATCTCTATAGCTGCCTCTACAATGGTCTTAATTCTATCACTTTTTTTCTTTTGTTGAATTGCCAAGTTCATAGTTTTACAGATGAAGGCCACAAAGCACATTTTGTCAACAATTAGCGTGTCCTCATTTATCTCTGTTATGCATGAATTCAACTCTATTTGACTCTGAATCGGAGCAGGGGGAAGGTCCACAAGGGGTTGTCTTTTCCCCGCTTCCTTCATGATTGTTTCCCTGGGTGTAACTTTTCCATTTTCCTTCACCTTTTTAACTGCTTCCGCATAGGACACCTGATTGAGTATTTTATATTTCTGCACTTCCTTTGCTTGCATTTGAATTGGGCATCCTCCAAAAGCAGCACTGTGTTCACCTCCACAGTTACAGCATTTAATTTTTACATTTTGGCCACATTTTCCGTATTCATGCTCGCCTCCACATCTTGCACATCTCTGCTTCCCCTTACATTGCCCTGCCGTATGTCCCATTCTTTGGCACTTGAAGCATCTTAAGGGAGCTGGAATAAACTCTCTAACATCATAGCTCATATATCCTATTCTTATTTTCTTGGCTAGGACCTTTTCAAACTCCATCAGCACTGATAGGCTATCAGCTTTCTTACCATCTCGATTTATTTGCAGTCTAGAAGCTTTCACTACCTTTCACTTCCTGGATAATCTCATCTATTGACATTGACAGTGGCACATCCTGAATAACACCCCTCAGTTTAGCAGCACTCCCTGGAATATGACTGCTGATCCTTTCTCCGTTCAATGTTTCCGCTTTGAGGATCTTCTCCCTTTGCCTTTGATCTGTAGCAAAGATCAACAGTCGCCTGTTGCTTAAAAACTTGGCAAACTTAATCTTCCCTATTTCCTTTTCAATAGCTTTGGTCAGTTTTAACGGATAATAGTGAGCCCCTTCATTTTTGAACGCAACTACCACTTTCCATTCCGCTGTTTCATCCTCTTTCCTCACACTTGCTCCATTAGCCTTCGCTTTTTTACTCCTCTTGCCGAACTCATTTCCGGAGTGATCCGAACTATCGCTCCAATCTCTCCTCTTTCTGTTAGCTTCTTGCCATTGCATTCCATCTCTCTCGCCATCTGAACTGTCACCCATATTATCTGCATTCACGGTACAGTTGCTGCTGAACCGCAAAACTCTTCTCTCCTCTCGAAGTCCACCGATTTTCCACAAACTTGATTCGTCGCACACCGATGACGTCCCACCGCCTCCTCTCCACTTCCCAAAAGTCTCTGCTAGTCGTCTCCACTGACCTCTTTCCTGGTTGGCCAAACAACCTCCTGATAAAGAGCTCTGCATTCATGTCTCCTTATTCACAAACAAAAACATCACTACATAGATACAGTGGTTACTCTCATATTAAGAAAAGGATATATGAATTGTGGTTTTTGATAACCAGCTATTATTAGCTATTATAGAATCATTAACTCGACAGATATATTTATACATGAGATTTAACTTAACCTTCCTCTTGTGTTAGCTTTCTGTTACCATCTCTTGTGTTAACGGGTCGGTTTTGACCCATGTCAGCTGTAAAATACACTAAAAACAATTGTCTGTCATCCAATTTGTTTCTCATCGCTTGGATACCTTGCTTATCCATGAAAATATTGTTGTATGTTTTAATATTTTTGGTGTGGGCCTCTGGGCATTTTCTTTGTCAGTATACCCCTCGATTAAATAAATAAAAGGTTGTTGTGTTACCTGACTATTACTGAGGGGTATTCACACATCTTTTCAATACATTTGTCGTATTTATGTTTTCCTTTTATTATTATTAACTGTAGTAACATCGATGGTATTACGGGTACATTTTGACCAATTTATATTTACAGAAAAAGACTACACAACACAAGTCATAACACAAAATATAGATTTGCAAGGTCAAAACAACAACAACCAATCAAGCAAATCTTATTTGTATAACTGGGTTGAAACTGACCTTAACATCACAAAGGTCACAATTTCAACCAGACCATTTTATAATTTAGTGAAACATTTTTGGGGTTATTTATTTTGTTGAAATAGAGGTTCCTGACAAAGTCAAAAAGCCATGATGCAATAAACTCATTTTATGTGGTTCTTTTATGCATTTAAAACCAAAAACGAGTCGGTGCCGACCCTAACACAAGAGAAAGGCTAAAACAGTTTGGAAATGATTTAATCCTGCAGCCACAAACATTTCCCTTGCACTACACCATCTCGGTCTCTTCAGTAGTATTCTCACGGCGTCATAAGCTACTTGAAGTCTCTGTAGGCTTGCTTTTTTTGTAATTGTGCAGTGTACACTGTGGTGTACAAAATGCTCTAAATAGGGACATCTTCACTCCATCTGTACACATACCAAACTTGCGTGAGAGAATAAGATAAGATAAGATAATCCTTTATTAGTCCCTCAGTGAAGAAATTGCGGGAATGCAGCAGCCTTGCACACAATAGAGACACATAGTAAAAAAGTAATATAAATAAAATAACAAATAACTAAGTAAGTAAGGTAAGTAAGGTAATATAATACTGTCGCCATAACTCAGCAATATTGTCTGTTCCTGAAATCCCATCAACAGCGCACGGCAAAGATGTGTTTCAGTTGTTAAGAACTCTCACTTCTTTCCAGAAAATCAACAACATTGTTATTTGTCAACTTCTTGGCCATGGAGTCAGCCCTCATGGCTTGCTCATTTATTTTTATATTTATTTTTTACAAATGAAGCAAATGGCATATTTATATCTTGCATTGTAAAATAACAAACAAACAAAATAATCTTGAACATTTAAAGAACCGTGAAAGTTCTTTATTCCAGTGAAGGAGGATGTTGGTAATTAATATATTTGTTCTTGGCTCCTTCCAACAATGCTTATTCATAAAGGCAGATTAGTACAGTCCAACACCTCTCATCTCTCACAATTACACTAGTTAGAATATGTTGCATGTTTCTTAGTTCATGTTCTTGTCTGTCAAGAAATCACGTTTCCCCATCTGTTCCCTCTAGATTGATAAAAAGTTATAAAACATAAAGGTTTACGACTTTGTCACTCAAAGACGAACTGCATCTGCTCGCAGGAACGTTTACGTCTTCGCGCATGCTCAGTCTCGCTCAGCAGACAGCCAATCCTGTGCGAGCAGCAGCACAGCCTCATTTGCATCACGTTGATATAAATAGTCACCGTCCTGAGCTGCTGGAGATATCTTCCGACTGAAGAATCAACCAATCATGCCTGACGCCAGCACCGTGAAAGCGCCCAAGAAGGGCTCCAAGAAAGCCGTCTCTAAGACCGCCGCCAAGACCGGCAAGAAGAGGCGTAAGTCCAGGAAGGAGAGCTACGCCATCTACGTGTACAAGGTGATGAAGCAGGTCCACCCCGATACCGGCATCTCGTCCAAGGCCATGGGCATCATGAACTGCTTCGTGAGCGACATCTTTGAGCGCATCGCCGGTGAGGCCTCTCGTCTGGCTCACTACAACAAGCGCTCCACCATCACTTCCAGGGAGATCCAGACCGCTGTCCGCCTGCTGCTGCCCGGGGAGCTGGCGAAGCACGCTGTGTCTGAGGGAACCAAGGCCGTGACCAAGTACACCAGCTCCAAGTAGACCTGCTGGAGACAACAACACAACGGCTCTTTTAAGAGCCACCCACCTCTTCTAATGATCAATTCCTCCATCTCAACATGTAAAAGGTCAAACTATACTGCAGTGAGAAATGTATAATTGTCTAAATGATCTGTTGTAGAATAGGAAAACTGAGCTGTCACGAATATATCTTCTGTATTTTTAGTTTATTCAACCAACCATGTCTGGTCTGGTTTCAGATTCTTCTCACTGAAATGTAATACAAATATTTAACTGAATTGTTGAAAAAATGTATTAAATTAAGGTATAAAGTGGTCAATTATAAAACCCATTATATATCTCTTTTGCATTCCTGAGTTGTTATTCATTTTAGGAGACCTATAACAGCAGTTACAAAGCCCATGTGACCAAATTATTTGTATCACCCCAAATGATCTTTGCCTTAAATAAATCCTGACTTCATGTGATTTTTCATGCATTTGTGAAATCGCAACAATAAAAATGGATGATGGGAGTCACTGATCTCAAGCTTGAATATTAATTCAGTTTGCTCTAAATCTGAGAAAAGTTACTCATGTTTATCCTGACTGAAACATGTTACATGTGAACGATAAAACATGTCAGCATCTGCTGCTACAGAAATAGAGATAACAAGGACAATTGCCTTAAAAAAAAAAAATCATGTATAGACTTTTTAAAGAGACATTCATGGACTTTTGACTTTAGTTTTTGGTCTCTGTACTGAGGCCCCTAATATTATCGGTTTGTCTACATCATGATTGTCCTTGATACTTCACTTTAGTTACATTTTTAAGTACAATATTGATTACCAAACGTTTCACTCGCTTGTTTATAAGCAAAAAGTCAGACACGTTGCTGATTGATGCTGTTGTCCAGCAGGTGGCGCTAAAGCACAAAGAGTTTAATCATGAACAGCCTTCATGTCCTCTATCACGTCCTCAGACAGCATGTAAATATGCGTGAACTCCTCCTCGTTCTCCACTTCGTTGAATTACTTTGAGCAGTGAAGATGAGCGGAAGAGGCAAAGGAGGAAAAGGACTCGGTAAAGGAGGCGCTAAGCGTCACCGTAAAGTCCTCCGTGATAACATCCAGGGAATCACCAAGCCCGCTATCCGCCGTCTGGCTCGCCGCGGTGGAGTGAAGCGTATCTCTGGTCTGATCTACGAGGAGACCCGCGGAGTGCTGAAGGTCTTCCTGGAGAACGTGATCCGTGATGCCGTCACCTACACCGAGCACGCCAAGAGGAAGACGGTGACCGCCATGGATGTGGTGTATGCTCTGAAGAGACAGGGACGCACTCTCTACGGCTTCGGGGGTTAAACTCTGACTGACCAACATCAAACAACAACGGTCCTTTTAAGGGCCACACACTTAATCTATAAAAAGCTGATTTCCTGATCACAACATTGGATCGATTTCCCAGAGCTTCAAGATATCATTTTGTACATAAACCTGAATCTAGCTTCCTCAGATTTCTCCCTCCTTGCCTTAAAATGTAGCAACTAGGAAGCCAGGCTAGAGCTTTTTTCTTTGCAGTTGCACAGATTTTGTTGACTTACTTTATCTGATCTGTTCCTCCTGGGAACTGAGGGAAAATAGAAATACACTGCATATTTGTTTTGATTTCTTATCTAATTAAAAAAGCATTTAGTACATTATTGTGTGAAAAGACTTCCAAGTATAGAACATTAAAAAACTAACATGGCTATAGATTGATATTAAACCAATAATACATTGCACTTTATATTATTATAAAACCAAATAATTCTTCATCTTTGCATCAAAGCTGCTAAATACAGGTTGTAGTCATCTTGACAGTATGGAAGGCCAGGTGGCACATGTGTGCATCTACAATGACGTAAAATACCAATACATGAAAGCTAATAACGGGAATAATTAAAAGTTGGATTAAATGCAGTCAGGTCTAGTGCATCATTGGGATCAAACATCGGCCTGCGTGCTGCTCCCGGCCCACAGAGGACGACATCGTTCCTGCTCATCCCCGTCAGTCTGAGTGTCTGCTCATCTGAGCCTCCTGTTTCTTCTTCCTCACAAGGCTCAAACTCATCCTCGTCTCATCTGAAAGCTCCAAATCTGATTCTCCCTCAACTATCTGGTACAGCATCATTTATGCTTGAGTTCTGTCTCCGACAATGTTGAGTCATTAAATACATTCATTTTGTCCTGGTGTCCACTATAATTGACATTCATGACTATTTAAATAAACAACTGAAATGCTTCAGAATTAAATACATCATTCCTGACATGTTAATAAACTAGAAAAATAAAAGAATATCATAGTAAAAAAAGACAATTTAGCGATATTTGACTTACCCTTTGACTTTCCATAAAATGTGCTGGCTGATATTGTGTCGAAAGAAAGATCAAGTTGTCATGATCCCACCCATCTGGTATCAATGGAAAGCCCAGGATGTCCTCTTTAGAGTACAGCAGGAGTTGATAGTGTAACTCAAATGAGTAAAAGGAGAGATGCAAAACCAAAGTGCCCACCACAGAGGACACAAATGAATAGACTGGGTCTCAGGAGGTTAAAGACTTTGTGGCTGTGCAGACTGCTGTTTTAGTCTGTTTCCTTCGGCAACTTGATGTGATCAATGCTGGATGGTCCAGATCTGTCAATCAGTCATAAAATAACCTAGATTGATCCTGTATGTGTTAGGTTGTTTTAAGACCGGCTTTTCTAAATCAGAAGCTGTTATGTCTGAGTAA
Organism: Taurulus bubalis; assembly: GCF_910589615.1. Lineage (NCBI taxonomy): Eukaryota > Metazoa > Chordata > Actinopteri > Perciformes > Cottidae > Taurulus > Taurulus bubalis. The sequence goes on from NC_136597.1 coordinate 6,973,305, forward strand.
TAATCAGTAGTTACTGTTCAGTTGTATCAACTGCATAAATAAAACTGTCTAACATGGATTTAATTCATACAGCAACATCACAAATCAATGCCTCTAGGAGCACTAGATGTTAGTTTGGGACATTACCGTATATAATATAATAAACCACTATAGATTTAGGATTACATGGATTGAGTGAAGCCAGAGTGGATCTCTGGAGGGTAGGGCTTGCTCTTTTGCCCCCACAGTGATATACAATGAGAATAAGTGTAGAAGTAGTGATGCAACGGATCCAAAGCGCCGAAGTGAATCATTTGGGTTTGCATTATAATACACATTTTGGATCAAACCTGTTGATAAAATACCAAATATTTTATCTTTTCTCTGTAGAATCCAAACTGCTGTAGATGTTGTTATTTTTGATCACGTTTCACATCTAAATGTCAGTCCGTCCTCACCTGAACCTCAGCAGAATACACACAACAACTGTTCTCCTTCTGAAATGTAATGGTGGACTACAAATCAACTTTGAAAGTGTGTGAACTGTACCGAGGTGTATAATATCATGTCTCATGACAAGGGTATTGTGAAAAGGAAATTAAAATAACATGACTTTATGAAGAACTGATTTAACCTGTTTCACTGAAATAATCTAATTAATTATCTTTTAATTGTACGTCCCCTTTCTCTTATCAGTCTTTCGATGCTCCACTCCCTCATATCTTCACCCTGCTCTTCAGTCTGTTTCTTCATGGTGATTAAAGTGCCATTGAGTCCCATTTGTCCAAACCGTAATCCAAAAAAATAACATCTGAATTTCTGCTTAATAGTGTCATTATTCCCAATTTCCTGGCAATCTTTCATTTTTCGGTGCTGTCATTTTCCATTGTTTCACTTTTGTTTAATTCAACTTTGTCAAGTTTATCTTTGACCTCAATTCCAACATGAATCAGTATTGTATCAGAAATAAACATCTATTCCTAATTGTTGTACATTTAATGACAACAATAATGCCATGCATCTGAGTTATAAGATCATCTTGAGCTGTTTGATCTGAATATATTGCTACTTTAATTGGTTTAACCTCCTCTACCCACTGAAGACTGAAGACTATTGGTGTCAGTTCTGCTGTGTACTGATCAGCTGTTTGCAATTATTTTAAAAGTTCCTTTATCAAAAACTGCTGTTTGACACTTCTAATATTCAACACTGGTATATGTATCAATATTATAATAACTGTTCATATGAAAAGTAGTCATCAGCTGAGGACATGTTCACATCAAGCAGCTCTGATAGGAAGTCTGGCTGAACTGCACCATGAGCCTCGACCATCATCAGTGTGTTTGCTGCTCCCAGAATAACTTCAGTTTATTATGAAGTGATCAACACCAGACGGTTGTTTTTACATCGAGACCCTGAACAAACATGTGGACCAGTTGGAAAACGTGTTTTGATGGAGATCAGATACATTTTAAATCATTTAAAGAGATAAATGAGTCGGAAAAGCCGCTGATCAGCGCTCTCCACGGCGGTGAGCAGGTGAGGTTTGGAGGCTCCTCAAACTAAATACAGAGATCATCGGAGCTCTACGTGACTTCAAGATGAAGAGAAACATTTCCTCTATCGGCTGCCTTCACCGCCAGCCTTCAGTACTTGTTCCACGTGTAGTTTTTAGTCTTTTATCAGTGAAGAGAAAACACAAGTGAGTCGGCTTTCAGGCTGCTCAGAGGAGTCCCGGGCTGGGTTGAGTCTCCACGGTTCTCATGTAGTGTTCAAGTACCGCCTCCTGCTCGGAAATCTCCATCAGTCAGACTCTCGTGTTTTCTCAGGACAGCGGATCAACGGAAGAAAATGGCAGAAGTAGCTCCAGCTTCAGCGGCCGCGCCGGCCAAAGCAGCCAAGAAGAAGGTGACCAAGCCGAAGAAGGCTGGTCCCAGCGTGGCCGAGCTCATCGTGAAAGCTGTGGGCGCATCCAAGGAGCGCAGCGGCGTGTCCGCTGCCGCCGTCAAGAAGGCTCTGACCGCCGGAGGATACGATGTGGACAAGAACAAGTCCCGCGTCAAGACCGCCATCAAGAGCCTGGTGACCAAGGGGACTCTGGTCCAGACCAAGGGGACCGGGGCCTCCGGCTCCTTCAGGATGAGCAAACAGGCGGCCGGCAAACCGGCAAAGAAAGTCGCTCCCAAAGCCAAGAAGCCCGCAGCGAAGAAACCTACAGCGGCCAAGAAGCCCAAAGCAGCGGCAGCAAAGAAACCTGCGGCCGCCGCAAAGAAGTCCCCGAAGAAGGCCAAGAAACCCAAAGCAGCGGCCAAGAAACCCGCCGCAGCGGCCAAGAGCCCCAAGAAGGCGGCCAAGAGCCCCAAGAAGGCAGCCAAGAGCCCCAAGAAGGCGCCGAGGAAGGCCCCCGCAGCCAGGAAGACCCCCGTCAAGAAGGTCGTCAAGCCCAAAGCCAAGAAAGCAGCACCCAAGAGGAAGTGAGCTGCTCTCCGGCTGAACCACCAACGCTCCTATAAAAGGCTCTTTTAAGAGCCACCCACTCCACCTTTAAGAGCTTTTTCCTCCTTTTATTATTGGCATTAACAGCAGATGCTGTTAAGTAAATGGTATATCTTTATGAAGGCAAATGTACTCAACTAATTATGAAATGAACACAGAAATATTACAATCTAATCCCAATATGTTCAGAATCCTAATGCATTCATTTACTGCCTCAATGTTATGTTAACAGAGGCTGAAACAAGTGATGATAATAATACATTTACTTTTTTTAACACCAGGATATGCTCAAAGACACTCCACATGGTAAAAACGTAACTAATATAATCAATAACGAAACACATGAAATATTACATGACAAACAAAAAAAATAATTCATTTAGATACATTTGATTGTGGTGTTAATCAACACAGATAAAATAAATTAAACTGGCTTTTTTGTATTCACACCTGAACAAACTGAATTACATTTTTGTTTTAGTCCTGTCCATATTTACTTGAAAGAGAACATGTATTTATTAGTCTATAGTATTTATTCGTCATCCAGTTCAATTAAAAATATGAAAATATATCTTGAGATATTATTCAATTGGACTTATTATTTTTTCTCAGTTTACTATATACATTTGTTACACTACAATTTACATGGCACTAAATCATTGCCCAATAATAGACATTTACTACATACATTTGGTACACTACTTTAATATAAATGGCACTAAATTATTCCAATAATAGACATGTAATGTTTTACGTAGCTTTACATTAGGAACCGTTCTCTAAATAGACCCCGCTGAATATTCATTTAATACCGTTGTTCTAGTTTCTAAATTCATGGCTCTCATATCAGATTTAGTGAGAAACCTTAAAGGTTGTTTTTATACATTTACGTTGATGGGAACCAACTCTTGAACTCAAGTAATGGTTAAAGTCACATTTACCAGTCACTGCCATTCAACAACAATTAAGAGCATTTTCAATATTCAACAGAATCTGAAACCAGAACAGACATGGTTGGTTAAATGAAAGTGCTTGTTATTGTTTATTTAATGTAGATGATATGCAAAACTAGCAATGTGTCCATTTTAAATGACATCTACTAAAACAGAATAATTCTGAATAGTTTGTTCATATCAAAGTTGTTTGTTTCATCTCATTTATCTGACGGTCAAGGTTACATAATGTTTTATGCGATTCAAGTGGAAAGTGATTCCCATTTGTACTGTTCAAGTTATGACATTAAGGAGTCAAGCAGAGGTTAAATTAATATAGGATATTATATGAAGGAGGTGCATAGTACACAAGATGATTATTATAACCATTATGAATGGAATAAACACAGTATTACACATGTGCAGCTCATACTAGCACAAGTGATCCACAAAGTGTCTTGTATAGAAACTAAAGATCCAAGACATGGTGTAATTTATTTAAACCATTTACTTTTAATTAAGTGAATTGTAGTCCCATGAATTATATTTTAATAATTCTACATCTGCATTATCTTTTCTGTTCATTGATTTACAGTATAACATTTTAAATATATATTGATATTATATATGAGAAGGAATTGATCATTAGAAGAGGTGGGTGGCTCTTAAAAGAGCCGTTGAGTTGTTGTCTCCAGCAGGTCTACTTGGAGCTGGTGTACTTGGTCACGGCCTTGGTTCCCTCAGACACGGCGTGCTTGGCCAGCTCCCCAGGCAGCAGCAGGCGGACAGCGGTCTGGATCTCCCTGGAAGTGATGGTGGAGCGCTTGTTGTAGTGAGCCAGACGAGAGGCCTCACCGGCGATGCGCTCAAAGATGTCGCTCACGAAGCAGTTCATGATGCCCATGGCCTTGGACGAGATGCCGGTATCGGGGTGGACCTGCTTCATCACCTTGTACACGTAGATGGCGTAGCTCTCCTTCCTGGACTTACGCCTCTTCTTGCCGGTCTTGGCGGCGGTCTTAGAGACGGCTTTCTTGGAGCCCTTCTTGGGCGCTTTCACGGTGCTGGCGTCAGGCATGATGATTTGATTCTTCAGTCGGAAGATATCTCCAGCAGCTCAGGGCGGTGATTATTTATATCAACGTGATGCAAATGAGGCTGTGCTGCTGCTCGCACAGGATTGGCTGTCTGCTGAGCGAGACTGAGCATGCGCGAAGACGTAAACGTTCCTGTGAGCAGATGTATTTAGTGAGTGACTAAGTTACTGAAGTGATACACAGTTGTAAACCTTTATGTTTTATAACTTCAGTCTAGAGGGAACAGATGGGGAAACGTGACAGCCACTCAATGTATTGACTGACAAGAACACAAACTAAGAAAGTTACAACATATTCTAACTGGTGTAATTGTGAGAGATGAGAGGAGTGAGCAGATGTATTTAGTGTTTGAGTAACTAAGTTACAGTGAATCAGTGGTTCTGAAACTTTTACCGTCACGCCCACTTTAGATGAAGAAAAATGTTCATGCCCCAACAAAATGGTCTATGCTGAATTTGTATTGAAATAACAACCATTTGTGACAAATAATATAATACTTTCAAGTAAATTAGATTGCTCCATCAGACAAAAACAAATAAAATGTGCAATCACTTTGTTAGAACAACGCAATTAAAGTATGCTGGAGCAAAGTGTTATGGAGGAGGTTCAGGAGCAGCCCTCTGTCTCCAACAACAGATAAAACTACAGCTACACTTCCATCAGTGATGTAAGAAATAAAATGAGAAAGTAAAATAATGGAGCTGATATTTCTGACAAATTTCTCCCCACCTTCATTGTCTTGATTGAAGGACAGCCTCATCGGGCAGCAGGGGGGAAGTCTGGAAAAAGACGATGCAATTCAACATACAGAAGCTTCAAAGCGACATTGAAGCCAAGGACACCATTGTGTCCACACTGCAGGAGAAAGTGAACCAGTGGGCCTCAGACCTCAACGAGGAACAAACACAAAACGGTTCACTCCAGAAGGACTATGAGGCTGCCATCTCCCAGCAGCTGAAGGAAATGGAAGAACTGAACCATGTGATTAATGTGAACCAACTACTCGCCTCTGAAAACAAAAGGCTGCAAAGTGAACTGCGCTAAATGAGAAGCAGCTTCATCGAAAGCAGCTTCAAGACGACCGAGAAGCTTGCAGCCGACATGGGGAGGCCGTTATGAAGGAGAAGGATGTGACCTTGAGAGCGTTCAAAAAGATTGAGATCCAAGAGAGGGAGCTCTCGGAGAGGACTCTGGCTTTGGAAAAGAGCCTGATTGGTGGAACATTCTTAAGGTCTTCCCTCAGAAGAGAGCCGAAGCGCTGTGATCAGATGATCTTGGAAAAAGAGGCTTTAGTGGAACGTCTAGATTAGAAATCCTCTGTAACCAGCTGAGAGACGCATCTGCAGGCTCAGAGAGTCTGATGCACAACATGCAGACTTTACGGGTGGAGAATGCAGACATCAGGGCTAAATTCCACGTGATGGAGACCGAATATGACAGAGTCAGATCTAAACACTGCTCTCTCTGAGCGCTATGAAGAGATGTCGTCAAAGACAAATGATACCGTCTCTGAGAACCAAATCACCATCACTAAGCTCCAGTGCGCTGTAGACAGGCTCAAAGAACAGCAGTCAGAGAGCTTGATGCCTTCAAACGAGACACAACAACAAAGAAAGGGCCAGGTGTGAGAAGCAGCGCATCGAGCTCAAGGAAGCTTTGACCCGACAGGTAGAAACCCTGAAGAAGAAGCAAACACTGACCGTGGCTCTACAGAAAGCCCGGGACGACGTCTCCAAGCTTCAGGGAGTCAAACGTTCAGCACAGACACATTAGTGACACTGAGCTCAGGCTCAACCATCAGAGAAATGCACTGGATGAGAGCACAAAGGCTCTGCATCACATGCAATGGGAATACACAGATCTAGGGAGGAGACACAGAGACATTCATTCTGACTATCGTGAGCTGATTAAAACTCACAGCGCCCTTCCAATTAAATATGAGAGGCTCTGCTACAGGCATATGGACACAGCACTATACAATGTCGGAATCAATTTGTAATATCAAACATACTCTCATGTGGGTCAAATATTATGATTCAGTACTAGTAACGTTTGGAATATGAGTACAGTAAAATGTCAATAGATGGCGTTCGGCATCACTGAAAATAATCTACTACACATAACGATAATTCAGGATTCATACAGCTGCAAGAAGCCGTTTCTTTTAGCTTTATTTGTAAAGCATATTTCATGAATGGAATACCTTTCACAACACAAATCCCAATGTAAAACTGCTACCATTGCTGAGATAGAATAATTGCAGTCATATTTAATTCCAGTTGAAATGAAATCTCGAATTCAACATAATAAAAATAAATTTGACAGTGACATAGTGGTAATATACCTTATATATTCAAAGTGTAGATAAAAATTGTTACTTTCTTTTGCAATGTTTTAAAAAGAGAGAGAGAGAGAGAGAGAGAGAGAGAGAGAGAGAGAGAGAGAGAGAGAGAGAGAGAGAGCAGTGGTGACACTAAACATCCACACAATCAGAGGATGTTCCAGTTTATATATAATGGAGAAATGAAATGAAGAGGACACCTCTTGTCTAGGTCTCAATGTGTTTCTATACAAGGACAGACAGTATTAAACTCAAGTAAACAGAATGAACTCCATGAAGCGCAAATAATGATACAAAACGGAAGCCCTTTCCTTTATGACGGTATAACATCCAAAAAAAGTTTAAAAAAAATAGTCCACCACCTGCAACGGAAGCCGTCAGTCAGACATAAATCAAGCAGTGTATTCTTATTAAAAAGTGCCAACATGTTGAGTTTAAAGCTAAAATATCACCTAATTTCTGTATTACAAATCTAAATCTCTCTGGGGATCCCCACAGTTGTTTTACCATAGTCGTTATTGGAAAGCTTCGCTTCTCAACGTTCAGAATCCGTTGAAATTACGTCGAAAGGGCAACTTGTCGAAGAGTTAAAGTACTTTGCAACTTTACTTTTGCATGTTACTTCCTGTCCCCGGTGACAGGGTTCGTAAAAACATAAAGTAAACATTTGCACGAAAGTACAGGCATTTCGCCATGTATTAATGAATGACCCCCGCGCCCCACCTGTAATACTAGCCCCACACCCCACAGTTTGAGAACCACTGAGTTATGGACAGGTGTCTCTCACTCACTCAGTCATTCACTCACACTCTGCTTGCAGAAGTTTCACAACTTCTCCTCACAGAGGCCTTCAGGCTCTGCTGATGAAGGCAAAACATGTTGTTTCAACCAGGACCAGTGTGCTGAAGCAATTTTGTTATTTTAAATTATGAGTATTTGCTGGACGTCAGTTGATGTGACCTGGAACTTGCTTGACCACCATGCACTGCGTACACGGGTTAGACGTTGTTATTTTGCAATGTTTTGAGTGTATCTCTGCCTACTATTTTATATGAAAGCCTGTAAACATGTAGTTTTTAAGCTTAAAAGGTATTGCAATGCTTCATTGGTCTTGACCACTCTTTCTGTACAATGCACACACACACACTCAAATGTTGTTGGGGACCTTCTTAAACAAAAAAAAGACTATTCGGCCGCAGCATCCATCCAACCACCATCCAACCACCGAGTCCATTTAAAGTTGTTTTGGGCAGATATGTGTACATTTAGGGTTTAGCAGAGGTTGACCATTGCATAGACATGCAGATGTAAAGAGAGAAAAGTGGAAATACATTCATGGCTGAAATGTAGTTATTATGCGCAAAGTTGTGGTTCACCCTTATGTCTAAAGGGCATTTTAATGCCATTCAGACAGTTTTGGTTTCATGGCACTTTACTGTGCCGAGTCACTCTTGGCGCTCTCTCGGATAAAACCAGATACGATGCTCAGGCGTTTATCTGGCCTCTGCGAAGTTGTTCACCATTACATCAATAAACATGTCCATCAGAAAGAACTGCATAATAAGAAACAATTCCATGTATCATAGTTAGTGGCAGGCTGAGTGTGAGAGAGAATTAGATGGTTCTCATTCATACGAATACAAAATAACACCATAATTCAGCATAATTCATCTTGCACTAACAATTGATACATGACACTAGATAAAAGTGAGATTTGGTCAGGATGGAGCTCTTCATAGAGTAAGTGTGTGGCCCTTAAAAGGACCGTTGTTTGATGTTGGTCAGTCAGAGTTTAACGTTCTCCAGGAAGACCTTCAGCACTCCGCGGGTCTCCTCGTAGATCAGACCGGAGACACGCTTCACTCCACCGCGGCGAGCCAGACGGCGGATAGCGGGCTTGGTGATTCCGAGCTAAAGTTGGTAACGTGGATTAGCTCAGTTTGTGTTTAACTGCATTTCGTTAGTAACAGTTAGCGATACGTTAGGGTTGTCAATTCCTTCATCTAGAGGAGACTTCAGGCTTTATAACGACGTATTGAATATGCAAATTGAGCTTTCCTGGGGCCAGAGACAGTCATGCGTAATGGAGGCACCTGCATACTCGTTCGTGCGCTATTACGCACAGCAAGTCTGAACAACTGTTCATTTCATGTTTGGTATTACCACAAACATATACCAATGTGTATAACTGTGTAATAACCACTAATAACAATGCAAAATATAACTTTGACTCCAAGGGGAGCAGATGCGTCCAATGTCCTTGTTGGAGCTCTGCCTGGATCTTTTCATGAAAAAAACACTGTATGGTCATATTTTGTCCCATCTTCTTCAAATTTGAGGAAGGTGTTCACGGATAGCCCTAAACTATTGTACCATAGTATGTAGCCATAACCTGTATTTTACCTGTACAGATACAGCCACATGGAGTTTTTTATACTGAAAGATACTTTAATATTTTAGGCGGACAAAAATATTTATTTTTTACTAACTTCAAAGGCAAGTCTTTCTGGTAAGACCTAATTAGTGCATATAGTCAGAGTGGTTCAGAAGCCATGCTAATTTTGGTACATATGCGAAATAATATGTATCAAGGAGAATGTTTGTTAGTTGTGCAAGGACTACAGATCACTCGCCCTCTCTGTGGTTTTCCAACATATGGTCCTTTTCTGCTGAGAGTTTTACACTTGATTGTCTGTAATAATCGATCTGATGCTGCACCGACACTGAACAACATATCACCATGACCATATGAGCCTATCTGTACATTATCTTGTTGCAGTCTTCAACTTTCCTGACACCCATTTTGGACTTCTGCAAGATGCGGAATCTTAACCTTTGTGTGGTGTTCATATCAGAATCAGATTCAGAAACTGTTTATTTGCCAGGAATGTTTACACAAACAAATAATTTGTATTGGCGGAAGGCGCATAAACATTAGACATGAGAGCTTAAACAAACAACAATCAACAACAGTGCAATGGGTATTGAATTAAGTACAAGATAAAGAGCTCAGACATACAGATGACATCATCTAACATTATTTAACAGTATGTTAAAGTGACATGTGTGTTTATGTTAAAGTGACGTGTTTGTTATTCAGCCAATGTTCAAGGGTCTGGTTGACCCACTGCATTTTGGGTTTTTAATGCAACACAATCAAACAATGTTATCTTAAACTACTCAGATGTTTACTTTGTCGCAATTACAAGCAATATAAACAGCATCATATGGTTTTAATTTGCCATTTACCTTTGTTAGGTTACATGTATTTATTAATGTGCTGCTTGTTTTCAAATTGTATTTATAAAATGCAATAAAAAATAAAATCAATTATAATCATGATATGAGTGACAATCCTCTCCACATATTCTCCCATCCCTGTTTAGTATAATCATGAGGCCTGTTCTGTGTAGACAGCAGCTGACTGGAGCTCAGACTTGATTTACCGTATCGTTCCCATCACAGATAGCTTCAGCAATCCTTAATTTATCAACCTGTGACAAAAAATCAAAACTCAACCACACACACACACACACACACACACACACACACACACACACACACACACACACACACACACAGTTTACAAATCGTATCTAAAGGCTCCCTCTGTTCGGTTCTGGGTATCCAGTGTTCAGAGATGCTCTCCTGTGGCTTCATGAGTTGCCCCACCTCAGATTTATAATGTAGAAAAGGGATTTACACAGCATGGCTTTTCCCCCACTTGTGACATGTTCTGCAAAGAGTGTTTTGGGAGAACTGTTGTGGCTTGAGGTCAATGAGACTCAGACTTTATGATACTTGGCCACCCACAATAACACACTCTATGAGTGTTGATCATTGTAATGCTGCTGGGTAGCTCCCGTCATAAAGGACTCTTTAATTAAATAAGGACAAACCTGAGTGAAGTTTGTGTTTGACATTTCAAAATGTGAATTTCCACAAAATCATGCTAGCCATTGCAAAAAAGAAAAGCAACTGTGTAATATAAAATGTTTTAAGGGTTTCAGGGGACGTACACTTTTTCTTATTTAGATGGTAAACAACGCCAGTGTCCTGTGATCGTAAAACCAGCGTTTGCAGGAGGAAGGAGCTCTTCAGAGAAAGTGACGTGGCTCTTAAAAGAGCCGTTGTGGGTCGTGGGTGAGCAGACGGGTTAAGCTCGCTCTCCGCGGATGCGACGGGCCAGCTGGATGTCTTTGGGCATGATGGTGACCCTCTTGGCGTGGATGGCGCACAGGTTGGTGTCCTCGAACAGGCCGACCAGGTAAGCCTCGCTGGACTCCTGCAGAGCCATAACAGCGGAGCTCTGGAAGCGCAGGTCGGTCTTGAAGTCCTGAGCGATTTCTCTCACGAGACGCTGGAAGGGCAGCTTGCGGATCAGCAGCTCCGTGGACTTCTGGTAGCGACGGATCTCCCTCAGGGCCACGGTACCGGGCCTGTAACGGTGAGGCTTCTTCACGCCGCCGGTGGCCGGGGCGCTCTTCCGGGCAGCCTTGGTGGCCAGCTGCTTCCTGGGGGCTTTGCCTCCGGTGGACTTACGAGCGGTCTGCTTGGTTCTTGCCATGACTTCTTCTTGTTTCTGTGATCAGGAGGAAGATGCAGCCGGAGAGGAGACGCGCTGCTCTTAAACTGTGGGACCGGCTGTGAAACGATGACGCGACTTCAGAGCTCCGGCTCCTGATTGGTGAGGGTTTCCTCCTGGAGCTCAGCTCCGCCTCGAGCAGCGACCCGCCGCCCGAGTCTCGCTGCTCACTGGAGGAAAAGCATTTCAAAATGTCCGCCAAAATATCAGAGTGGTCCGCCCCCTGCTCCTCTGCTGGAAGCCTCTTTCCTGGTTGGTCTGTTGGTCAGAACCGTCCCCTCGGATTTAAAAAGGGGGGTTTGGGATATTGGGCCATAATAATTTCTCTAAAAGCATCTAACGATGAGTGGCAGAGGAAAAACCGGAGGAAAGGCTCGCGCTAAGTCAAAAACCCGCTCCTCTCGCGCCGGGCTCCAGGTCCCGGTCGGTCGTGTTCACCGGCTGCTGCGCAAAGGAAACTACGCGCAGCGGGTCGGTGCCGGAGCCCCCGTCTACCTGGCGGCTGTGCTGGAGTACCTGACCGCTGAGATCCTGGAGTTGGCTGGAAACGCGGCCCGCGACAACAAGAAGACTCGTATCATCCCCGTCACCTGCAGCTGGCTGTCCGCAACGACGAGGAGCTCAACAAGCTGCTGGGCGCAGTGACCATCGCTCAGGGCGGCGTGCTGCCCAACATCCAGGCGGTGCTGCTGCCCAAGAAGTCCGAGAAGGCCGCCAAGTCCAAGTAGACCTGGAGGGTCCGACTGCTGGGGACCAGAACCCACTACAGCTCTTTTAAGAGCCAAACAACCCCCGGATAAAGAGCTCTGCATTAATGTCTCCTTATTCACGAACAAAAACATTATTAAAAAACATCACTACATAAATACAGTGGCTACTCATATTAAGAAAAGGATATATGAATTGGGGTTATTCCAGAGTCTGAGGTCACAAACTAAAGATTTACTTTATTTTCAGATCAATTAATACAAAAATGTAAACTGCAGCAAAGTATGTTAGTTTTTGCCAACAACTTGTAGTCTGTGATTTCCTGTCTTCATTTTTTAAATTGAATTATGCAAAATACATGATTTTAGTCCAATAAACCAATAAGTAATGGTGTCCACAGTAGTTGTACTGGCTGTAACTACTTTCATTATTAATCAATCAATGGGAACAGCTGATCCACTGCAGACCCAGTTAGAAAATCCACAGCCCTCCACTGACATATAGTAAGGAGCAGCTGGAGACCAGCACTACATGTACTAAAAATCATAAGATCATCTGCCTACATCATATGATTCAATAAAGTATTACCAATCATGCATCCAGTAGTACAGGCTTTCAGCTGTTTCGACAGATCATCAATATATAGATTAAAAGGAACTGGGTTCCCAAATAGGGCTGAGACATGTTGGCCCCATTTAACTTGCATTGTCTGGTGGGCATACCAGAAAGCCAGAATTCTCCCAATATATTTGGGGACACCTCTTTGACTAAATTTTAAAAACAACTTTCCATGATGAACACGATCAAAAGCTTTGGAGGCGTCAATAAAACACATGAGGACGGATGCGGTTTGATCTCTATACTTGTTGACAATTTCCTTTAAGGCACATATATATATAAACACAAGTCAGTGCCATGTTTGGAACCGAACTGGTTATCTGTTGAGTGAATAAACTCATTCAATCTGTCCAAAAGGATTCTTTCTATGACGTTTTTATTGACGGGCACTAACAGAACAGACAGCATTGTGTCTGATAACAAGCCATGAGTCATGAAGCCAGTAAAACAAATGGCAAGAAGAGGAGCTTTCCTCGGGCGAGCATATTTAAGGTGTTCAGCAGTAATATGGTCTAAACCACTTGCTTTACCATCAGCCATCTTATTTATAGCTTGGTACACCTCATGTGACACATTACTCTCATTAGCGTCCACTTTATACAAATCACTTTTAATACAGCAATTCAGCACTATTGTCTGTTCTTGAAATCCCATCAACAGCGCACAGGAAAGATGTGTTTCAGTTGTAAAGAACTCTCACTTCTTTCCAGAAATTAACAACATTGATATATGTTATTTAACTTCTTGGCCATGGACTCAGCCCTCATGACTTTTTTTTACAAATTAAGCAAATGGCATATTTATATCTTGCATTCATGAGCTTCTTGTACTTGAGTACAGGCCCTTGTCTGGGTCTCCCTGCGATATCCCATGATTTAAAAGCTTCACACGCGTTACTCAGCTACATACTTGTTCCAACCAGGTCTGATGTTATGTGTCTTATTCATTATCAATTTATCTGAGGATTATTTATTAAATAGACCATTAGTTGCTCTCAAATGGAAAATAAAACTCTTCAGAATTCTCCACATAACAAAGTGATTTTTCCAAATGTCTTGCATTCAAATGTTGCAAAACCCCAATATGTTATGTTATCATGTATGACAAAGAAAACCATCAACGCTTCACTATTGAAAAACAGTGCCAAATTATTATTTATGTCAAATGGAGAAATATGGTTTACATGAAAGTGATTAAAATATTTTCTGTATTCTATTATTTGAAAAAGCACAGATGGAGTCACAAAAGGTCGTTATTTCAATAAAAATTCAGCACAGACCATTTTATTACAACTTTGTTGTGGCATCAACATTTTTATTCATCCAAAGTGGGTGTTACAGGTACCAGGATTGGTACCTAGTAGGCAGATGATACGATCCTGCAAACAGGACACAGAAATGTCAAATTTTATGCATCTGCTCACAGGAACGTTTACGTCTTCGCGCATGCTCAGTCTCGCTCAGCAGACAGCCAATCCTGTGCGAGCAGCAGCACAGCCTCATTTGCATCACGTTGATATAAATAGTCACCGTCCTGAGCTGCTGGAGATATCTTCCGACTGAAGAATCAACCAATCATGCCTGACGCCAGCACCGTGAAAGCGCCCAAGAAGGGCTCCAAGAAAGCCGTCTCTAAGACCGCCGCTAAGACCGGCAAGAAGAGGCGTAAGTCCAGGAAGGAGAGCTACGCCATCTACGTGTACAAGGTGATGAAGCAGGTCCACCCCGATACCGGCATCTCGTCCAAGGCCATGGGCATCATGAACTGCTTCGTGAGCGACATCTTTGAGCGCATCGCCGGTGAGGCCTCTCGTCTGGCTCACTACAACAAGCGCTCCACCATCACTTCCAGGGAGATCCAGACCGCTGTCCGCCTGCTGCTGCCCGGGGAGCTGGCGAAGCACGCCGTGTCTGAGGGAACCAAGGCCGTGACCAAGTACACCAGCTCCAAGTAGACCTGCTGGAGACAACAACTCAACGGCTCTTTTAAGAGCCACCCACCTCTTCTAAAGATCAATTCCTCCTCATATATAATATCAATATATTTAAAATGTTATACTGTAAATCAATGAACAGAAAAGATAATGCAGATGTAGAATTATTATAATATGGGACTATAATTCACTTAAAGTAAATGGTTTAAATAAATTACACCATGTCTTGGATCTTTAGTTTCTATACAAGACACTTTGTGGCTCACTTGTGCTAGTATGAGCTGCACATGTGTAATACTGTGTTTATTCCATTCATAATGGTTATAATAATCATCTTGTGTACTATACACCTCCTTCATATAATATCCTATATTAATTTAACCTCTGCTTGACTCCTTAATATCATCACTTGAATAGTACAAAAGGGAATGGGAATCGCTTTCCACTTGAATCGCATAAAACATTATGTAACCTTGACCGTCAGATAAATGAGATGAAACAAACAACTTTGATATGAACAAACTATTCAGAATTATTCTGTTTTGGTAGATGTCATTTAAAATGGACACATTGCTAGTTTTGCATATCATCTACATTAAATAAACAATAACAAGCACTTTCATTTAACCAACCATGTCTGTTCTGGTTTCAGATTCTGTTGAATATTGAAAATGCTCTTAATTGTTGTTGAATGGCAGTGACTGGTAAATGTGACTTTAACCATTACTTGAGTTCAAGAGTTGGTTCCCATCAACGTAAATGTATAAAAACAACCTTTAAGGTTTCTCACTAAATCTGATATGAGAGCCATGAATTTAGAAACTAGAACAACGGTATTAAATGAATATTCAGCGGGGTCTATTTAGAGAACGGTTCCTAATGTAAAGCTACGTAAAACATTACATGTCTATTATTGGAATAATTTAGTGCCATTTATATTAAAGTAGTGTACCAAATGTATGTAGTAAATGTCTATTATTGGGCAATGATTTAGTGCCATGTAAATTGTAGTGTAACAAATGTATGTAGTAAACTGAGAAAAAATAAGTCCAATTGAATAATATCTCAAGATATATTTTTAATTGAACTGGATGACGAATAAATACTATAGACTAATAAATACATGTTCTCTTTCAAGTAAATATGGACAGGACTAAAACAAAAATGTAATTCAGTTTGTTCAGGTGTGAATACAAAAAAGCCAGTTTAATTTATTTTATCTGTGTTGATTAACACCACAATCAAATGTATCTAAATGAAAGAATTCTTTTTTTTTTGTCATGTAATATTTCATGCGTTTCGTTATTGATTATATTAGTTACGTTTTGACCATGTGGAGTGTCTTTGAGCATATCCTGGTGTTATTTAAAGTAAATGTATTATTATCATTACTTGTTACAGCCTCTGTTAACATAACATTGAGGCAGTAAATGAATGCATTAGGATTCTGAACACATTAGGATTAGATTGTAATATTTCTGTGTTCATTTCATAATTAGTTGAGTACATTTGCCTTCATAAAGATATACCATTTACTTAACAGCATCTGCTGTTAATGCCAATAATAAAGGAGGAAAAAGCTCTTAAAGGTGGAGTGGGTGGCTCTTAAAAGAGCCTTTTATAGGAGCGTTGGTGGTTCAGCCGGAGAGCAGCTCACTTCCTCTTGGGTGCTGCTTTCTTGGCTTTGGGCTTGACGACCTTCTTGACGGGGGTCTTCCTGGCTGCGGGGGCCTTCCTCGGCACCTTCTTGGGGCTCTTGGCTGCCTTCTTGGGGCTCTTGGCTGCCTTCTTGGGGCTCTTGGCCGCTGCGGCGGGTTTCTTGGCCGCTGCTTTGGGTTTCTTGGCCTTCTTCGGGGACTTCTTTGCGGCGGCCGCAGGTTTCTTTGCTGCCGCTGCTTTGGGCTTCTTGGCCGCTGTAGGTTTCTTCGCTGCGGGCTTCTTGGCTTTGGGAGCGACTTTCTTTGCCGGTTTGCCGGCCGCCTGTTTGCTCATCCTGAAGGAGCCGGAGGCCCCGGTCCCCTTGGTCTGGACCAGAGTCCCCTTGGTCACCAGGCTCTTGATGGCGGTCTTGACGCGGGACTTGTTCTTGTCCACATCGTATCCTCCGGCGGTCAGAGCCTTCTTGACGGCGGCAGCAGACACGCCGCTGCGCTCCTTGGATGCGCCCACAGCTTTCACGATGAGCTCGGCCACGCTGGGACCAGCCTTCTTCGGCTTGGTCACCTTCTTCTTGGCTGCTTTGGCCGGCGCGGCCGCTGGAGCTGGAGCTACTTCTGCCATTTTCTTCCGTTGATCCGCTGTCCTGAGAAAACACGAGAGTCTGACTGATGGAGATTTCCGAGCAGGAGGCGGTACTTGAACACTACATGAGAACCGTGGAGACTCAACCCAGCCCGAGACTCCTCTGAGCAGCCTGAAAGCCGACTCACTTGTGTTTTCTCTTCACTGATAAAAGACTAAAAACTACACGTGGAACAAGTACTGAAGGCTGGCGGTGAAGGCAGCCGATAGAGGAAATGTTTCTCTTCATCTTGAAGTCACGTAGAGCTCCGATGATCTCTGTATTTAGTTTGAGGAGCCTCCAAACCTCACCTGCTCACCGCCGTGGAGAGCGCTGATCAGCGGCTTTTCCGACTCATTTCTCTCTTTAAATGATTTAAAATGCATCCGATCTCCATCAAAACACGTTTTCCAACTGGTCCACATGTTTGTTCAGGGTCTCGATGTAAAAACAACCGTCTGGTGTTGATCACTTCATAATAAACTGAAGTTATTCTGGGAGCAGCAAACACACTGATGATGGTCGAGGCTCATGGTGCAGTTCAGCCAGACTTCCTATCAGAGCTGCTTGATGTGAACATGTCCTCAGCTGATGACTACTTTTCATATGAATAGTTATTATAATATTGATACATATACCAGTGTTGAATATTAGAAGTGTCAAACAGCAGTTTTTGATAAAGGAACTTTTAAAATAATTGCAAACAGCTGATCAGTACACAGCAGAACTGACACCAATAGTCTTCGGTGGGTAGATGAGGTTAAACCAATTAAAGTAGCAATATATTCAGATCAAACAGCTCGAGATGATCTTATAACTCAGGTTTATGTCATTATTAAATGTACAAAAATTAGGAATAGATGCTTATTTCTGTTCCAATACCGATTCATGTTGGGATCGATGTGCATTAAACAAAAGTGATAATATTTTCGAGGGGGAAAATGTAAAATGACACAGCACCGTGAAATTAAAGATTGGCAGGAAATTGGGAATAATGACACTGAGCAGAAATTTAGATTTAACTTTTTTGGATTATGGTTTGGACATACAGGACTCAATGGCACTTTATACACCATAAAGAAACAGACTGGAGAGCAGGTTGGAGATATGAGGGAGTGGAGCATCTAAAGACTGATAAGGAGACAAAGTACAATATATATTCTTTTAATGAAACAGGTTAAATATACAGGATATAACTTATTTATAAAGTCATGCTATTTTAATTACATTTTCATTAATATTCTTTATAATGAGAACAATAGCCTTGTCATAGAGACATTATATTACACACCTCAGTACCGTACACAGCATGCACTTTTACAGTTGATATGTAGTCCACCATTCAATTACAGAAGAAGAACAATTATTCTGTTGAGGTTCAGGTGAGAAAGGACTGAAATTTAGAAATATATTAAAATATGTTCAACAATAACACACATTGTGTGTTTATTTATTATAATACAAACCCAAATGATTCACTTCAGAGCTTTGGACCCATTGCGTCACTACTTCTACCCTGGTTCTTATGTTTTATATCACTGGGAGCAAAAGAGAAAGTCTCGCTCTGGCCTTGCTCAATCCATGTAATCCTAAATCTATTTATTATATTATATAATTAGCAACTTTGAAATGATTGTGTCCAAAACTACCATCTAGTGCTCCTGAAGGCATTGATTGTTATGAGACAGTTAATACAACTGAAATGAAAAGGTAAATAGTGATTATTACTCCAACATAACAGCTTCTGATTAAGAAAAGCCAGTCTTGAAACAACCAATCAAACAGATACAGGATCAGTCTAGCGCAGGGGTGTCAAACTCATTTTAGTTAACGGGCCACATGCTGCCCATTTTGATCTCAAGTGGGCTAGACCAGTATAATCACAGCATAATAACCGTTACATAACGACAATATGTCTGTTTAAATCATTGGTGAATGTGTTTGGATGATGAACCCTATTTCAAGGTCTTTCTACAATAAACTAGACCAAAAATTGAGACGTTATTCTACATTTGCAGCTTGTACTTTCTCCATGAATTTCGTCACAACGCCTGTTTTTCTCCCAATCATTGATGGTGCACCGTCTGCAGCCCTGCTGAAAGATCGGAAATCCTATCAGTCACAGAATTCCTCGTTTGGCGAATATTGGCAAAAAAAAAAAAAAGGTGAACAGTTATCCGGTGGGCCGATTGGACCCCCTTGCGGGCCGGATCCGGCCCTCATGTTTGACACCACTAGTCTAGGGTATTACATGCTTTATGAACAGATCTGGACCATCCTGCATTGGTCACATTAGCAGAAAAGGAAACTAACTAAAAACAGCAGTATGAAGAGTCCATCCTGGACTTGTACACCTCCAGTCAGGAAGCGGGCTGGAAAGACCCCTGCAGACCCTCACACCCTGGAGACAAGCTGTTCCAACTCCTCCCCTCTGGGAGGCGCTACAGAGCTCTGTATGCCAACACCAGACACAGAAACAGCTTCTTTCCTCTGGCCGTCACTGGTGAATTAACCAGACACCTCCATCTGCAATACTGAGATGTTTATTATCTGTCGTCTTTAATGGCTTTCTAGTCATATTGTAAGAAGAGCTCCATGAGACCAGAGTCAAAGTAGAATATATGGATATATTTTAACAACCTGAAGGCAGCATAACACCAATTGAGGCTACATTTACAGTTTGATTATTTAATGCAGATAGTTTTACTCAACCCTTCACGCAGTGTGTGTGTGTGTGTGTGTGTGTGTGTGTGTGTGTGTGTGTGTGTGTGTGTGTGTGTGTGTGTGTGTGTGTGAGAGAGAGAGAGCTACCTGTCCATAACTCCAGGACATATCCGTAATGCTATCCGAGGACCCCCTGTAAATGACTCCATCTTCATTCATAACGTACTCCTGAAGCAGACTCTGATCAGGGAGGTACACCACATCATCTGGTGAAGACACAAAAACACACATAATAAAAACTCTTTAGAGTGACACATTATCATGAAACAGAAGCAGCCAAAAAGCAGAAAGAAACAACATACATTTGCAATATGATTCTTTTCATTATTATCATAGCATTTGATGGCCTCAATTAGAAAAAAAACATGACCCTGTTGTACTGTGAACATTTCCATCACTTGGTGATTTAATGATGCTGATGGTGATTTACGCTCAGTTGGGTTGAAATGGGTGATGGAGATCTGTTATACGGTTAATGTCTACAAACTAAAAATGTCAGGAACCGCATGGTGACGTTTAAAAGCTGTAGTGTGTGAATGTGAAGTCAGCCCTCTTGGAGAATGTGTGCACTTTGCTTTATGTTTTACCTTTGCACCACGGGTTAAAGAGCAGGTGGAACATATTTTTGTCGGTCTTCTCTAAAATGCGTCCATCAGGTGACATCATCAACACAGCCAGACGGTACTGGCCAATGATAGCGTCCGGTGGACTGTGCAGAGTCAGCAGCATTTCATCCTGCGCTCCCTGCTGGTTGAACCACCACTTGTCTCCGGCCCCGTGTTCCTTCTGAACCTTGATCACCACCTCGCCTTTCTTACCTGAAGAAACATAAAAACACTAATATGGTTCATGACACGGATCAATTAAGCTTCCTGCTGCTTATCTGAGCCAGAATCACAACATATTGCAGAATGATGGAGAAGAATAATACACTCCGGTCCAGAGGACAGGCTAAACTGCTGGAAGAAGGATTGAATTGACTGTAGCGTCAAGATCCGATGAGTTAAAATGCAGACTTACTTACTGCATAAGAACTTTTGTTTGGAACTTATTTTGGTCTTGCTAGGGTGCACCATTTACTTTGTAAATGTTGAATAGTTTACATTGGACTAGCATCAGAAACCCATCAAGCTAGCCAGAGTCTTCTCAGTGAGGCTGCGCTCACCAAGGTGCAGGACCAGCTCCAGGTGGTGTCTTGGAGGCAGAGTCTCAGAGCACTGCACAGTTATGGAGAACGGTTGACCCCTGCGGACAATCAGGCGCTCTCTATCGATCTCCCTGGTGCGGTGAGCCAAGTTGTTTTCACGACTTCTCAGATTCACATCCATAATCAAACCTAAAAGAGACAAAGTTCAATAATCAATAAACGCTGTTTGTTGTCGGCTGTCCTGTTGCTAAATAAAATGTTGGCACCGATAGAAGAGTTTCACCTCAGCTGTGACCGTACTCGGTTGACAGAGAGTTGCATTGTGGTTGAACTTGATGACTAAGGTGTCGCCTTTAATACATGTGTTATCTTTAAAGAAATAGTTGGACATTTTGGGACATACACTCATTCACTTTCTTGCCAAGAGTTGGATGAGAAAGTCATTACAACACCCTACAGTTAAATACACTACATTTCATTTAGCTGACGCTTTTACCCAAAGCGACTTACATTGTTTTCTATACACCGTAGACACAGCAACGGGGAGCAATTCGGAGTTAAGTGTCTTGCTCAAGGACACATTATAATATGAAGGACACAATACGCTGAGCTGAGTTAAGCATAAAGACTGGAAAAAGGGAGGAATCAGCAAGCCTAATAACATCTACCTACCAACACCTCTATAGTGCACTGATGTTTGTTGAAACGACAAGTTGTGATCCAGCAGAGGTTTATGGGACAAATGTTTAGCTTTTTCCATGCCAAGCTCAGGGACTTCATGAAGTCTTGCTGTCACCACCATGATGTTGCCAGAAAATGTGTGCAGACTCCCAATGAGATCCTTCAAAGTAAAATCAATAAATGTGCTAATCTGGGGAAACTAGATGTGTTCAAACAATACATGTACCTCAATCAATGTAGTGTAGCATGGCGGTATGTCAAAAGCAAACAAATTAGATATTTTTGATGTTCTTTGATGTTGCCTACTTTGGCCAGTTGGATCCCTGTCTTAGCCAGACTTGTACTTGCTGCAGGAATTAGGATGGGTCATATCACACCCAAGTGTCGAGCAATGCATCAGCACATTTCTCACTCACATAATAATCTCCAATAAAGTTTGTAACACGGACTGCAGAGAAAGAGGGAGCAAGACATCCAGACAAAAAGGATGAACGATAGATAGATAGAACGGTAAATAGATAGAATCACTTACCCCTTGTGTTTTCCATAACCTATTCCTTTACACGTCTGTTATCTATCTATTAAGTGTTGCTCCAAGTGTCCTCAGGTGTCTTTCCACTTTTCTTTTTGGTGTCCATCCCAGTCCTGTATTTATACACACAAGCCTATCCCTCCCACCTCTCTGACACACACTCAACCTAAAACACTCGCTTTCTCCACCCCGTCTCCCCTCTGTGACCTCTGACATCACTTACCAAAAACCTTCAGTCCTCTTTGGGTGTGTGTGTGTGTGCATCAGTGAGTGTGTTTGCGGTGTGTGAGTGATAGTTTAAAGTCCATGCACAGATATTTTTAGGGGCTGTTGATCTAACTTGAATAAAGGCATCCAGCAACGGCCACTACGAAACCGTGTTTTAGTTATCGTTAGAATTAGTAAGACTTCGAAAAGTTTATAACATTTCACGACATTACTGAGCATGGGCCTTCTCTTCTTCCCTTGTGAATTCATTAGTTATTAAATGTATTTATGTTAGCAGTGGTGGAATTGAAAAAACTACATTAAACATTAAACACTTCTGATACTTTATACTTCTCCACTACAACTCAGATGTTAATAGGGCACAATTTACTTAACTACATTTATTAAGGAATTAAAGTGGCTTTACAGATCCAGATTAATCATACACAATATAATTAACTAATAAATGATGCAGTGTTATAGATTACACCACAATGCAGTATGTGAAGTAATACTTAATACTTTTACTTAACGGTGTATTCTGTAGTTTTACTACTTAGGTAGAGAGATGAGTAGTTCTTCCATGTTAACATTTAACGTTTTCAGAAACAGTGTATGCAGTGTAGTGAGTGCACTGTTCTCCTCTCCCACACACCCATTCATCAGTTGAATCACTCAACAGATCTGAGGTTTTTACGTTGATTATGAGGTCTGGGAAAAGGCTAGTTCTGCTTTACGTGCACATGTTGTAATTGCAACATGGCCTTCCAGTCAGCATTAGGGAAATAACCTGCTCTTTTTAACCAGAAAAAAACATATTGTATGTTTTGCTGAATATTTGCTAATAGTCATGAATGTACTAATCAAATTCTGGACTTTTGAACCCATCCACTTCCTTTACTTCTAAATCCTGAAAAAAAACTCAACCACATATGTACAATATCCCAAACTGGATTTACAAATCCTCAATCTGCATAAGAAAATGAAGAAGTTAAAAACTACAGCTTCATACAAGTGATCAGTAAAAATGAAAAAACAAAAAAACAGCTTGGTATTTAATGCCATTCTGTCGGTCGGCCCATTGCTTTGTTCCAGACTAAAATATCTCAACAACTATCCGATGGATTAAAATGACCGTTTGAATAGACATTCATTGTCCCAAGAGAATGAATCCTAATGACTTTGGTTATCACCTGACTTGTGAAATATCTCTGGATGTTTACTGGATGAGCACAACATTTGGTAGAGACGTTATCGTGCCCAAAGGATGAACCTTAATGGTTTCGGTGACCTGCTAACTCTTCCTCTTACGCCATCCTCATGTTAGAATTTCAATGTGTCCAATACTTTTGTTTATGACCAAATACCGGCCAGGATAAATGCATTCCCATCAGCCTTTGCATTTTGTACCAATTAATACATGATTGCATGCTAACATGCTAAAGTAAGATGGTAAGCATTGGTAAGCATGACAGCTGCTTTAACATCAGCATGTTAGCATAGTCATTATGAGCACAACATGTTCATGTTCAGCCCAAATACAGACTCATATGGTCACTTCAGTAGAGATATTACACATTGTCTTGTCATAAAGATAGGGAATAGGGGCCAACGTCCCACCCACATTTAATTGGGAGGTGACCTATGAGTAAGGTGGGAAGTGATCTTTGAGTCAAAGAGTCAATGGCCCAATAACTATGTCCCTGAAACCTCAGGGACTTGGGGAACTGATGTCAGCTGTTAAATAGTTGAGTGTAAGAGGCTGTAGGGCTTGACATTGTGTAAATATGAATGGGACAGCACTTTGCGGCAACACATCACCTTACCACGGCAACGTTATAACATCTACAATTGTGGGTAATTATTTAATAATGTTTACTCCCTGATTTGAGTGTCTTCTAGGCTCTTTCGTCACGGGATGAGAGTTTTTTTTACTGGTTGGGCCACTGACTCGGTTTAGGACCCAATGTTTGCTCTCTTCGTGTCTCGAAGGTGTGTAACCTAAATAGAATAGTTGACACAACCACCCAGTTAACACATTTACAGATATCGACAGTGACGATTGTCACTACAGTGCTATAACGGTGACGTTCACTGACACACACTCCAAGGCTTTCACTGGAAAAAGGGATGTACCCCTTGTTAGTGACTGACTCAGCTCAAGATACAGGTCCACATGACCTCATTGTGGTAATTCAGCCTACAAAAATGCAAGATGCTACACTTCCCATGAAGCAACTCACTCAGACTTGGATTCTACAAACCCATTCTGAAATACCTGAAGTCACTTGAATCATTTCTTTTGACAGACGATATAATACAACTCTGGTACACCCCATGGCCAGTAAATTCTTTCTTTTAATGTTTGCCACTCCTGCTTCATGCATTTGTGCTTCAAATGCCAGTAGAAACACTTGCTGTAACCAACCAAGACAGATCGGACCGTTACACTAAGCAGAGTTGCAAACATTTTGTTGAGTAAACATCTGCCTGCCGGGAAAGTTCAGCTGGGATGGTCATGTTTCGGGAAAACGAGGTAACTGACCTCAGCCTCCACCAATCACACCAAAGTGTCAAGGACTTAAAGGGCAATGTGATGCTTCATTGGTCTCGACCACTCTTTCTATACGATGCTAACACACACACACACACACACACACACCGATGCATACATACATGTTAACTATATGACGCAAGAGGAAGTGCTTTATTTTTCACACCCGATTTTACTGCAGCACCTCAGCATTAGTGTGTATGCTTATCTCAGAGTAGTTCAAACACAGGGGACAGTGCACTGCTAAATAAAAAACACATATATTTTCCTCTAACATTTGCTACTTATCAATGTAGATTGCTCTGGTGTGAGTTGATTAGTTTTGGAGCTATCGGCCATGGAATTGTGTGCCTTCTCTCAAATATATTTGGACCACATTTATTTATTTATTTTGCACAATACAAACAATAAAACAAAAAATCATAACAGAAAATGAATATCACAGTGCAGGAAGAGACAAAAAGCCAACTGGGCTTATTTGAAGCCTCCACCTATATAATATTTAACATTTTACAAAATTATAAACATAACTTGAAATATGCATAAGAAAAACCACAAAAGAAAGAAAAAAGAGAAAGAAAAATAATGTAATCATGTCAAGTCTGTGTGTGCGTGTGTTTATGCATGTGTGAGCGGGAAAGTCAGCATGGCTTGTGGTTGTTCAGGGATTTTGGATTAAACCTCTGTGGCAATTTCTAAGCAATGATGACTAAAAATGTAGATATAACAGCTAAAACAAGAAAGAAAAAAATAATAAGAAAAAAAACACCAATACATAGCAAACTCTTACGAAACAGCAATTAGAGTTTCTTTTAGGCAATTTTTAAATTTTTTTATAGATGGACATTTCTTTGAGAGGTGGGAAAAGTTATTCCATAACTTGGTTCCCCTAAATCTAATAGAGAATTGACCTCTGCTAGTCAGTAATTTTGGAGGATGAAGATGTGAAGAGTGATGAGTTGAGTGAGAATGAATCTAAGAATTGACTTTGAAGAAGGTTTTGAAATGATCAGGAATATTTCCTTCACCTATAAGTGTCTTAAACATGAAAATGCAAGTTAAAGAAATATTAATGTTATAAATAGCAAGAATCTGCAATTTGTGAAATAAAGGAGCAGCTGAGATGTGAGACTGTGATCGTGTTGCAATCCTAACAAAACGATTCTGGAGAAACAACATTTTTTTCAGAGAAGTAGGAAAAGTGCTTGCCCAAACTATATTGCAATATGAGAAATAAGGATGAATTAAACTGTAATAAAGAATAAGGAAACAGTTTGCAGAAACAAGATGTCTAATTCTCCTTATAATTCCAATGGATTTGTTTATTTTTCTACTAACACAGTCAATATGTATTGTAGAAAAATTTACTCGACACCTGGTGGTAAAATCATTGATCAGGACATTTAATCTTTGCAAAGAGGAGCTGAGTCAGAAACACAACATGATATTTCAATTGCGTATCCTGGACTGCTCAATGAATGAGCAGAGAGTTGCCTCTTAAATACATTAATGACACAATCACAGAAGCTCCCATGACGTCTTCAGATTCGCTTGCATCGGCATGGTCATATGATAACAAGGAACACCACGTTCTTCAAACAGAGACATGTAGACATCCACAGTCTCACGACTCCATCAGAAGGTCACTGTTAAAGCTTATGTATGTTTTAACAGGAGAGGAGGTCAAATGAGAAGCCACAAGCCTTTACACATTATATGATTAATAATATAACTGTGAAACAGTAGTTGATTAAGAGTAAATACGTTTTTCTTCTAACATGTATACTCCAACTTAAACTTTCATCAATGATAATTCCTAAAAATGTTGTAGATGATACTTGAAGCATCTCAAGAGATTACATTTTCATTTTAGTTAAATCCTTCGAGTACGATTTTTTACCACCGAAAATAACACAATTTGATTTTTATATATTGAGAAACAACCTTTAACACAAACAAACTGTCTTCTGTTGGCAACATAACTTTTTAACCATTTGTATGCAATGTCATGAAATCCATATTCATGCAGCTTTTCCAATCGAATATTATGGTTTACTGTGTCAAAGGCTTTGGAAAGGTCAATGAAAATACTACAAACAAATTCATTATTGTCAAGTGCAGAGATAACTTTATCAACAAGGTAAAGTAGAGCCATATATGTTGAATGATTTTTACGGAAGCCATACTGGTGTTTGTAAAGAATTGAATTAGACTCTATATGAAACAATATCCTTTTTTGTAAAAATGTTTCTAGTATTTTTGAAAAACAAGGCAATATAGATATGGGTCTATGGTTTTTTTAGGGTTTTCCGATAGCTATATATAGCTTTATAGGGTTTTCCGCTTTAAACAAAGGAATGACTTTCGCGATTTTAAAATCTTCTGGCACAACACCTGTTTTCAAAGACAATGTGAAGATGTGAACACGTGACTGCAGTATTGACTGTTTCACCTGTTTGACAAGAAATGCCGAAATGTTGTCATGGCCAGCCGAAGATGTTTTGAGATCGTCAATTATATCACTTATTTCTTGCATATCTGGGGGCATACAATTAGAGATAATAGGGACATTTGTTGGAATAAAATCCAGTGGATTCCCATGACAAGCTGGAATATTGTTAGCTAAATCCTGACCAATGTTTACAAAGAATTCATTGCATTTTTGAGCGATATCAAACGGCTTGTCAATAGAATTCCCACCATCCAAAAAGACTGAAGGAAGCTCTTTGGTAGTCTTTTCTCTTTGCGGCACCTGATTTATTACTTTCCACATGCTTTTTATATTATTTGAACACTTCAGAAATGTTTCACTGAAACATTGCTTTTTTGCAGATCTAATGGTATGGGTATAATTATTTCTACAGGATTTATAAGCACCGTGAGAAAGAGGAGTAGGAGTTGAATGATATTTTCTGTACAGTTTATTTTTTTCTTGAGTAGCTTCAGTAAATGCATTGTGAACCAGGGTTTACTAACTTGACTGCTTTTCTTGGTGGAACTACAAATTGGAAAACAATCATTGAAACTAAGGTTAATAACTTTCATGAACTTCTGATATGCCAAATCAGCATTTTTTTTCCACATAAATCTTCCCATGATATACTGGTAAGAATATCATTACATTTAGACATATTTGATTTGCTCATAATTCTTTTCTGCATCATTATCTTAGTATGTTAAGCTCTTTTAATCTCGTTTATAGAGTATTGAAAAATGGGAAAATGATCAGACAAGTCGGAAAACAAGACTCCAGATTTAGTTCCTTCACTCAAAGAATTGGTTAAGATGTTATCAAAGTCACTGAATTTTCTGTAACTAGTGTTGCTTCATGAATAAGAGGGAAAAAGTAACTAGAGTAAAGGATATTAAGAAAATCCCCAGTAGGAGTATGTAGTCGATTTTTTAGAAGGTTTATATTGAAATCGCCTAAAATGTTACAAAGCCTATCATTGTCTATCAGGTCAAGAGAACAGCCCGGACTTTCATTGAAACCTTGGTAAGTCAGGTGGGCGATAAATAGCACCCACAATAACATTCGCGGCGCTATATAAATCCTAGCTATTATTCTTTCCACAAGAGAGCTCTAAAAAAAACAGATTCCACCTCATCCCTCTGACTTCACATGACACTCTTATGGTGCTCAAAGCCCTAAATAAAACAATAAAACTCAACAGCAACATCTCTTTCCAGTCATGACCCGGTTACTCAAGATGAACTACAGACTTGGTTGAGCAGTTTCTTAATATTTGAGTATTTGGGGTGAACTGTCCCGTTAACAGTTTAAGATATTATAACTTTTCAATTTCAACATCAGGTCCTTTGCATTCATGTTGTCCTGAGATTTAGACATAATCATAGCGCCACTCGGTCTTTTGCAGTATCTTCAGCATCTTCCATTTCAGTGGAGTCAAAACAAAAATGAATCCCAAGATGAAGTCACACCAGGTACAGAGAGCAATAAGAACTTGGTCAACTAAGGTATTACAGTAGTGTGTTATAGGCTCGCTTTAGGCTCACTCGGGATCTAGGGCTAGAGATCTTAATCCAGGAAGGAGTGTTCAGTTATGTCACTTATTTGAAGTAAAAATGTATTCATAAAAGACATTTAAAAAACAACCCATGTTAATACAAATGTAGTACGGACCAGACGGTTGCCAAGATTACAAAAAGAAACACTGCCATTAAACATTAATGTACAATGCTTAGTCAGAAGTGAGCCACACCAGGAGGTCAAACTCGAGTGGGTAAAAGGAGTTCAAACTGTAGACGAAGCAGATTCGCTGCTCAAATTTAGTAATTATCTATACTTTTGTCGTGGCATTCAGGGAACCCGCGATGCAGAACTCTGGATAGTTGAGTCACGGTTGTGATCAGGAAATCAGCTCTTTATATTGATAAAGTGTGTGGCCCTTAAAAGGACCGTTGTGGTTTGATGTTGGTCAGTCAGAGTTTAACCCCCGAAGCCGTAGAGAGTGCGTCCCTGTCTCTTCAGAGCATACACCACATCCATGGCGGTCACCGTCTTCCTCTTGGCGTGCTCGGTGTAGGTGACGGCATCACGGATCACGTTCTCCAGGAAGACCTTCAGCACTCCGCGGGTCTCCTCGTAGATCAGACCGGAGATACGCTTCACTCCACCGCGGCGAGCCAGACGGCGGATAGCGGGCTTGGTGATTCCCTGGATGTTATCACGGAGGACTTTACGGTGACGCTTAGCGCCTCCTTTACCGAGTCCTTTTCCTCCTTTGCCTCTTCCGCTCATCTTCACTGATCAAAGTAATTCAACAAAGTGGAGGACGAGGAGGAGTTCACGCATATTTACATGCTGTCTGAGGACGTGATAGAAGACATGAAGGCTGTTCATGATTAAACTCTTTGTGCTTTAGCGCCACCTGCTGACCAACAGCATCAATCAGCAACGTGTCTGACTTTTTGCTTATAAACAAGCGAGTGAAACTTTGGTAATCAATATTGTACTTAAAAATGTAACTAAAGTAAAGTTTTAACGACAATCATGATGTAGACAAACCGATAATATTAGGGGCCTCAGTACAGAGACCAAAAACTAAAGTAAAAAGTCCAAGAATGTCTCTTTAAAAAGTCTATACATAATTTTATTTTTTTAAAGGCCATTTTCCTTGTTATCTCTGTAGTTCTGTAGCAGCAGATGCTGAAATGTTTTATCATTCACATGTAACATGTTTCAGTCAGGATAAAGCTGCTTCTCTGAACTGACGCTGACAGGAAGTATGTTTATGTAAATCAGCCTGTATAGACCCAACTGTATCACAAAGGTTTTCAGACATGATTTTATTGATGTAGAAGCATCAGATACACATTTATATTCCACCAGGGCATCATTTGTATTTATTTACTTTACAGATGTTTGTTTTTAGTTAAAATATATAATATGGTATTTTTGATTCCATCTACATGAGTAACTTTTCTCAGATTTAGAGCAAACTGAATTAATATTCAAGCTTGAGATCAGTGACTCCCATCATCCATTTTTATTGTTGCGATTTCACAAATGTATGAAAAATCACATAAAGTCAGGATTTATTTAAGGCAAAGATCATTTGGGGCGATACAAATAATGTAGTCACATGGGCTTTGTAACTGCTGTTATAGGTCTCCTAAAATGAATAACAACTCAGGAATGCAAAAGAGATATATAATGGGTTTTATAATTGACCACTTTATATACATTTTTTTCAACAATTCAGTTAAATATTTGTATTATTATATTTCAGTGAGAAGAATCTGAAACCAGAACAGACATGGTTGGTTGAATAAACTAAAAATACAGAAGATATATTCATTACAGCTCAGTTTTCCTATTCTACAACAGATCATTTAGACAATTATACATTTCTCACTGCAGTATAGTATGACCTTTTACATGTTGAGATGGAGGAATTGATCATTAGAAGAGGTGGGTGGCTCTTAAAAGAGCCGTTGAGTCGTTGTCTCCAGCAGGTCTACTTGGAGCTGGTGTACTTGGTCACGGCCTTGGTTCCCTCAGACACGGCGTGCTTGGCCAGCTCCCCGGGCAGCAGCAGGCGGACAGCGGTCTGGATCTCCCTGGAAGTGATGGTGGAGCGCTTGTTGTAGTGAGCCAGACGAGAGGCCTCACCGGCGATGCGCTCAAAGATGTCGCTCACGAAGCAGTTCATGATGCCCATGGCCTTGGACGAGATGCCGGTATCGGGGTGGACCTGCTTCATCACCTTGTACACGTAGATGGCGTAGCTCTCCTTCCTGGACTTACGCCTCTTCTTGCCGGTCTTGGCGGCGGTCTTAGAGACGGCTTTCTTGGAGCCCTTCTTGGGCGCTTTCACGGTGCTGGCGTCAGGCATGATGATTTGATTCTTCCGTCGGACGATATCTCCAGCAGCTCAGGGCGGTGAATATTTATATCAACATGATGCAAATGAGGCTGTGCTGCTGCTCACACAGGATTGGCTGTCTGCTGAGCGAGACTGAGCATGCGCGAAGACGTAAACGTTCCTGCGAGCAGATGCAGTTCGTCTTTGAGTGACAAAGTCGTAAACCTTTATGTTTTATAACTTTTTATCAATCTAGAGGGAACAGATGGGGAAACGTGATTTCTTGACAGACAAGAACATGAACTAAGAAACATGCAACATATTCTAACTAGTGTAATTGTGAGAGATGAGAGGTGTTGGACTGTACTAATCTGCCTTTATGAATAAGCATTGTTGGAAGGAGCCCAGAACAAATATATTAATTACCAACATCCTCCTTCACTGGAATAAAGAGCTTTCACGGTTCTTTAAATGTTCAAGATTATTTTGTTTGTTTGTTATTTTACAATGCAAGATATAAATATGCCATTTGCTTCATTTGTAAAAAATAAATATAAAAATAAATGAGCAAGCCATGAGGGCTGACTCCATGGCCAAGAAGTTGACAAATAACAATGTTGTTGATTTTCTGGAAAGAAGTGAGAGTTCTTAACAACTGAAACACATCTTTGCCGTGCGCTGTTGATGGGATTTCAGGAACAGACAATATTGCTGAGTTATGGCGACAGTATTATATTTCCTTATTCAACTGTATTAAAAGTGATTTGTATGAAGTGGACGCTAATGAGAGTAATGTGTCACATGAGGTGTACCAAGCTATAAATAAGCTGGCTGATGGTAAAGCACGTGGTTTAGACCATATTACTGCTGAACACCTTAAATATGCTCGTCCGAGGAAAGCTCCTCTTCTTGCCATTTGTTTTACTGGCTTCATGACTCATGGCTTGTTATCAGACACAATGCTGTCTGTTCTGTTAGTGCCCGTCAATAAAGACAGAGCTGGTAAAGTAGATTGCTTAATTACAGGCCCATTGCTTTGGCCAGCAAACTGTCAAAAGTCCTCGAAAGAATCCTGTTGGACAGATTGAATGAGTTTATTCACTCAACAGATAACCAGTTCGGCTTTAAAGCCAAACATGACACTGTCTTGTGTTTATATATATATATATATATATATATATATATATATATATATATATATATATATATATATATATATATATATATATATATATATATATATATATGCGTCAATAAAACACAATTTCCTTTAAGGCATATATATATATATATGCCTTAAAGGAAATTGTGTTTTATTGACGCCTCCAAAGCTTTTGATCGTGTTAATCATGGAAAGTTGTTTTTAAATTGAGTCAAAGAGAGGTCCCCAGTTATTTTTAATCATTGATGATCTGTCCAAACAGCTGAAAGCCTGTAATACTGGGTGCATGATTGGTAATACTTTGGTTAATAATTTTATGTATGCAGATGATCTTGTGCTTTTTTGTGCTGATCTCCAGCAGCTCCTTACTATATGTACTGTCTATGTCTCTGTCCTTTCTCCCCGCTGCTGTCAGGCTGCACAACACACTGAGCTCTCAGTAAACCATGATCACTTAATCACTTTTGGACACTTGGTCACTTTACTCACTGTGGACACTTTAATTGTACTCAGCTGGTGCAATATGAATATTTTTAAGTATTTATATATATATATATATATATATATATATATATATATATATATATATATATATATATATATATATATATATACTCTTATTCCGTCTGTATATTTAATTGGAAATCAATACTATATTCTTCTTACTGTTTTACTACTGTTTATTGTTATTTGTTATTTTATTTATATTACTTTTTTACTATGTGTCTCTATTGTGTGCAAGGCTGCTGTATTGCCGCAATTTCCCCACTGAGGGACTAATAAAGGATTATTTTATCTTATCTTATTCTCTCACGCAAGTTTGGTATGTGTACAGATGGAGTGAAGATGTCCCTGTTTAGAGCATTTTGTACACCACAGTGTACACTGCACAATTACAAAAAAAGCAAGCCTACAGAGACTTCAAGTAGCTTATGACGCCGTGAGAATACTACTGAAGAGACCGAGATGGTGTAGTGCAAGGGAAATGTTTGTGGCTGCAGGATTAAATCATTTCCAAACTGTTTTAGCCTTTCTCTTGTGTTAGGGTCGGCACCGACTCGTTTTCGGTTTTAAATGCATAAAAGAACCACATAAAATGAGTTTATTGCATCATGGCTTTTTACTTTGTCGGGAACCTCTATTTCAACAAAATAAATAACCCCAAAAATGTTTCACTAAATTATAAAATGGTCTGGTTGAAATTGTGACCTTTGTGTTGTTAAGGTCGGTTTCAACCCAGTTATACAAATAAGATTTGCTTGATTGGTTGTTGTTGTTTTGACCTTGCAAATCTATATTTTGTGTTATGACTTGTGTTGTGTAGCCTTTTTCTGTAAATATAAATTGGTCAAAATGTACCCGTAATACCATCGATGTTACTACAGTTAATAATATTAAAAGGAAAACATAAATACGACAAATGTATTGAAAAGATGTGTGAAGACCCCTCAGTAATAGTCAGGTAACACAACAACCTTTTATTTATTTAATCGAGGGGTATACTGACAAAGAAAATGCCCAGAGGCCCACACCAAAAATATTAAAACATACAACAATATTTTCATGGATAAGCAAGGTATCCAAGCGATGAGAAACAAATTGGATGACAGACAATTGTTTTTAGTGTATTTTACAGCTGACATGGGTCAAAACCGACCCGTTAACACAAGAGATGGTAACAGAAAGCTAACACAAGAGGAAGGTTAAGTTAAATCTCATGTATAAATATATCTGTCGAGTTAATGATTCTAAAAATTAGATCATCATGGTTTTATCAAAACATAAAGTATAGAACTACCTGCTATACCATCTGTGGAGACAATGGTACAAGCTGTGTATTTATAAAACATTGATAGGTCCATGTATTTGTGCTTGTGTATGTATTGTATTTAATGTAATTTGTATTATCTGGACCTTTAGTCTGTAATAACAGTTTGATTGATTGATTGACAATGAAGGTAATTACAGCCAGTACATACAACTACTGTGGACAGCATTACTTTTTGGTTTATTGGACTAAAATCATATATTTGCATTATTAAAAGAAAAAAAAAGACAGCAAATCACAGACTACACTTTTTGGTTAAAAAACTAAGATACTTTACTGCAATTGATCTGAACATAAAGCAAATCTTTAGTGTGCAAAGTGACCTCAGACTCTGGAATAATAGCTGGTTATCAAAAACCACAATTCATACATCCTTTTCTTAATATGAGAGTAACCATTGTATCTATGTAGTGATGTTTTTGTTTGTGAATAAGGAGACATGAATGCAGAGTTCAGGAGGTTGTTTGGCCAACCAGGAAAGAGGCTTCCAGCAGAGGAGCAGGGGGCGGACCACTCTGATATTTTGGCGGACATTTTGAAATGCTTATCCTCCAGTGAGCAGCGAGACTCGGGCGGCGGGTCGCTGCTCGAGGCGGAGCTGAGCTCCAGGAGGAAACCCTCACCAATCAGGAGCCGGAGCTCTGAAGCCGCGTCATCGTTTCACAGCCGGTCCCACAGTTTAAGAGCAGCGCGTCTCCTCTCCGGCTGCATCTTCCTCCTGATCACAGAAACAAGAAGAAGTCATGGCAAGAACCAAGCAGACCGCTCGTAAGTCCACCGGAGGCAAAGCCCCCAGGAAGCAGCTGGCCACCAAGGCTGCCCGGAAGAGCGCCCCGGCCACCGGCGGCGTGAAGAAGCCTCACCGTTACAGGCCCGGTACCGTGGCCCTGAGGGAGATCCGTCGCTACCAGAAGTCCACGGAGCTGCTGATCCGCAAGCTGCCCTTCCAGCGTCTCGTGAGAGAAATCGCTCAGGACTTCAAGACCGACCTGCGCTTCCAGAGCTCCGCTGTTATGGCTCTGCAGGAGTCCAGCGAGGCTTACCTGGTCGGCCTGTTCGAGGACACCAACCTGTGCGCCATCCACGCCAAGAGGGTCACCATCATGCCCAAAGACATCCAGCTGGCCCGTCGCATCCGCGGAGAGCGAGCTTAACCCGTCTGCTCACCCACGACCCACAACGGCTCTTTTAAGAGCCACCTCACTTTCTCTGAAGAGCTCCTTCCTCCTGCAAACGCTGGTTTTACGATCAAAGGAAACTGTTTGTTTACCATCTAAATAATATAAAGTCCCCTGAAACCCTTAAAACATTTTATATTACACAGTTGCTTTTCTTTTTTTGCAATGGCTAGCATGATTTTGTGGGAATTCACATTTTGAAATGTCAAACACAAACTACTCAGGTTTGTCCTTATTTAATTAAAGAGTCCTTTATGGCGGGAGCTACCCAGCAGCATTACAATGATCAACACTTATAGAGTGTGTTATTGTGGGTGGCCAAGTATCATAAAGTCTGAGTCTCATTGACCTCAAGCCACAACAGTTCTCCCAAAACACTCTTTGCAGAACATGTCACAAGTGGGGGGAAAAGCCATGCTGTGTAAATCCCTTTTCTACATTATAAATCTGAGGTGGGGCAACTCATGAAGCCACAGGAGAGCATCTCTGAACACTGGATACCCAGAACCGAACAGAGGGAGCCTTTAGATACGATTTGTAAACACTAGCACATGTTCATCATTGTGTGGTGTTCGGGTCTGTGGGACCCCTTTTAATTTTTAACAAAAGAAAAATTATGTGATTATTTATCTTTGCAAACTCGTACTCATTGGCCTTTGATCATTTTATGTGAAGAACATGAATCAGAACACGCTGTACACCCACCCTCCACTTTTACATTTGTCCTTTGGACCCGAGGCTAATTTGGACATTGTAGCTCCTATGTTCCTTCACTCTGTCCTCCTGTGTGTGTGTGTGTGTGTGTGTGTGTGTGTGTGTGTGTGTGTGTGTGTGTGTGTGTGAGAGAGAGTCTGTGGTTGAGTTTTGTTTTTTGCCGTTCCCTCACAAGGTTGTTCAATCATGGATTGCTGAAGCTAACCGTGATCGGAACGATACGGCAAATCAAGTCTGAGCTCCAGTCAGCTGCTGTCTACACAGAACAGGCCGGTCAACTCTTCCAAGTTTGTGTTTCCTTTGTGCCAAAGAAAGGCAAGAATGTGGTTCTCATGATTATACTAAACAGGGATGGGAGAATGTGTGGAGAGGATTGTCACTCATATCTTGATTATAATTGATTTTCTTTTTTATTACATTTTATAAATACAATTTGAAAACGAGCAGCACATTAATAAATACATGTAATCTAACAAAGGTAAAGGGCAAATTATAACCATATGATGCTGTTCATGATGCTTGTAATTGGGATGAAGTAAACATATGTTGAGTATTTTAAGATAACATTGTGTGATTGTGTTGCATTAAAAACCCAAAATGCAGTGGGTCCATCAGACCCACGAACATTGGCTGAATAACAAACATGTCACTTTAACATAAACACAAATGTCACTTTAACATACTGTTAAATAATGTTAGATGATGTCATCTGTATGTCTGAGCTCTTTATCTTATACTTAATTTAATACCCATTGCACTGTTGTTGTTGTTGTCGTTGATTGTTGTTTGTCTCGTATAACGTCTCATGTCTAATGTTTATGCGCCTTCCACCAATAAAAATCCACACATCTGGCAAATAAACGGTTTCTGAATCTGATTCTGATATGAACACCACACAAAGGTTAAGATTCCGCATCTTGCAGAAGTCCAAAATGGGTGACAGGAAAGTTGAAGACTGTGCAACAAGATAATGTACAGATAGGCTCATATGGTCATGGTGATATGTTGTTCAGTGTCGGTGCAGCATCAGATCGATTATTACAGACAATCAAGTGTAAAACTCTCAGCAGAAAAGGACCATATGTTGGAAAACCACAGAGAGGGCGAGTGATCTGTAGTCCTTGCACAACTAACAAACATTCTCCTTGATACATATTATTTCGCATATGTACCGAAATTAGCATGGCTTCTGAACCACTCTGACTATATGCACCAATGAGGTCTTACCAGAAATAAAACCATCTAAAGTTTATTGTGAAATTGTCAGAAAACCTGTCGGTCATACAGAAACAGCCTTTGAAGTTAGTAAAAATGTAAGATTTTTGTCCGCCTAAAATTATGAAGTATCTTTCAGTATAAATAACTCCATGTGACTGTATCTGTACAGGTAAAATACAGTTAATGGCTATCAGTGAACAGTGACAAAATATGACCATTCTACAGGTTTGTTTTCATGAAAAGATCCAGGCAGAGCTCCAACAAGGACATTGGAAGCATCTGCTCGACTTGGAGTCAAAGTTATATTTTGCATTTTTATTAGTGGTTATTACACAGTTATACACATTGGTATATGTTTGTGGTAATACCAAACATGAAATGAACAGTTGTTCAGACTTGCTGTGCGTAATAGCGCACGAACGAGTATGCAGGTGCCTCCATTACGCATGACTGTCTCTGGCCCCAGGAAAGCTCAATTTGCATATTCAATACGTCGTTATAAAGCCTGAAGTCTCCTCTAGATTAAGGAATTGACAACCCTAACGTATCGCTAACTGTTACTAACGAAATGCAGTCAAACACAAACTGAGCAAATACACGTTACCAACTTTAGCTCGGTCTCAAGCCGTAATAAGAGGGGATGGGGTGGCTATACATGTATACAGTGAGAGAGACAAGAACAACAGACAGATTATTACATTCATATCTGCTGATTTGTTTACACAGAGTCCCATCATGATTGTCCTCGACATTGTACTTGTACTACTGCAATTATAAGGTAAATGTTTGAGTATAAAACTTGTCAGCTTGTCTTTCAGCAAACAAGCAGTGGGAGACAATATGTCCCTGATTGATGCTGTTGGTCAGCAGGTGGCGCTAATGCACCAAAGAGTTTAATCATGAACCTTCAAGAAATGAAGAAGAACAGCCTTCATGTCCTCTATCACGTCCTCAGACAGCATGTAAATATGCGTGAACTCCTCCTCGTCCTCCACTTTGTTGAATTACTTTGATCAGTGAAGATGAGCGGAAGAGGCAAAGGAGGAAAAGGACTCGGTAAAGGAGGCGCTAAGCGTCACCGTAAAGTCCTCCGTGATAACATCCAGGGAATCACCAAGCCCGCTATCCGCCGCCTGGCTCGCCGCGGTGGAGTGAAGCGTATCTCCGGTCTGATCTACGAGGAGACCCGCGGAGTGCTGAAGGTCTTCCTGGAGAACGTGATCCGTGATGCCGTCACCTACACCGAGCACGCCAAGAGGAAGACGGTGACCGCCATGGATGTGGTGTATGCTCTGAAGAGACAGGGACGCACTCTCTACGGCTTCGGGGGTTAAACTCTGACTGACCAACATCAAACCACAACGGTCCTTTTAAGGGCCACACACTTACTCAATATAGAGAGCTGATTTCCTGATCACAACCGTGACTCAACTATCCAGAGTTCTGCATCGCGGGTTCCCTGAATGCCACGACAAAAGTATAGATAATTACTAAATTTGAGCAGCGAATCTGCTTCGTCTACAGTTTGAACTCCTTTTACCCACTCGAGTTTGACCTCCTGGTGTGGCTGACTTCTGACTAAGCATTGTACATTAATGTTTAATGGCAGTGTTTCTTTTTGTAATCTTGGCAACCGTCTGGTCCATACTACATTTGTATTAACATGGGTTGTTTTTTAAATGTCTTTTATGAATACATTTTTACTTCAAATAAGTGACATAACTGAACACTCCTTCCTGGATTAAGATCTCTAGCCCTAGATCCCGAGTGAGCCTAAAGCGAGCCTATAACACACTACTGTAATACCTTAGTTGACCAAGTTCTTATTGCTCTCTGTACCTGGTGTGACTTCATCTTGGGATTCATTTTTGTTTTGACTCCACTGAAATGGAAGATGCTGAAGATACTGCAAAAGACCGAGTGGCGCTATGATTATGTCTAAATCTCAGGACAACATGAATGCAAAGAACCTGATGATGAAATTGAAAAGTTATAATATCTTAAACTGTTAACGGGACAGTTCACCCCAAATACTCAAATATTAAGATAAACCACAAACTGCTCAACCAAGTCTGTAGTTCATCTTGAGTAACTGGGTCATGACTGGAAAGGGATGTTGCTGTTGAGTTTTATTGTTTTATTTAGGGCTTTGAGCACCATAAGAGTGTCATGTGAAGTCAGAGGGATGAGGTGGAATCTGTTTTTTTTAGAGCTCTCTTGTGGAAAGAATGTTATTGTGGGTGCTATTTATCACCCACCTGACTTCAATGAAAGTCTGGGCTGTTCTCTTGACCTGATAGACAATGAGGATAAGCTTTGTAACATTTTAGGCGATTTCAATATAAACCTTCTAAAAAATCGACTACATACTCCTACTGGGGATTTTCTTAATATCCTTTACTCTAGTTACTTTTTCCCTCTTATTCATAAAGCAACACTAGTTACAGAAAATTCAGTGACTTTGATAACATCTTAACCAATTCTTTGAGTGAAGGAACTAAATCTGGAGTCTTGTTTTCTGACTTGTCTGATCATTTTCCCATTTTTCAATACTCTATAAACGAGATTAAAAGAGCTTAACATACTAAGATAATGATGCAGAAAAGAATTATGAGCAAATCAAATATGTCTAAATGTAATGATATTCTTACCAGTATATCATGGGAAGATTTATGTGGAAAAAAAATGCTGATTTGGCATATCAGAAGTTCATGAAAGTTATTAACCTTAGTTTCAATGATTGTTTTCCAATTTGTAGTTCCACCAAGAAAAGCAGTCAAGTTAGTAAACCCTGGTTCACAATGCATTTACTGAAGCTACTCAAGAAAAAAATAAACTGTACAGACAATATCATTCAACTCCTACTCCTCTTTCTCACGGTGCTTATAAATCCTGTAGAAATAATTATACCCATACCATTAGATCTGCAAAAAAGCAATGTTTCAGTGAAACATTTCTGAAGTGTTCAAATAATATAAAAAGCATGTGGAAAGTAATAAATCAGGTGCCGCAAAGAGAAAAGACTACCAAAGAGCTTCCTTCAGCCTTTTTGGATGGTGGGAATTCTATTGACAAGCCGTTTGATATCGCTCAAAAATGCAATGAATTCTTTGTAAACATTGGTCAGGATTTAGCTAACAATATTCCAGCTTGTCATGGGAATCCACTGGATTTTATTCCAACAAATGTCCCTATTATCTCTAATTGTATGCCCCCAGATATGCAAGAAATAAGTGATATAATTGACGATCTCAAAACATCTTCGGCTGGCCATGACAACATTTCGGCATTTCTTGTCAAACAGGTGAAACAGTCAATACTGCAGTCACTTGTTCACATCTTCACATTGTCTTTGAAAACAGGTGTTGTGCCAGAAGATTTTAAAATCGCGAAAGTCATTCCTTTGTTTAAAGCGGAAAACCCATGTTGTTTCAACAACTATAGACCCATATCTATATTGCCTTGTTTTTCAAAAATACTAGAAACATTTTTACAAAAAAGGATATTGTTTCATATAGAGTCTAATTCAATTCTTTACAAACACCAGTATGGCTTCCGTAAAAATCATTCAACATATATGGCTCTACTTTACCTTGTTGATAAAGTTATCTCTGCACTTGACAATAATGAATTTGTTTGTAGTATTTTCATTGACCTTTCCAAAGCCTTTGACACAGTAAACCATAATATTCGATTGGAAAAGCTACATAAATATGGATTTCATGACATTGCATACAAATGGTTAAAAAGTTATGTTGCCAACAGAAGACAGTTTGTTTGTGTTAAAGGTTGTTTCTCAATATCTAAAAATCAAATTGTGTTATTTTCGGTGGTAAAAAATCGTACTCGAAGGATTTAACTAAAATGAAAATGTAATCTCTTGAGATGCTTCAAGTATCATCTACAACATTTTTAGGAATTATCATTGATGAAAGTTTAAGTTGGAGTATACATGTTAGAAGAAAAACGTATTTACTCTTAATCAACTACTGTTTCACAGTTATATTATTAATCATATAATGTGTAAAGGCTTGTGGGTTCTCATTTGACCTCCTCTCCTGTTAAAACATACATAAGCTTTAACAGTGACCTTCTGATGGAGTCGTGAGACTGTGGATGTCTACATGTCTCTGTGTGAAGAACGTGGTGTTCCTTGTTATCATATGACCATGCCGATGCAAGCGAATCTGAAGACGTCATGGGAGCTTCTGTGATTGTGTCATTAATGTATTTAAGAGGCAACTCTCTGCTCATTCATTGAGCAGTCCAGGATACGCAATTGAAATATCATGTTGTGTTTCTGACTCAGCTCCTCTTTGCAAAGATTGAATGTCCTGATCAATGATTTTACCACCAGGTGTCGAGTAAATTTTTCTACAATACATATTGACTGTGTTAGTAGAAAAATAAACAAATCCATTGGAATTATAAGGAGAATTAGACATCTTGTTTCTGCAAACTGTTTCCTTATTCTTTATTACAGTTTAATTCATCCTTATTTCTCATATTGCAATATAGTTTGGGCAAGCACTTTTCCTACTTCTCTGAAAAAAATGTTGTTTCTCCAGAATCGTTCTGTTAGGATTGCAACACGATCACAGTCTCACATCTCAGCTGCTCCTTTATTTCACAAATTGCAGATTCTTGCTATTTATAACATTAATATTTCTTTAACTTGCATTTTCATGTTTAAGACACTTATAGGTGAAGGAAATATTCCTGATCATTTCAAAACCTTCTTCAAAGTCAATTCTTAGATTCATTCTCACTCAACTCATCACTCTTCACATCTTCATCCTCCAAAATTACTGACTAGCAGAGGTCAATTCTCTATTAGATTTAGGGGAACCAAGTTATGGAATAACTTTTCCCACCTCTCAAAGAAATGTCCATCTATAAA
The DNA here is from genome assembly GCF_910589615.1 of Taurulus bubalis. NCBI lineage: Eukaryota > Metazoa > Chordata > Actinopteri > Perciformes > Cottidae > Taurulus > Taurulus bubalis. The sequence goes on from NC_136597.1 coordinate 7,015,449, forward strand.
AAAAATTAAAAATTGCCTAAAAGAAACTCTAATTGCTGTTTCGTAAGAGTTTGCTATGTATTGGTGTTTTTTTTCTTATTATTTTTTTCTTTCTTGTTTTAGCTGTTATATCTACATTTTTAGTCATCATTGCTTAGAAATTGCCACAGAGGTTTAATCCAAAATCCCTGAACAACCACAAGCCATGCTGACTTTCCCGCTCACACATGCATAAACACACGCACACACAGACTTGACATGATTACATTATTTTTCTTTCTCTTTTTTCTTTCTTTTGTGGTTTTTCTTATGCATATTTCAAGTTATGTTTATAATTTTGTAAAATGTTAAATATTATATAGGTGGAGGCTTCAAATAAGCCCAGTTGGCTTTTTGTCTCTTCCTGCACTGTGATATTCATTTTCTGTTATGATTTTTTGTTTTATTGTTTGTATTGTGCAAAATAAATAAATAAATGTGGTCCAAATATATTTGAGAGAAGGCACACAATTCCATGGCCGATAGCTCCAAAACTAATCAACTCACACCAGAGCAATCTACATTGATAAGTAGCAAATGTTAGAGGAAAATATATGTATTTTTTATTTAGCAGTGCACTGTCCCCTGTGTTTGAACTACTCTGAGATAAGCATACACACTAATGCTGAGGTGCTGCAGTAAAATCGGGTGTGAAAAATAAAGCACTTCCTCTTGCGTCATATAGTTAACATGTATGTATGCATCGGTGTGTGTGTGTGTGTGTGTGTGTTAGCATCGTATAGAAAGAGTGGTCGAGACCAATGAAGCATCACATTGCCCTTTAAGTCCTTGACACTTTGGTGTGATTGGTGGAGGCTGAGGTCAGTTACCTCGTTTTCCCGAAACATGACCATCCCAGCTGAACTTTCCCGGCAGGCAGATGTTTACTCAACAAAATGTTTGCAACTCTGCTTAGTGTAACGGTCCGATCTGTCTTGGTTGGTTACAGCAAGTGTTTCTACTGGCATTTGAAGCACAAATGCATGAAGCAGGAGTGGCAAACATTAAAAGAAAGAATTTACTGGCCATGGGGTGTACCAGAGTTGTATTATATCGTCTGTCAAAAGAAATGATTCAAGTGACTTCAGGTATTTCAGAATGGATTTGTAGAATCCAAGTCTGAGTGAGTTGCTTCATGGGAAGTGTAGCATCTTGCATTTTTGTAGGCTGAATTACCACAATGAGGTCATGTGGACCTGTATCTTGAGCTGAGTCAGTCACTAACAAGGGGTACATCCCTTTTTCCAGTGAAAGCCTTGGAGTGTGTGTCAGTGAACGTCACCGTTATAGCACTGTAGTGACAACCGTCACTGTCGATATCTGTAAATGTGTTAACTGGGTGGTTGTGTCAACTATTCTATTTAGGTTACACACCTTCGAGACACGAAGAGAGCAAACATTGGGTCCTAAACCGAGTCAGTGGCCCAACCAGTAAAAAAAACTCTCATCCCGTGACGAAAGAGCCTAGAAGACACTCAAATCAGGGAGTAAACATTATTAAATAATTACCCACAATTGTAGATGTTATAACGTTGCCATGGTAAGGTGATGTGTTGCAGCAAAGCGCTGTCCCATTCATATTTACACAATGTCAAGCCCTACAGCCTCTTACACTCAACTATTTAACAGCTGACATCAGTTCCCCAAGTCCCTGAGGTTTCAGGGACATAGTTATTGGGCCATTGACTCTTTGACTCAAAGATCACTTCCCACCTTTACTCATAGGTCACCTCCCAATTAAATGTGGGTGGGACGTTGGCCCCTATTCCCTATCTTTATGACAAGACAATGTGTAATATCTCTACTGAAGTGACCATATGAGTCTGTATTTGGGCTGAACATGAACATGTTGTGCTCATAATGACTATGCTAACATGCTGATGTTAAAGCAGCTGTCATGCTTACCAATGCTTACCATCTTACTTTAGCATGTTAGCATGCAATCATGTATTAATTGGTACAAAATGCAAAGGCTGATGGGAATGCATTTATCCTGGCCGGTATTTGGTCATAAACAAAAGTATTGGACACATTGAAATTCTAACATGAGGATGGCGTAAGAGGAAGAGTTAGCATGTCACCGAAACCATTAAGGTTCATCCTTTGGGCACGATAACGTCTCTACCAAATGTTGTGCTCATCCAGTAAACATCCAGAGATATTTCACAAGTCAGGTGATAACCAAAGTCATTAGGATTCATTCTCTTGGGACAATGAATGTCTATTCAAACGGTCATTTTAATCCATCGGATAGTTGTTGAGATATTTTAGTCTGGAACAAAGCAATGGGCCGACCGACAGAATGGCATTAGATACCAAGCTGTTTTTTTGTTTTTTTGTTTTTACTGATCACTTGTATGAAGCTGTAGTTTTTAACTTCTTCATTTTCTTATGCAGATTGAGGATTTGTAAATCCAGTTTGGAATATTGTACATATGTGGTTGAGTTTTTTTTTCAGGATTTAGAAGTAAATGAAAGGCAAGGAAGTGGATGGGTTCAAAAGTCCAGAATTTGATTAGTACATTCATGACTATTATCAAATATTCAGCAAAACATACAATATGTTTTTTTCTGGTGAAAAAGAGCAGGTTATTTCCCTAATGCTGACTGGAAGGCCATGTTGCAATTACAACATGTGCACGTAAAGCAGAACTAGCCTTTTCCCAGACCTCATAATCAACGTAAAAACCTCAGATCTGTTGAGTGATTCAACTGATGAATGGGTGTGTGGGAGAGGAGAACAGTGCACTCACTACACTGCATACACTGTTTCTGAAAACGTTAAATGTTAACATGGAAGAACTACTCATCTCTCTACCTAAGTAGTAAAACTACAGAATACACCGTTAAGTAAAAGTATTAAGTATTACTTCACATACTGCATTGTGGTGTAATCTATAACACTGCATCATTTATTAGTTAATTATATTGTGTATGATTAATCTGGATCTGTAAAGCCACTTTAATTCCTTAATAAATGTAGTTAAGTAAATTGTGCCCTATTAACATCTGAGTTGTAGTGGAGAAGTATAAAGTATCAGAAGTGTTTAATGTTTATTCAATTCCACCACTGCTAACATAAATACATTTAATAACTAATGAATTCACAAGGGAAGAAGAGAAGGCCCATGCTCAGTAATGTCGTGAAATGTTATAAACTTTTCGAAGTCTTACTAATTCTAACGATAACTAAAACACGGTTTCGTAGTGGCCGTTGCTGGATGCCTTTATTCAAGTTAGATCAACAGCCCCTAAAAATATCTGTGCATGGACTTTAAACTATCACTCACACACCGCAAACACACTCACTGATGCACACACACACACACCCAAAGAGGACTGAAGGTTTTTGGTAAGTGATGTCAGAGGTCACAGAGGGGAGACGGGGTGGAGAAAGCGAGTGTTTTAGGTTGAGTGTGTGTCAGAGAGGTGGGAGGGATAGGCTTGTGTGTATAAATACAGGACTGGGATGGACACCAAAAAGAAAAGTGGAAAGACACCTGAGGACACTTGGAGCAACACTTAATAGATAGATAACAGACGTGTAAAGGAATAAGTTATGGAAAACACAAGGGGTAAGTGATTCTATCTATTTACCGTTCTATCTATCTATCGTTCATCCTTTTTGTCTGGATGTCTTGCTCCCTCTTTCTCTGCAGTCCGTGTTACAAACTTTATTGGAGATTATTATGTGAGTGAGAAATGTGCTGATGCATTGCTCGACACTTGGGTGTGATATGACCCATCCTAATTCCTGCAGCAAGTACAAGTCTGGCTAAGACAGGGATCCAACTGGCCAAAGTAGGCAACATCAAAGAACATCAAAAATATCTAATTTGTTTGCTTTTGACATACCGCCATGCTACACTACATTGATTGAGGTACATGTATTGTTTGAACACATCTAGTTTCCCCAGATTAGCACATTTATTGATTTTACTTTGAAGGATCTCATTGGGAGTCTGCACACATTTTCTGGCAACATCATGGTGGTGACAGCAAGACTTCATGAAGTCCCTGAGCTTGGCATGGAAAAAGCTAAACATTTGTCCCATAAACCTCTGCTGGATCACAACTTGTCGTTTCAACAAACATCAGTGCACTGTAGAGGTGTTGGTAGGTAGATGTTATTAGGCTTGCTGATTCCTCCCTTTTTCCAGTCTTTATGCTTAACTCAGCTCAGCGTATTGTGTCCTTCATATTATAATGTGTCCTTGAGCAAGACACTTAACTCCGAATTGCTCCCCGTTGCTGTGTCTACGGTGTATAGAAAACAATGTAAGTCGCTTTGGGTAAAAGCGTCAGCTAAATGAAATGTAATGTATTTAACTGTAGGGTGTTGTAGTGACTTTCTCATCCAACTCTTGGCAAGAAAGTGAATGAGTGTATGTCCCAAAATGTCCAACTATTTCTTTAAAGATAACACATGTATTAAAGGCGACACCTTAGTCATCAAGTTCAACCACAATGCAACTCTCTGTCAACCGAGTACGGTCACAGCTGAGGTGAAACTCTTCTATCGGTGCCAACATTTTATTTAGCAACAGGACAGCCGACAACAAACAGCGTTTATTGATTATTGAACTTTGTCTCTTTTAGGTTCGATTATGGATGTGAATCTGAGAAGTCGTGAAAACAACTTGGCTCACCGCACCAGGGAGATCGATAGAGAGCGCCTGATTGTCCGCAGGGGTCAACCGTTCTCCATAACTGTGCAGTGCTCTGAGACTCTGCCTCCAAGACACCACCTGGAGCTGGTCCTGCACCTTGGTGAGCGCAGCCTCACTGAGAAGACTCTGGCTAGCTTGATGGGTTTCTGATGCTAGTCCAATGTAAACTATTCAACATTTACAAAGTAAATGGTGCACCCTAGCAAGACCAAAATAAGTTCCAAACAAAAGTTCTTATGCAGTAAGTAAGTCTGCATTTTAACTCATCGGATCTTGACGCTACAGTCAATTCAATCCTTCTTCCAGCAGTTTAGCCTGTCCTCTGGACCGGAGTGTATTATTCTTCTCCATCATTCTGCAATATGTTGTGATTCTGGCTCAGATAAGCAGCAGGAAGCTTAATTGATCCGTGTCATGAACCATATTAGTGTTTTTATGTTTCTTCAGGTAAGAAAGGCGAGGTGGTGATCAAGGTTCAGAAGGAACACGGGGCCGGAGACAAGTGGTGGTTCAACCAGCAGGGAGCGCAGGATGAAATGCTGCTGACTCTGCACAGTCCACCGGACGCTATCATTGGCCAGTACCGTCTGGCTGTGTTGATGATGTCACCTGATGGACGCATTTTAGAGAAGACCGACAAAAATATGTTCCACCTGCTCTTTAACCCGTGGTGCAAAGGTAAAACATAAAGCAAAGTGCACACATTCTCCAAGAGGGCTGACTTCACATTCACACACTACAGCTTTTAAACGTCACCATGCGGTTCCTGACATTTTTAGTTTGTAGACATTAACCGTATGACAGATCTCCATCACCCATTTCAACCCAACTGAGCGTAAATCACCATCAGCATCATTAAATCACCAAGTGATGGAAATGTTCACAGTACAACAGGGTCATGTTTTTTTTTCTAATTGAGGCCATCAAATGCTATGATAATAATGAAAAGAATCATATTGCAAATGTATGTTGTTTCTTTCTGCTTTTTGGCTGCTTCTGTTTCATGATAATGTGTCACTCTAAAGAGTTTTTATTATGTGTGTTTTTGTGTCTTTACCAGATGATGTGGTGTACCTCCCTGATCAGAGTCTGCTTCAGGAGTACGTTATGAATGAAGATGGAGTCATTTACAGGGGGTCCTCGGATAGCATTACGGATATGTCCTGGAGTTATGGACAGGTAGCTCTCTCTCTCTCTCTCACACAAACACACATACACACACACACACACACACACACACACACACACACACACACACACACACACACACACACACACACACACACTGCGTGAAGGGTTGAGTACGTCTGTGTCTGTGTGAATTGTCACAGCAGTGTGACAGCAGAGACTCTGCGGCTTCTGCTGGCTTAGGAAAGCTGTTTGTTGGACGGAGCAAACTTCTGGACGGGAGGTGAGAGAATGTAACCAAACCACACAAACAAGGGCTTGTCTCTTCACTGTGCGCTGGAAGGGCAGAGAGGACGACAAACAGTGAGAAGGCAGAAAGGCCGACAGGGAGGTGGCGTAAGACACAGACTGATGAATGGGAAATAAATGTCACTTGAAATATGTTTTCATAAAAAGGCTGAGAAGCCTCTTCTGTTCAACTACCAACCTTAAGTTTCTTTGCTCATCTCTTGTGTTTTCTCTCTGTCTCATTGTGACTCTCTGTTGCTCAGTTTGAGGACTATGTGATGGACATCTGTTTTGAAGTCCTGGACAACTCCAAGGATGCCCTGAAAAACTCAGAGATGGACATCAAGCTCAGATCGGACCCCGTCTATGTCAGCAGGATGATCACCGCAATGGTGACGATCTCTTTTACTCTCTGCTAAAACAACTCTAAAGGTTTAACAACAGTATAAGAAAATACATTTAATTGTCTGAGGGGGAACACATGATACTTTACTGATCCAACCAATATGCAGTTCATAAAATGTTTTTACAATGATCTTTCCCGTCCAGGTGAACTCTGAAGGTGACACGGGTGTGTTGACCGGTCGCTGGTCGGGGTCGTACTCTGATGGAGTCCCGCCGTACAAATGGACCGGCAGCGTGCCGATCCTCCAGCAGTGGAGCAAAAAGGGGGCCGAGGCGGTCAAATATGGCCAGTGCTGGGTGTTTGCTGCCGTCGCCTGCACAGGTGAGACTTCCACAGATTTCACTGCTGCATAACTGAACAATCCCCAGTAATGCTACTGACTGTTAAAGACATGTTTTTAAAGGAATGTTTTGGGGAAATACACATACGAGCTTTCTACATGGGAGTGAGACAACACCACCCTGAAATTCACAAAGAAACTCATGCGTATTATCTCATTTAAATATGTGCAAATAGCACAGGAGCACAGAGATTCTAGAATTACATGTTTCTTTTAGTTTGGTTTGTGCAGGTTTAGCAGAAGCTGCAGAATCCATTTGTGAATTTGTTCCTCTGTACGGCGATTTCGTAGCTGCAGCCAGTATTTAAGAAAAGTATAGTAAGGATGAAAGGTGGGTAGGGACAAAAATGAGTTGTCCCAGTCTGATCTATGTTATCTTCACAGTGCTGCGCTGTTTGGGAATCCCAACACGCCTCATAACCAACTTTGCTTCAGCCCACGATGTCGATGGAAACCTCGCCATCGACATCGTGCTGAATGAAAGTCTGGAGATAATTAACGGAAGAGAAAGCACCTGGTAGGAACACACACACACACACACACACACACACACACACACACACACACACACACACACACACACACACACATAGATTCTGAATAAGATTTAGTGCAAAACATTACATCATCTCAGGTAATGAATTATCTCCTCTATTCCTCTCCTCGCGAATTTAGGAACTTCCACTGCTGGGTCGAGTCCTGGATGAGGAGAGGTGATCTTCCCAAAGGAAATGACGGCTGGCAGGTTTTGGACCCGACCCCTCAAGAACTGAGTGATGGTACAATCCTCATTCTTAACCTATAATGTCTGTTATTCACCTCTCTCTCTCTCTCTCTCTCTCTCTCTCTCTCTCTCTCCTCCTTGTCTATCCATGGTTTTACAAGACATGTCTCACTGTGTCCACATTGAAAACTAAACAATGTACATCCTACCTGTTTATAGTTGTTTATCATCGCTTCAAACTGCTCCCAGGATTGTCCTTGCTAGCTTTCTGTGGGGCCATAGTATTGGTCCCACACCTGGTTGGTGTTTCCGATCAGCCTGATAATCAAATTAAAATACCATCTTTAAAAAAAATGGTGGTTTAAAGAAAAATGTACTTCTACTCTTTAGGTGAGTTTTGCTGCGGTCCGTGTCCAGTGACGGCCATCAAGGAGGGGAACATCGGAGTAAAGTACGACGCTCCGTTTATATTCGCCGAGGTGAATGCTGACATCATCCAATGGATCGTCCAACCCAATGGCCAACGGCAAAAGGTTTTGATTCACTCTCATATGTGCTCAAAATGAAAAGCTTTTTAAAGCCAAAAAAATGTAAATACATTGTTGTTGTTATTGTTACAGGTCAATGTGGATCAGGCGAGTGTGGGGAGGAATATCAGCACCAAAAGTGTTTACGGCAACCAGAGAGAAGATGTCACTCTACACTACAAATATCCTGAGGGTTAGTCGGAAGTACTCACACAGAGGAGTAGATAGGGCAGGATCAGGGATTGCAGACATTTACAGCAGCCATACTGATAAAATATCAGTATCTGATTGACTATAATCACATTCAGTCTAAAATATAGCATTCACCAACAATGTGTTGGCTCCCCCAGTTTAATCTTCTGATTGTACGACTTGTGATTCAAGAGAAATCATACAGCTGATGGATGCCCTGAAGCTTAAGATCAGCTGTCATTGACCAACATCTTCTCCACAGGCTCCCTGAAGGAGAGAGAGGTGTATAAGAAGGCAGGGCGACGGGTCACGGAGCCGACCAATGAGAACTCAGAACCAAGACAACTGAAGCTGTCAATCAAGCATGCTAAGGCTGTATATGGAACAGACTTTGATGTGATTGTTGCGGTATGTAGTGCTCAGACTGCAACTTAATGAAAGGATGGATGAAATCATAAAATAATGTATTCTGTTCTGATTCATGGAATCTATGTGATCATCAGAGTGATCACATACAGAGAATATAGTCAATCAGTTCATCCAGTCAAGAATCCATTCTGTCGGCAGGTGGAGAATGAAGGAGGCAGAGAGGCTCATGCTCAGCTGACCATGCTGGTCACCGCTGTGACTTACAATTCTATCCACCGGGGGGAGTGCAAGAGACAAACAATCAGTGTGACAGTGCCAGCTCACAAAGGTTAGTAGCTCAAATAAACACAAAAGGTCTCTGCTGCAGACGTACACTAAAACAACAGTGATGCTGTGTCTTCCGCTCTTATTTTATCGCAACATGATGTGCAATTTTCCCATGTGTGTGTGTGTGTGTGTGTGTACAGCCCACAAGGAAGTGCTGCGTCTGCACTATGCCGACTATGTCGGGTGTGTCTCTGAACATCACACGATCAGGGTGAAAGCCCTCTTACAGGCTCCAGGAGAGAGCGAGCCCATCATGACCGATGCCAACCTCGTACTGAGCATGCCTGAACTCCTCGTACAGGTGAATACACACTGAGCATGCCCAGAGGTCATAGTTGGACCATGAAAGCATTTATAATGTTGTATTATGCTTGTGTAATGGGAAAGGCAGAAGACTGATGAGAATTAAACTATGAACAATTTGAGTGTGCACATATCAGTTATCAGAAATCATACATAAGAGTTTGATGTTTCATATATGAGATGTAGCTGTATGAGAAACATCACACAAATCCTTCTTGGGAACAGTTAATATGTCATTTCAAAATCACCACATTCGTCGGCCGTTTTGATATCTAATATCTTAATATTAGATTTCAAAATGTTCTTCCACGTGACCACGTTTGGTTGCAGTTTTTTGTATACAACCACGTGAGGGCGTGTATACACATATATGTCTCGGCTGAAATTCTTAGAGCCCAGTAACCATTTTAGGAAAACAAGAACCTGGCCTGCAATTTGGCTGAATAACCCAGGGTCTAGATTTAGCTCCTGGTTTGATGTTTTGTGTTTCTAGATCGGAAACTGTGTCCTATACACTGTAATGTGTATCCTGATCAAACATCTGTCGTCTATTTTCCAGGTGCCTGGGAAGGCTTTTGCATGGGAAAAGGTAACCGCCTTCATCTCCTTCACCAATCCTCTGCCAGTTCCTCTGAAGGGTGGCGTGTTCACTGTGGAAGGGGCCGGCCTACTGTCGGCCACTGAGATCCTTGTTAAGTGAGTACTGAGTCAGCCACCTTCACTGTATGTGTATGGGTAATGTGCAAAGAATTGACAGGCCTTATATAACATCACTACACGAACACACACACACACACACACACACACACACACACACACACACACACACACACACACACACACACACACACACACACACACACACAAATTAAAGAAAGTGGTTATATCTAGCCATTCTTTCAAACAAACCATCTAAAGGTACAGTTTAATTGCAACGTTTGCCTGATGACACCTCACCTGATGAAACCTCGCAAATACAACTTTTGATCTATTCCTCTCTGTCTCCTGTGCACCTGTTTGGTAATAAATCTGTGAAGTCTTCTGATTTGAATATCTAAGAATCCAACATTGATTGCAAAATGAGGCCTAGACTGACACTAACTGTCAGCCTGGTCTTCAAACATGTTGAAGTCAATGTTAGAAGTCCAGAAGCACAAAATTCTAAATGAGGATTTTCATTTCAAAAACTAGCTTTTGTAGCCGAGCTAGCAGTGAGTCATGTTGTACGATAACTTTCCAAATGAAATAAACCATTAAGCAGCCACTGCCTTGATTGTCATGCATGCTCCCCTGAGGATGACCCTCAAAATATATTTCATGTAGCGATGACAACAGATCAAAACTATAATATAAAATTCATGCATTCATATCTCTCTCTCTCTCTCTCTCTCTCTCTCTTTCTCTCTCTCTCTTTCTCTTTCAGGGAGGATATATTTCCCGGCCAGAAGGTGTCTGTCAGGCTGTCGTTCTCACCCACGCGGCCGGGGGTCAAGAAGCTCCTTGTGGACTTTGACTCTGACCGACTGAATGACGTGAAGGGAGTCGCCACTGTGGTTGTCCACAAGAAATTTGGCCGTATTACTTATTGAAAACCTGTGAACTGACTGGGACACGACTCCGCGGTGGGTTGGTTGATGCTGGAGGACCCGCAATGATTTCATCTGATTTTGTCATACAATCATTAGTATTAAATGGTTTCAAAACCAGTTAAAAGTTCCTCACAGTAACTTCAAACAGTAGATGTGTCTTCCAGGATGACTGTGACCTTATCCACTAAGAAATACTGGATACAGTGTTTAATTACCTTAAAGCCACTATGCGTCAGATTAGAACATTTCTGACTTTACATTCTGGCATCGAAAGACAACAGGTGACGCCTCTAGATGGTAAATAACAATAACAATTTACAGCCGATTGTTAGTCCCTTATAATGAAATGACACCCACCAGGGCCTTCACAGTTTGTTGTTTAGCATACTTGTTGAAAAGTGTCTAATTTCAGAGATTAGTTACAGAGAAAGTTATTCGACATAAGAAAGACGTATACAGTCAATCAAAGAGTTGGAGTTTAAAACATGTCTTAAGCACACTGGTCCTGGTTGAAACAACATGTGTTTGCCTTCATCCGCAGAGCCTGTGTGCTTCTGTGAGGAGAAGTTGTTAAACTTCTGCAAGCTGTGAAGGCACAAGCCTTTGTTTGTGTGGTTTGGTTGCATTCTCTCACCTCCTGTCCAGAAGTTTCCTCCGTCTAACAAACAGAGTCACTGATCCAGCTGAAGCCGCACAGTCTCCGACGTCACACTGCTGTGACACTTCACACCGGCCAACTACTGTCTTGGCAGGCTCATTGCAGCCACTATGATAAAACTTGTTGGCCAAAGATATGCTGTGTAAAACTCTTTATTGCCAAATATATGAACTTGTTTTGTTTAGTTTTTACCAGGTTGCAATTTATTGTTATTATCTTGAAAAGATATTCAGTCCAAAACAGGTTAATTACAGCCACAATACGCTTTTTTTTCTTTCAAATATCAGTTATTTTTTGCACAGATATAACTTTATATTTATTGTTCTAACAAAGTGATTGCACATTGTATTTGTTTTTGTCTGATGCAGCAATATGGCAGTGACAGTGATACACACAAACACACATATTAGAACCCAAGGAAAAGGAATAGAAACCAAAAGCCACAACACAGCAGTACGGAGGCCTGCAGCTGCTCAGGCTTTTAGGTCCAATGCTGCTGATTACACTCAAGCAGGTCTGCAGTCCTGGAGGAGAAGGAAAGAGCTGAAGCAGCAGAGGAACCAAACAGAGAGGCCTCACACTCTGGACTTGAACTCTGTTTAACCAGCAGCAAGAATAGAATTCAGGACGTCACCTCACCCTGTAAGTGAGAATTAAGTCAGATTCATGCCAGACGTCGTCTCTCCAGACCACCAGTGTGAGGGGATTATTAATACAGAGAGATTACTCATGGGAAAACAGGAACATGAACTACACTGAGCAACGCTAGTTGTCTGCGCGTCCCAGTATCCATTTCACAACAAGAAGTTTATTACGACTTCTGGTAATTGCCCAACTTATTATTCAATCCAAATGTTGTTGTCAACATTGCTCCCTTCTTAGTGAAAGCATGTATTGTGTTTGAAAATGTTTGATGTCTGAATAATTGTTTTGTCCATTAAATTTGTGTTGCTTGATCTGACGACACAGATGTATAACAATTAAATATGTATACAACAGCAAGCAGGAAGTCATTGGTTATTAGCTGACTGTGAAAAGAGCTGTATTTACAATTCCTCATTCAGGAAATATTTAGGTTTTGTTCAACATATGAGTCAGAGTCTGACGATTAGCAACTAAAGGCCGAGTTTGTGCTACAGCTAAATCACCAGCAGAGAGAGCAACAGAGCCGTGTTTAAAATTGAGCCGCTGTTACTGCTGAGCAACAGCAGCTCAATTGAACTGCATTAAATACACAACCTCTGTGATAAGGAGAGTAGTGGCATCGATGTATACAATTTATTCCAAGTCCGGATGGCCGAGAGATCTAAATGTGACGTCGCAGCGCCATTGGCCCAAATCATTGTTGGGCGAGCACAGCGATTGGGCGCTGCCATCGCCTGATCCAGGTAACGCTCACAGGTCGCAAGTCTCCCTTGAAGGCATGAGTTCAAATCCCACTTCTGAAATCTCTCAATTCTTACATTCAAATAAATTCTGCATCCTGCAAGAAAATGTGTGGTACGTGTCGGTTTCCTTACACATGTTTTACGCATTTAACATTGTTTCCACACATCTGACCAACACACAGGATGACATTACATATTCAATACAAACTTTATTGTCCCTTAGCGGAAATTTTAATTTGACTGTAAGGACAGAAACGGACAGAAACCTTAATGAAACCGATTAATTTACCTGTTGGAATGCAGAGAAACAGACACATGTTTCCTCTCACACTGCAGAATAGAGTAGGCCAATCAATATGTAGGCCTGCCTCCATAGAGAAAGAAAGCAAATCAGCCTAAAATAAGACTTGAAAATAAATACATATAAGTTGTGATCTATTTATTGTACTGTAGGCTATACCCATTTCTTATTGGCTGTTGTTTTTTTCTATGTTTTTCTATTGTTTGTACTGTCTGTATGTTTCATGACACATAATTACATACCGTAGTGTGTGTTTAGTTAGTACATGTGATGGGGTGAATGATGGTTACTATAATACAATTATTTTTCTTTATTTTGGACTTTCAATGTGAGAAATGAGATGAAACATTTAACCAGTAGCCTAAAAATCACTGAACCAGTTTTAATGTAGTCTTCTTCACTGTTGTTTTGTGCTACATTCCTTGTTGGATGTTTTTGGGTATTTTGAGTTACACATTTACAGCATCCTGGTCCTATGTGTAATGTACTCAGTGAAGCAGTACATCACCCTTTTGTCTTAACACGATACATACGGAGAACAAATATGCAACAAACACCAAGAGGGTGTCACTGACTCCTTGTTTGCAAACACATTAATGAATCACTCTGGTGAGAGAGCTCTGGGAGCTACATGGGAGGAGATGAAGACGATAAAAGAGGGAGAGACTAAAGCACATAGAGAGAGGATGACGAAATGCTCTGTGTGTGCGTGTGTGTGAGAGAGAGAGAGAGAGAAAAAGAGAGAGAGAGAGAGAGAGAGAGAGAGAGAGAGAGAGAGAGAAAGAGAGAACAAGGTGTACAGAGACTCACACACCACCACCATTAGACACCTGTCAGTGCCTTGGAGAGAGTTACTGCTGCTTGATATCGGAGCCTGGAGGTTTCACTGGAGGGCTCTTCCTTTACTCTTTCAGGCTATAGGGACTTTGTAGATTTATGTTTTATGTATTGTTTGTGTTTTGGGCATAACTTAACTTTAAACTGAAGGTTCAGTCTTGCGGTAGGCCATCAATGGATGTAGTCAAAGATTACTGAACCCCAACATTCAGGTATTTTTTTTAGGCTCATCACAGACGTTTATCCTGCGACCGAATCCCATCCTCGAGTAGTTTGTTGTTGGTGCTGCTGTTTCTGAGACGTCTTCAGCTGAGCTGCGTGATCATGGCCGACTTCCCGTCCAAGGTTACCACGGAAACCAGCGCCCCCAACTCCCAGAGCTCTCAGCCCGGGGGCAACAGCCTCCGAGCGCTGAGCGCCAACATCACCACCATGCTGGACATGTCCTTTATCCGAAGCATCCCGGCCCTCCTCATGATGGCTGAAATAGTATGTAACAGACGCAGAGCGGTTCTATTTTTTAACTTCTTCTGTTTGGTTTCATTATGGCTGAAGCCATTAGTGGACTAATTTCCTTGTTATCAAAGAATAATGCTGGGGATACTCTTTATTTTTCTTATTGTCCAAATCTGATGAACCAAAGACCAAAACCAATGCTTTAGTCTCCCAATTCTTTCTGTCTTCCTGGCCCCGTCTGTGGCAGACATCATTCAAAGAAACAGTTATAAAGGTGAAAGATAATGAAGGAACATGTAGCCCTGTGCACCTGTGCGGCTCATTGGTGTGCTTTTAATAGATTTTAGATGATAACGAGGCAATTTCAAAATATATCAGACTTTGGGCATACAAGCAATAGATTTCATTGTTGGTTTTGGTCTTTGTTGAATGTGTGTAAATAATATGTCCAGACGATAGCCAACTAAAAACTGGCAGTCCATTTTTTTGCTCTCTTATATAACGGCAGCACCAATGTGTTGATGAGCCAATGTGTAAATAGGGTTTTCTAGGAAACCTGTTTTACCTGTCATTACTGAGGATGAGTTCAAGGCAAACCACACGACATGATGAGCTGTCGAACATGCAGTCAACATTACAGTAGCATTTGGACAGCTTTTTGCTAGTGCCACAGGAATTTGAATGTGTGATAAATATCCCTGACTGTCTCAGTGTCTATCAACAAAACACATGACTTTCAGTGATCAAAGCCTCTGCTGGGTTGTTTGGCGGTGTGCACACACGGACATGTCTGCTCAAGTTTGAAACTGGCAAGTGGTCAAAATGAAATTGACGAGTCATTTCCGAGATCAACTGTGATCGTCAGAGTCAGCGGGACTGTTGTTATGGTTTCTCTAATGCAGGGTTGGAAGATTGAATGGAGCACAGAGGAAAACTAATTTTCCCTCTCCGGTGATGTATTTGCACTAATCTCTGTCCACACAGAGGACATGTGACAGGGGATCTTTGTCCCCTGAGGGCCCTGTCCCCTCCTGTTTCACCCCTGCTTCGTCTTTCTGCACCGAGCGACAATGTTCCTTCTGTAAATGATGTGACCGGTAAACATGGTCAGCTGGCAAGCTTTTACTGGCTTTTGATGGCATTGTAGTAGTATAGGGCCAGGGATCTGGCAGCTTCAAAGGGTTTATTAACTCTGGTTATGTTTTATTTTCTGTGGCAGGTACATTTGAACATTTCCCTTGCAAATGACATGTATAGGAAACATTGTTTCAGCCCAACTATTCATGAAAATCAACAGCAACCTTGACCTATAATGTTTCTGGTAGTGTGTGAGTGTGTACGGAAAAACAGGCTTATTCCAATGTGAATACAGCATACTAAACTAACTTGACAGTAAATCGTGGCCAGATTTACACAAACAGGAGCATCGTCTATACAAGTGTGTTGATTACCTGTATGGCACTTTTGGTTGCAGGTGCTTTGTTTTAAGTAGCTTGTGTTAGCTATCATTTGAGCTGCACCGGACTGAACGGTGTTAAAATGTTTAATTTTGCTGACTTGTCAAACTAAATTGCAAATTAAGTCTTACCCAGAATGAGTCAGAAGAGTATTTACCTGGTTTCTAAATGATGACACCAT
This sequence comes from Taurulus bubalis, assembly GCF_910589615.1. Lineage (NCBI taxonomy): Eukaryota > Metazoa > Chordata > Actinopteri > Perciformes > Cottidae > Taurulus > Taurulus bubalis. Next base: position 7,031,608 of record NC_136597.1, read on the forward strand.
AATTACACAATAATGAAATGGGGAAAGGGAAGTAACAGGAAAGTTGTTTCAAAATGTTTCAAAAGCAAACGTCTCCCTTTTCTACGCCCCTGCATTAATTTAACTGCAGTGTGTGTTACATGCATAGAAGAGATGGTTTCCTTTTTCAAACCTCGAGCTCCTAATGCAATATTGATAAATAATATGCCCAATGCATTCGGCGGTATAAAAGACATCTGCATAATAATAATAGAATAGGTTGTAGTATGCATGGTTTAACTTGATAGATGCTTAAGCAGACAATGAAATGATGAAGTCGTCCTTATCACACAATTAAACATTATTTCAGCATCATCATGAGACTGTGTTGTTCAAAATTATCATTCAAGTATTAAAAAGGTTTGCCCCGGCAGTGTGATGATGTTAATCATGTAATAGATATACTGTGGATCTTGGTGGGAACATTTTACAGTTTGAGTCAAGAAATGATTTGCTGTTCCTCTAGTTCAGAATAGAGCACTTTGTAAAGGTCAATGTGTGTGTGTGTGTGTGTGTGTGTGTGTGTGTGTGTGTGTGTGTGTGTGTGTGTGTGTGTGTGTGTGTGTGTGTGTGTGTATCAGGTGTGTAAAAAGTGCAACTTGATCTTTGCATACATAATAGACTGGTCTTTCATGTCCCTTCTCGTGGGACAGAAGCAGAGAGACACAGAGGCAAAGAGAGGAACCTGGTGTGGTTTCTGTCTGGATGACATCTCCGTTTTAAAGAGTCTATGTGATGAATTTTATAAGCTTGAATTTCAGATACATACCGTGAACTATAAAGAACCCTGACCAACGATGCTGGTAGCATCGATCACTCTATATATTACATTGACCGTGGTTTATGGGAGATGTGGTTTTGTCAACAAACAAAAAAATAGCTTTAAATTTTTGTGAATCTATTTGGTGAATGGCTTGCTGAGAATTATTTACAGACATTCATGTTCTCCAGAGGATGAATCCTACCGACTGTGGTGATCCCCTGACTGCCACCAGCAGGTTAACATTTGTGGTTTTGACTGAAAAGTCTCTATATTGGATGGATGGTCATGCTCGCCTCAGATGAATTTTAATGACTTTTGAAGACAATTTTAGTTTAAAAGTTCTGCAATCAAATTCACCAATTTAAAACATTTATAGATGAAAGCCGAATCATTAATCATTCATAGTTAATAGTGAATACGTATATTTGATTAATGTCCATTTGTTGCATGAACAAAAACATGAATTTATTTTGGGATATGTATATTTTTGTTAATTGTTGTGACAGCAACAATATTTTTGACATGACAAATGCTTTTCTAATGCTTTTTTCAACCAGCGGTTATGGCAGCCAGCTAAAGCAGAATATAGCTGTCTGCTATGACAGTTAGCACTACTATACATATAGTCTCTCCTTTACTCTGGTGATTCTTTACAGCCATCTGAAGTTCCATCTGCACTCTCTTGCTGGAAAGATGTTGTGCAAGTTTACGCAAGATAGATCCGCTGGTTACATTTTGTGCAACCGGCATCAGACTGTTGTAAAATAACGGCAGACCTCCTCCGTGCTTATGTGCACACCAACCAAGTCGTTTTGACTTCTTATTCTGCACAGTTTCTTCTCCACATCAGCCGGCGTGTTGGTTTTCAATGGGTCAGTTTCCAACAGCTTTGTAAAATAATGATTCAAAACAGCTTTATTGGCTCACAAGCATCGGAGGTTCTGTTATTTTACAGTCTGATGTTGGTTGCACAAAATGTAAACAGTGGATCTGCCTTGTGTAAACTTGACAGTGTGTAACATCATCAAGAGAGTGCAGATATAACAGATACCTTCAGATGGCTGTAGAAAAAGAAAATCAGCATTATCACGTTAGAATAAAGTTATTGTTACTGTCAAAACAATTAACACATTTTTACCGATGTTTGCAAATTCAGCATTTTGTTCATGAAGTAAACAGGTAGGTCAAACTGAATATATCAGCTAAAGAAACATATATTTTCCTCAGGAAAAAGCATAAATAAAAGAGAGTGAATATTGGACTTCATCAGGTGACAAATGTCAGCAAATTTGATACACCAAAAAATGGCAAATGTTTTTCGACGAACAGCATCCCGTCATGCACGTATTTTTTTATACGATACCAGACAGCAGGCCTAGGTAGGAAATGCACGGCCCACCACTGATGTAATGAGGTAATAGTTCATGTTTTGTTTGATAAGATAAGATATTCTTTTATTAGTCCCGCAGTGGGGAAATGTTCAGGATTACAGCGGCAGATTGGTAAAGTGCACACAAGAGACATATAGTAAAAATCTAAAAACAAGTAATGTAAATAAACAGTAATAAAAAAGAGTAAGAATCCACAATATTATGTATACAGACAGAATAAAATATGTTTACGGTATATTGCACCGGTTGAAGTGATTAAAGTGAATAGTGTGTTTCTGTGGTTGACTGCGAGCTCAGCTGGTTGTGCAGCCTGACAGCAGCAGGAAGGAAGGCTGTGCAGAGCTGTCAGGGTGGCCTGCATGGGGTGGGAGGTGTTGTTCATCAGGGACGATAGCTTGTCCATCATCCTGCTGTCTCCCACCACCTCCACCGCATCCAGTGGACACCCCAGCACGCTGCTGGCCTTCTTTACCAGCTTATTAAAATAGCTAATATGTAAAGATATAATGGCTTAATGGTGTAATGGTGATATATCCTCCTAGCCAGAGAGAAAAACACTTCTAATGCACATGTGAATATTATCATTATTGGGGGGGGAATGCTCACCTGTCCTTCAACAGTTCTGTGAGGGAGAGGCTATACAAGTTTTCCTCGACGTGGTCTCATTAACACATCTATTATTCATTTTAGAATGACTACTTTTCATATATTAACAGTTAATGTCTTTTAATGTCAGCACATTTCAGTCGCTGTCACACTTCAGCTCTCTTCTTAGTTGATCTGGCTTGTTTTCTCTCTCTCACCTTTCTAGGTTCTGGGGCTGCTCCAGTGGGCGTTGATAGCCAGCGCCCCCTACACATTGTTGCCAGCGTATGGCTTTGTGATGTTTGTGGCCGTCACCCTGTGGATCCTCACCACCATCCTCTTCTTCATGATCCTGTTCGGCGCCCAGCAAAAACTCACCTTCGTCCCCTGGCCCCTGGCGGTAGGATGAAACGATGGGAGGAGAGGGGAGGGGAGAGGAAAGGAAGGGAAAGAGAGACAAGTGGAATGAAAGGTTTTGAGAGTGTTATTCCAGGGTGTGCAGAAACTAGATTAAATGTGCTTTTATTTTTCATTTATTATCAGTTTCTGGCATTAAGGCCCCCTTGTTAACATTAAACAGTGATGGGAAGAGTACATCTTTTCATAAAATCATGTTCAAATGATACCATTGACACCACTGACCAGTTGATTAGTTATATTCAGATGCAGACTGACCGATAAGGCACACTCTCTCTGCTGTCACCTGTCACCTGGCTGACAAAATAGGACAGTGAAGTAGGTGATGAAAGGAGAATGCCAGATCAGTGGAAGAGGAGACAAGATTAAGAAAAGCCGTCAAGGGACAATGACAATAGAAAGGGAGGGGCCAATAAACAAAAGGGGACAGAGGGACAGAAGCTTTCAGATGAAGTGTGGCTAATGTTTCTCCTCTTTTGCTAGGTGATGGCGTATCACGGCATAGCCACAGTCCTCTACCTGGCCGCCTTCCTGGCCAACGCAGCGTCTGTGTCCCCCTTCTACCGCTTTCCCTATTACTACGGAGTTATGGCAGCTGCCGCCGTAAGACGCCTGACACCACTAACACCGACTCACATGCAAAGACCTGGTTGAATATGCAGGAAACAGTCTGACATTATTTGCTGATAATGTGTCTGCAAAGGCAGTTAAAAGAAACACAAGTTTGGTCAACAGATACAAATCTACGCCTGCAGTCCTCCATTTATTCAGTCAGCCAACGTTTGAACACTTTGCACATTTTCTATGTCCTCCTTCCCTCCTTCCCTCTCTTTGGCATCACTGTTTGGCTAGGTGTGTTTCTGATAGCATGTTTACTTATGAGGGTATGGCAGGTACACACACCTTCAAATTAAGATGCAAAAGAGGCTTTCTTAGTGCTCACATGGCTGCAGCATGCCGCGTGATTAGGCGTGTCTTTAAGGCCAGTTACCTTTGTACCGGAGCCGTCACCAGCCCCTCTGCTGAGTCAATGTTCAACCCAAAAGAATGTGAATGTAGGGCATCATATGGGAAGCGTGTGTGTTTGTGCACACAGACTGTGTGGCACACACACTGTGTCAGGTGATCATATATAATCACCTGTGTCAGGAAAATCTTTCTGGATATTGCCGCTTTATAGTCTTTCCCACATGCTAAAGTCCATGCTGGTTTACAGCTACGGTAGCATTTAGCACACAATATTTCACACACACACACACACACACACACACACACACACACACACACACACACACTTTTTTGTAGCTGCAATTTACTGCTTCTGAGGAACACCGGTCCTGATAAATTAGCAATCACCAGGTATATGGACCAATTAGGACATTGTTAAAGCCATTAAAGCACAAGTACCTGGGATGTTTATAGATGTAAATATAGAAAGGCGTAAATGTTTGATTTATGCCGGCTGTTGAAGGTTTGAGACCTTTGCCTTGCTTCCTGAAGTCATGAGAAATATATAATTGTATCTCTTCTCCCCTTTTCACTTTCTCTGAATGTCTCCCTCTCTTTGTGTTTCTCTTTGTCCGTCCGTTCAGTTCTTTGGTGCTGTGGTGACCGTGGCGTACGCTGCAAGTGCACTCTTCTCCTATCTGGACTGGAGGGGAGACGGAGGGAACGCTGCCACCGACACAGTGCCGGCCTAGGACTCTCCTCTTGTTTTCTTTCCCTCAAGATGCTGTAGTTATTGGGATAGTCTACTCTTGATACTTATTACTGCTGACTGGTGACACAAATCCTGACCTCTTCCCAACCCCAGTATTAACAATAAGATGAAACCTTAAATATCTTCTATGATATTAGTTTTCTTTGTCCAACTTACTACTACAACACATTTCTTTCTGCGCTGGTCGCCTGCACTGAGGCCTCAAATTCAGGCGTTTTTGAAATATTAAATGTAGTAATATTATTGTAAATACCCAAATAAAGCAGACAGTGCCTTAAATTATTGGTAATCACACCACCTATTAGCATCATTAAGTCACTAACACCTCCGGGTTGCATTTAGAATACAAAAAAAGATGCATCACTGTGCACTTTAAGCGATATTTTGACATTTTAGGAAATTTCTAACTCTTACCTTCTGAGACAGATTGATACCACTCTCAGGTATGAGCAATACATTTTAGCTATTGAGGCTAGCATGAAGACTGGACACAAGGGGAAACGGCCAGCTGGTTTCTGCAAAACATCAGAATAATTTTGTAATGCCTTTTTTTGTTCATATAAGATTATGACATACACTGTCATTCAAACAAATATAAGAACATTAGAAAACATGTTTTATTCAATGGTACCCATTTTGATGACCTCAAAATATCAATTTCGGTGTCAACGGCCACCAAGGTCGGCTTTGAGAGGTCGGTCACAACTTACTCCAAATTTGACAGCCTGGCCAAACTTTGATGGTAAACATTTCCTCCACTGAGTGGTATTATTATGTAACATGTATCAAGGAGAAACATTCAGATCCATAACTATTGAAGTTGTTTGTTTAGTATATCTTGTTTACAGAGAGTGGTTGTTGTTGCATTGGTAAGGCTGGTCGACTCCTGCTTGTGCATTCTGTGACGCTAATATTAGGAAGTTGCTCTCATACCATAACATGGCCGTGCAGAAGGTGTGAAGAATGACCATGTACTTAGTATCTCCGTCCTGCAGAAATCCGATTTACCCTCCTGGATGTAGAGAGGCTCATATTGAAACTTAAGTTCTCCATAGACCAAGCCAAAGCACTAATAACGTTTGAAACATGTACATGGGAAAATATACTCTCTTAATCACACACGTTGTAAAGATGCAGGACATTAATGACTCTTTAATGTTTCAAATCTTGTACCCATGGCGCTGTGGGAAAAAGTGTGTAAAATATTTCCTTTGATTTATATGATGAAGTGCTCAACTCCTTTTGTATGTGCCTTTATGACATAATGTGTCTTTTTGTACCAATAATTTGAATACTTGTGGTGAGTGCTGGAGCTTAAGCCTGCATGTGTTCAAATAAAGCACTAGGTGAAGTCATTGTAAGGCTCGTACCCATTTATTGAAAATATCTCTTTACTAACAAATTACAACAGTATTTCAACAGTGACACAAGTGCATGTTTACAAGTAAAAGCTGTCATGTAAAGACGAGTAGAAAATACTTTTGACATTGGACTGAAAACTATACTGTCGGTCTTATTTTCAATTGCAGACACATGCACACGTCACACAATCACTTAATACATACAAAAACACTTTCACAGGCACAGAACTCAATGAGTTTTCAAACTGACCAAATAATTTAAAACTTTATAAAACATATTAGTTCTGCTATAATCTTTTCTTATGAAAAACACATACCAGGCAAAGGGAGCAGAGTCAAATATTAAATCATATTACATTGCTTATAAGGAGATGTGTTGATGCATTTTACATAAGATCCAGTAGGATGAACTGAAAAACACAAATCTAGTACCAGACCCAGAACTGGGTTCCTTCTCCCCAACCAGACAGCTCTAATGGATGCAAACATAAATAAATTGATTCGTAATCTCAGGATTTAGCTTCTCACCAGCAAATTTCAATGAAAAAACGTTGAATATTTCAAGTAGTCGTTATGTACAGTGCAGTGGTTGGGGTAGTGGAAAGAAGCCGACGCCTTTCATCTTCACTCTTTAACTACAAAGAACCTCTTGAACAAACATGCCATCCCAGCAAACACATAAAACACAGAGGACTGCACGTATGTTGGGGGTCACTTGGTGACAGACTGGGGATTGGTGGGGAATGTATCAAGCAGCTCACCATTAGAACAAAAAACACCCCAAAAAGTGACCACAAGCGAACCCTAACTTTCTGAAGTCCCGTGAACAAAATGTTCAATAAACATAAAGAGAAGGAGGCAATTCAAATGTTTGTGAGCTGCGGTTCAGTGGAGCCGGTGTGTTTGGACCCAGCAGGGATCAGAGGTGTGACCACCAGTCCTTGACTCAGGTCCAGACCTCGGCCCTCCTTTTCCTAGAAACATACAGATTCATACAGCTGGTATTAAAGAAAAGCATTTACAAACAGGAGTCATCACCACTTGTTTTTGACCAATTAACACACAGAAATAGGTCAAGATATTAATGTGCTTAAATGCAACATGAGCCTTACAGTGAGAAGTAGAGAATATGGCACCGACTGTCAATATACTAGAAGATAGACATGTGGTGAATTGCACAATTCACCACATGTCTATCTTGTTGAGATTATCAGTGAAAAGAGGTTTAAAGATGTTTGCAGACAACTCACAGCTCTGTATTCCAGAAACATCTCCTTAAAAGCCATGAAGTCAGTGAACGTCAGCAGCATGTCAAAGATGTCACCTGGCACCTCCTCTTTGTGTTGCCTGTGGGTGGAAGAGAGTATCCGAGGGAATCCAATCACATTTGCAATGTACGTTTGTGCCACCTAGTGGCTGGCTACAAAATCATATTTTTTAGGCGCAACAGGTGCATCAAACAAACTACCATATGAGCTGGCTGGTTGCTTTCAATGTCACCATGTATGTCAATAATTTAATTTAAGTGGTCTAGTTGTTGTAGGAGGAAAACAGACAGAATACGATGTACTCAGGGGAGAGTTATGATGTCACATCTTACATGAGCCTCTTTATGAAAGTATTCATGTTGAAGGCGGGGATCCTCTCCATCAGCTGCTGCTCCAGATGTTTCTCCAGCAGGTCAACCTACACAAGGTTGAGTATTTGAATGAATAAGGTCTTAGTTTACTTTCCTGACTACTCAGTCAATCTTAATCTGTGATAGAGCTGAAGGTTGAAATTATACACAAGGTGATATAGTGGTCACGCTACTGAAGGTAACTGTATCGTCATCGTCAAATTCCTTGAAGAAAGGGTGTGAGAGTTGCATTAGAGCAGAGCGAGATGTCAAGCAACTCACATATTCATTGAAGATGGGTGTGTAAATGAGCTTGTTCTCGTCAAAGTCCTCAAACTCCAGGTAGTGTTTCTCCATGAAGCTCTGCTGGAGCTGCTGGAACTCCTCCTCTGAAAGTATTGAAAAGTATGACATGTAGAACAACACAGATCTTCACCATTAACTGGTGAAACATTTGTATATCTCCTCAGCTGGTTTTGCATATTGGCCTTTCAAAAATAATCTAAAGATAAAATATGGAAATGTTTTACCTCTGTAAACTTCATGTACTTTTCACCATGCTAACAGAACAAAAAAAGACCAGATTGCCTGACTTTAAGAACCTAAAGCCCAATGCATTTTTAAGGTTAACAAAAGTTAAAGTTAAGATCAGATCATATTTTATTAGTCCCACAGTGAGGAATACTTGCAAAATGGTATGGCTCATAAAGTCACAGAGGCCTTCATTTAAAAAAGAAAAAGGCCACTTTTCTCTCATTCAGTAGATCTATCTATTTGTTTTCTAAGCCGAAAGACTGCTGAGATGCGTTTTTACAACATAAGACGATGACAATTCGCTTCTAAATGTCAGGTTACTGAAAAATGTATATTTACAAATGGTGAGATTTAAATATTTAATTAGAAAAGACTAACAAGAGCAGTCTCCTACCCATGATGATGTCCTCTATGCAGCCAATAATGCCATCAAAAGCAGCATCTGCAGCTGAGGAGCTGGAGGGAGAAAAACAAGAGATAAAGATCATATCGCTTGAAGGGAGACTTTAAGTGCAGTTTTTACAATATTAGAGCTATGTATTAAGTCTGCTGTCTATAGCTGTAGACATGAGTCTCAAAATGAGACATTAAGGTATGACTCACAATGGCGTGGCACTGCCCTCTGGCTTCTTTTGAGCCTTTTAAGTAAATGCTTGTAAACAAATTAAGTTTTGACCTGGTAAAGTCCCAATACAAATAAGTAAAAACTAAAGACAGTGACATACAAGCCTTGCATTGTGCACACAGCTTGAACTGTTAACATACAGAAGGAAATGTGTTCTCAATTATATATATATATAATGTATTGTCATATGCAGGCTTTGTAGGGCTAATTAAGATACTGTTTGATGGACAAATAGAACAGCCAATTAGAAGTGCTTGACAAGTTGACATGTGACAATAAAGTTTTACTTTTGGATAACTGAGTTCCACTCAAACTGAAGGGATGCCCCACGTGGTCTTATTTCTCCATTAGTATATTCGAGTTAACACTGGATATACACGCTCTACAATCCACATATGCTAACATGAAAATCTAATGATTTGGTTTTTGCATTTCACTAAAGCGCTTGGTCTCTAAAGTTAGAAAACAATAGTTGGACTGTGTTAACGCTAGTTACACAGCGCTAAATGGGAAACTTTCAAAGGCAGTGCCATGTGACTTGACTCTGGAAGCCCACCTGGAAATAGCAAAGTTTTCTTCTTCCAAGTCCACCATGTCTACGATGTTTTCTTCATCACCGCAGCCTCGGGCATCTGGAAAAGGAAGACAGGCTCCACCTGAATACGCGTGTTTTGGTGAATTGACGTTGGCTTAAAGCGAAACTGTGAGCTACAAAACACCTGACGTTAGAAAAGGCCTTTTCCCCAACAAACGCAATATTGAATTCCCTCACAAGGCTGCCCTGCAGGTGTTGTCTTCACTGAATGATAACATTAGCTAGCTAGTTAACGCTAGCTGTCTCGGTAAGCTAACGGCTAGCGCTATTCAACGTTAGCCTTGAATTATTACGTCTGCAGCCGTCGGAGTTTGTTTGCTGTATTTTGCACTGTACACCCCCTTCAGATAAATTAACGATAGTTAAAGGAATTGAATGTACTTACTTAACGCTAGTTTCTGAACGTCCATGTTGATAGCTACATATATCATTAACTTGTGGTAAATAGCGAAGGTAACGTTGTTACCAAGGAAACGGCGAACGTATGTGCGCAACCGAGTCCAGTCCGGCAGAACGAGATCTGAGCACGTTGGTTCCTACCTCGAGACATTTCTACGGGATTATAGAAATTAAATTGTGTGGGACAATTGTCTCCATTTATTTATATTGGACGGACATTAGTGAGATTTAGAGATTAGTGAATTGTACACAAATGAAGTAGATAGTAAATAATAATCTGATTATTACTAGCATTCGTATCAACAGTTTTAAGTATTTGCATCTTCCTTAGTTGTAATCGACTGTTCTTCCAATAATTATTGTCTGTGAAAATAAATGTATATAATAGTATTTTGTTTAGTCACACACATGTTAATGCAAAGTGTTCTGTAAAAACCCTAAATTGGGGATAAATAATCAGATTATCACTCCGGTTATTGAGAAAAAAGAAGATTTGAGATGTAAATAAACACCACTCAGTCGGACAAAAAAAAAATATCACATGGACATACATTTATTACAAATACCACAATCCAGGAAACAATAATTCTTCAATCACATCTTTGGGAACTCTGGGGCAAAATTCCTTTAGATGTTTTAAATACGATCCACAACTTATTCTTTACAATCCTGAACTTCATCTCTAGCCGTAGAGACAAACATATAATTTCTCTCACCTGCATGTACAGTACTAGGTGCTCCAGGAGATACAAGACAGCAAACAGTGACTGGACCAGTCTTTAGTCTCCTACTGAGAGATGCATGTAACCTTTTAGAAATCATTCCAGTATAGTCTAAATGATTTTACAGATCCTGTTCATGCAATTTGGTGGAGTAGTAAGTATTCATAAACAATTTGACCAAATTAAATTCTAAATTATCCATTGTGATAGTTGGAATTGTTACTAGATTTCTTTTCTCTAATTGTACAAATCTAAGTTTTCCTTCAATCGCAATCTCTCATCACCTGTTTCCAAAATACAATTGTAATTCAGTCAACCCAGAGATGCTTCAAGTAAAGGATGGACAGAAAGAAAAAAAGAGGTTATTATAAAGACAGAGGGAGAAAGATGGAGAAATGGCTAAATGAGAGCAGAGAGATGTACTGTTATGTTATAAAAAGCACAATTAGGGTCACCACATTTTAATCAGGCTGAAAGATACATTGGAAGATATCCTTCCAATCTAAAACGTGTTTTGACTAAGTCTATTCTGTATGCTGCGATTGGTAGCAAGTGTTTGTTTGCCAATTCATGTCAAATGTTTCACTGCCAAATCAGACCCAAAAAGACAACATCTTAAGAATGACCCTGGGATATTTAGTTGACTGATATTTAAGAAAAACAATTCACTTAAACATTTCACATTTGTTTAAAGCAATTTACCCATCTGCTAATACAACACTGTCAATCAACAAAACCTGTTGTGCTTCTCAAGTTTTTACATCAGCGTTCACCATCATTAATAAAACAAAATCAAATCACATCTTGGAGGATTCAAAATAGTCATCTTAATACGACTGTTGTCTGTCATAACAAACAAAAAATGAAGACGTATGTACTCAGTAAAGCACGACTCACGGTGGCGCGGCGTTAAAAGTTGTTGCCAAATTTTTAGCACCAATCAAACAATCCCAGATAAATTCTGACTATGGTGGGAATTCACTTGTATACTTCTCCCTCAGTGGCTCTTCAAATATAAGCACTTATAATTGGGGAGAAAACATGATTTCATTTACAGATTAACTTTCTGTCAATTCTTATCTCTGTCTTTTAAGCTGCGTTTGTTGCATACATGACCGAGAGTGAGGAAATATCAACATCTGAGAAGAGACAATAAAGCACAAAAAGCAGCAGGGTCAGATGCGTGACAAATCACTTACAATATAGATTCAAGTTGTTGTTTTTTTCTCTGGTTGTCAAACAAGAATTTTTCCGTTAACGTTCTCTGTGCTAGTTACATTTCTATCATTTGTAAACCGAATCAGAAAACTAAAATATTGGAATAGTTTCAGCAACTCTAAAGATTTCTGACATCAAGAGTAAAATCTGACATTTTACAATTCAATGTCTTTTTTCCAAATGGAAAACCCTACCAGTGGGAAATCAACCAGTAAAGACAGAGAAAGGATAGGTGTTGGTATAACCTTGAGAAAAGAGAATTAAAATGCTACCTCGAGAACACCACAATTCGCATATCTACACCCCAAAACATGAAAGTGAGATTCATCGCAAATGTATCTGTACCGTGGGTTTAATACTGTACGACAGGCTGTGATCCTTTCTGTTACCCAGCCCTTTCGGATCGGCAGACGTGTGCATGACGATGATGGGATTAAATAGTAGTAGCCTGTGGGCTAAAAGCGCAGTGGGATCCTCATATCATAGAAAGGATGTCTGATAACTCTACGCAGGGCTTGCAGATGAGAGATTGGTTCCGTCTGTAATCTCGTTAAATTCTTTCTGCTCCTCATTTCTGAAATAAACGCAGTTTATAGAAAGTTGACAATTCTTGGCCCCAGCTTCTGCAGTGAGATGTCAGAAGGATACAAAAGAGGAAATGTAGGCAAATGGGAGAAAGCTCCTGGGGATTCATTTTAGGTTTAAATCCCCCTTTTCTCATCTCCTCATTTTCTTCGCTCCACCCCTCCATCGTCGCTTCCTCGTACCAGAAGTTTCCGTTCTGGCATCATCACAACACTGTGGCACCGTGCTCGTAGCCCTGCTGGGTGGGAGGGGACTAGAGGAGGGGGGCGAGGCTGTCGGGCTTGTGTGTCTCTTCTTGCTGGAGAAGGAGCAGGAGGTTTGTCAGGAGATATGTGCAATGAGTCTGACGCGGGTCTGGATGTCCTGGCGGCACAGCGGGCACGTCTCTAACTGTAAGGCACACTCCATACACATACCACTGGAGGATAGAAGAGGGGGCGGGACATAAAGGAAGATTTTATTATCCATTCATAGAAAATAATAAAAACAGAAGAAAATTGGGTATTAGTCTAAAATATTATTATTTACAAAACAAGCTGCTGTCAATGATATTCTATCCAACTTGTTGGACCGAGAATATTTTGAATTTAAACAGTTTGACCATCACCACCAGATGCATACGTACCCATGCCCACAGGGCCGCAGCTCCGTGTCAGCCATGACGTCACAACACAGCGTGCAGCAGTTGTCTCGAATGCTAACCTGCTTTAGTAAGGCCAGACGCCGGTGTCTGTGAAACACACACACACACATTTACATTAACAGACATGTATTTTAAAGCTGTTGTCTTCTGTGCATATATACTTAGTCTAATACTTATTCCAGTTCAACTAGTTTGCTCTCATTGTATACTCAAGCTTACAAAGTGAATATATGTTGAGGCTATTTTTTCTTGTGCTTGTTTCACAAAAGATGTCATATAATACAGGCTGGTAGACCCTTCAAATGGCAGACAATGTGTCTTGTCAAATTCTGTTGTAATAAGTCAAATTAATAGTGCATTCAATTGCAGTGTTCCACTGCCAGAGTATTGTGGATGCTGGGTCACTGCCAGGATTTACTGGAAACCCTAAACTAAAAGAGCCATAACCAAGTGCCTGTCAAAAGACGGCTCGGTTGCATTGTACACATCAGACTGTAAAGATGATGAGTGACTGTCTCTTGTATAAATATTGTTATACTCCTTCAAGTCGTCCTTTAACTAGTCATTACATTTCTAAAATTAGTCTAAAGAGCTGCTTTAATGCAGCCATCAAACTAATGAGAGATCCAAATTATCCATGTCCTCTGGAGCAACCCCAAAAGGGTTAGACGCCGTGTGCAGACAAATGATTCACTAGCCAGCAGACAGTTGGGTAAGACAACAGCCTTCCCGTATTCCAAGTTGATTTTAGACACTAAAAAAGGACCAGTTACAATGTTTTACCTGGGTAGGATGATCTTTTCACTGGGCAGCAGTGAGGCAAAATCGTTGAAGGTGCTGAACTTCACAGAAGGTGGGTGACGGAAAGGCTTGGCCCCAAAGTTAAACTCACACTGCTGGTAAGACATGAAGCTGGCTGCTGCAAAGAAACCGGACCTGATTGACACAGAAGTGAAGGAAAGACAGGGAGGAATTTGAGAGAGGAGACAGAAAATGGAAAGACAGATATCAGGGTGCGGGTGCGTGTGCGTGTGCTTACGTGGCTGAGGAGAAGACCTGTTTCTCCGGTGGCAGCTGATGTCCGTTCAGATAGAAAATCATCTGCTTCTTGCTGAGGTCCAACAGGAAGCCGATGGCATCTCCTAAACAGGCCACACACGCAGACAAATAAAGTCTTGGCGCGCTGTTATTACTATTATCTGATACTCCGTGTGGGAGGTTAATCAGAGCCTGGCGCTGACAGCAGCGTGTGGGTGCTAAAAATCAAAAAAACACCCGAGAAAAACTAAATACGATGAAGCAATTTCTAAACAAATAAATAATATTTTAAGCGGGGTGTCCCTTCACTTTCTGATGTTCAGTCAGACAAGTGACTTTAAGTACATGGTTGAAAAACGTCAGTCTGTGTGTGTACACTGCATACCCTCCTTCCAGCAGGGGTGAGAGTGAGGTTTACTGCGAGCGTTGTACCAGATGAGCTGCCTGCAGCCATCATACGCACACGAGTATTCATCGTCACCTATTCCATAGCCCTCCTGTAAAAAACACACACACACACACAAAAAAACGCCACATTATGGGGCTGCAGAAAAACTGGATGTGGAAGAGCTGAACAGTACAGACACTGAAGAGGCATACATGGTTGAGGAACTTGCTGTCCTTGGTGGCCCATCCGATTTGCATCACGCCTGATGTAATGACCGTCACCTCGTAGTACCAAATGCCCGAATCCACGCAGAATGTGCAACGCACGCTCTCAAAGGACGAGGCATCGCATCGTGCCTGAGGATGAGAGCAGAGAGAGAGAGAGAGAACATTCATAAATCATTTACATTTTAAATATGCAGGTTCAAAATAATAATAATTATATAATTTCCTATGGAGTGGATCTGTTGTGCATCCATGATCCATCTCATAGATCACACGCAAACGCAGACTGACCTCTAGTCCAGTCGGGGAGATCTTGAGGTACTCGCTGACATCATTGCTGTTGAGCATGGCGTTGATGTTGGTGAGGTTGACCTTCTCGTAAGTGAACTGACGGCCGTCCTTTAAGACTGGACGGAGGACGACAGAGGAAGCATTCTCACATTTCTTTCTTCAGTGACTCCAAACATACAATGTCAATAAAGCAACGCGGCTACTTGTACTCACACAGGTTGTCGAGGCTCCATTGTGAGCAGAATCCGACCTGCCTCTTCAGGTAGTCAGGGTGCTCTGCCCACGACTCCAGGACAGCGAGTCGATTGCTGATGCACGACTCCGACACCGTCAGCTTGTTCTCACCTGGGCAAGGAGATGCACCAGGCACGTGTGTTAAAACAGTCACAGCTATACATACAGTGATAAAGTGCTCGTTGACACTAGATTCTGCGGCAATGGATGTCCACACAGTGTGTTACTACCATCCTCCCTGCTTTCCTCAGTGACTCAATGACTTTAGCTTTGGTGTTGTTGTCCGTAAAAACGTCAAGCTGAATGTTGAATGAATGTATCTCGGTTCCAAAGTTGCTCTGATTCTCAATGACTGAGAAGGGCTGCAAATTTTGGCAAATAAAAGGTTTGAATCTACTTCGTAATTCATTTCATCCTTTCCGAGTTGGGCGGAAGAAGAAGCAAAATGCTTCCATCCATCAACAGTCAGGACCGGACAGGCGTCACAGAATTGTTACAGACAAATTTATAACGTTGAGAATTGAGTTGGAAATTTTCGATTATTGAGTTTTCTGCATAGAGTCATAATCTTTCATGAGAGAATGCATTCACGCGATGCATCCAAGAATACATTTTTCTCCCACCCCTACACTCATTGTGGGGACTTCAAATATGTGGAGAATTGTATTTAAGAGTATTAAAATGCTTTAATTTTGCATTTGTACCAGCGAGCAATTTACATATTTGTTTGAAAATGAACAGGAAAAAACTGCTGATGAACTGAACATCTGTGTCTCTACCTCACAGCATAATTGTATTAAAAAACAAAAGTAAACCAACTAACAAAAGGGAAGCTGTAGAAAGCAAGTTGAGACTTGCCCGTTGTCATGGCATTCCTCTGATAAAGGCACTTTCTGTTCATCTCTGTGTTTTGTTTTGTAAGAAAGTCACAAGATTTCAACTGACTCATCATGAATCTTCCATATGAACTGGCCTGAACTCACTGGTCTGGGAGAACTTCTCCAAAGCGATGAGAGCAAACAGCATGACAGTAGGGTGGGCTTCAGAGCTCTGGAGGAAGATGTACAGAAATGATCATCAGTTTTTCTTTCATGACACTACAATAGTAGTAATAATAATAATAATAATAATAATAATAATAATAATAATAATAACAACAGATGTCTCGTATAACTAGGCCTTCTGTCATTACTTCACAGTGAGCATGCTTCCAGGGACAGATTTTGAATGAAACCAAGGTGGTTGAGCATTTTTGTAACTGACAAATGACACAAAGCCACTTCACTTTATTGACTGTGTAACCTTCACTTTGTCTTCCTTTCAGGATAAACTCTATGAAGAGCATCGACCTGCATACATCTGTTAGCTCATGACTTAGTTCAATGACAGTTATACATGCTTGCGCGTGCTCACCAGGCTCTCGAGAAGGTAGTCAAGGGTTCCAGGGCTCAACAATCCAATACTAGCCGGACCTAAAGAGCGTAAAGAAATTGCGTCAATGAGTGAAAATCACAAGGGAAAAATATGTTTGAATGTCTACAAGTCCATAGCGAGGAAGTAACTTGCCAATGGAAGTGGTGCAGAGCAAAGAATATTAACTCAAGGATTTAAAGTATCACGCGAGTAAATGTGGACTTTACCAGCCAGTTTCTCTGCCAGGCATCCCAGGACAGCTGTGGTGTTTCTGTGTTTAGCAGGGTTGAGAGCGTCCTGTCGCGCTACAGCCGAACTCAGACTCAACATGTCTGACAGTTTCTGGAGAGCATCCTGAGGGGAGGAGATGGAGCAGTTACTCTGATGAAAGTCAGATACACACAGTTTCTACAAAACAATCTAAACGCTCCTGAGGATGGAGAGATCAAACGGTACAATTTCAGTCACAATTTTACCAAAGACATACATGATTGTGATGGGAATTCCCCTAAAAAGGTAAAGTTACAGAGTCTTAAATTCAAGTGGGGGTAAAAGCACACACACACAGACGCAGTGATTTTCTGGACCTACAGCTGGAGAAACACCAAAAGTAAATCAAATCGACTTTCTTAACAGAGACTAAGTGTTACTGATGCAGCAGAAACCTCCATCAGACAATATCATCCAGCTGCAGAGCTGCAGTGCCAGCACTTTCATACTAGCAGTTTGAGTCCAGCCTGTGCTATTATACACACCACATGCAGGCAAGTTTTTATTTCGTTTTTGTAGCTGCTGGTGTGTTTGAGGCTTTGCATTGTACATTTGAAACCTGCAAATATGTTTTGTTAGGTGGAGCATAATTCTGTTCAAATACTGGAATGACTACAAAGTTCATACTGTTCAGAGTGCCATAGTATGTCCTTTGTCCTCAGGTTACTTTGGACCAGGAGGCAGGGGGTCCAAAACAGATTGTATTTGTCCAAAGGGGACAAATTAGGTGGTGTGGGGAAGAGGGGGAGGTGGAGCAGAGGCCAAATGAAAACAATACATGTGATGAAGTTACAAGCCAGTTCCTCGAGGCATACAAAACAGCTGATCATGAGCTACCACCAAAATACAGAAAGGGCCATGGGCAAGTGGAAGACAAAGATTTTGTGTTTATTAGACCTGGGTTAGTTTTGAGATTTCATCTTTTCCACCTCAGGCTTTGGTCAAAGTTGGGATTAGACATTTCTAGGTTATAGGTCATATCAATTTAAAGTTATTACCCCAAACGACTCCTCCTGTGTCATACACAGTTTTTTGCCACTTACCTTGGTGGGCAGGGGACACTCATCCAACAGAAGGGTTATCACTGCAGGGCCAAGCGGATCGTCCAATGGGATCACTCGAATCAGAGACTGGACAACCTCCAGCCAACCATCATCTGAGGGAGAAGAGAGCAAATTATTGAATTGAGACTCAACAGATTAAATTGATGCGACCATTCAGATGGTTCTCCTGTTCTTTCATTATAACACATACACTTAAAAAAAAGGAATTAGCACTATTAGTCCCAATGAAAACACACAAAAACAGGTAACTGAACTGTGCAGAAATCACTTTGTGAGACAGGTTTTTTTTTTTATTTAGATTTAGATTATGACTATCAGCTGCAGCATAAATACTAGAACATCCATTTCCTGTCCATTAGATGACTCAATAAGAAACTCTCTAACACTTATGAAAGCCCCTGCCAACTGGCTGATGAATAATGTAACATCGTGGCACATGTCAAACAGAAAGTGACTGGCTTGCTGCTTGGCTGCCTTCAGGGTTCAGTGTCTGCAAGCTAAGACCCAACTCCACGAAAACACCATGTGAGCATCAAACACCATATGTGCAAACACAAGAATTCAAAAGGGTACCGCAAACGCACAAACACACACATCATGAGAGCATCATTCACCATAAGCACAAGAAAGCACCAAAAACACGCACCAACATCAACGCAAAGTTTGAATAGACACAAACACCAATGAAAATCAGCCCAATAAGTAAGTAGTGAGCAACACATGATGCTGCAGTGTTTAGGCTTGTGACTGCATCCCTGTCCCAAGTGATGTGATGTGTTGGAGAAATGCTGAGGCAAGAATATAACTGCAGGATTGTAAGCAGAAAACACTACAGATGGACATGAATGACCCATTTTACACCTCATTCAAACCCACCCATCTTCTTAAAGTAGGTTTTTAACATTTTGATCTTCAAAACTGTGTTTCTTCTTGACAACAGAACACAGCTAAACCCAAACCAATTATGCTTACTGCAGGACCAGCTTTTTGAACAACACGTATCAATGGCATATATACATACAGACCTGTCTAAATTCCTGGGACTCCTCACGAGTCAGTAGAAATTCCTACAGTCCAGCGGATGGTTTCATTTCAACCTGAAGAAACTCTGACGTATTGTGCACAAGACTAAGGATCTACCATGAAATCTTTTTGTCGGTTGAGACATTAGCCACTTCGTTAAATTACCGTTTCTGAGGAGAGCTAATGTTCCTACATTTCCCCATTTAATAACCTCAGTCTCATTACAAAACACAGGAACATTTACATTACGTCACATTGCTTACCATATCTGTATTATTTTAACTGGATAAAGGGCTGTTTAATAAGTCCATGCCCAGAGAGGGAAAGAGTGGTTTTTTTTTTCCTTACCGGTCTCTGCCATCTCGTGTAAAGTGATCATGGAGTAAGGGGGTTCTTGGTCACTGAAAAACAGAAGTTTGGACAGAATGTGATAACAACCTGTTTCTCAGATCTTTTTCATTTCACATGAATGCTGTAGACATAACAAACTCTGCTCTATTTTTTATTTTTTTTTTTAAATATGAGAGTTTCTTTATGTGCAAACTTGCCACAAATGAAGGTGGCTACAGGACGCGTCTTTACGACATTGTGATCACCGCATATGAAACATTATCAATCAAACGACCCATGCCTCTGTGTGCTCCTCTGATAGCATTCATGGCTATGGACAGTAATGTTATCCCATGGAGAGAGAGGAAGGCAAGCGTAAAAGATTTACTTCAGTGGTTGTTGTTTTGATGCTGCCAATGCTGTTGCTTGTCATGGCTCGTCCCAAGCTGAAAACTGCTTTCATTATTGCAGCCATGACTTCAGCCAACTCCTCAAGCCGAGCCTCAAGATTCCTAACACAACTAAGAATTACTGTGACTCAGTTTTCTTTCATCTAGGAGTCAAATGTGAACGCATTCTTGGAAATGTGCATGCACATTTCATACAGGGTTGGAAAAGTATTCAAAAGACAGTGGTTCAAGTTGCAGTATTTAGCAGTATTCTCTTAAGTGATTTGTTTCGCTTCATCCTGCAACCAATGTTGTATTACTTTAGTTTCTTGACAAACAGATGGTGTACAATATAAGGGCACCAGCTTCCAAATAATGCAGTTCTATTAGGAGGTGAAACTGAAAAGTGTATTTACCAACAATAAATCATCTGGTTACTTGATAGAATAATTATTTAGACCATAAAATGTAAACTTAATATTGTTTCATATCAAATCAACCAAAACTGAAAAGCACAGATGTACACAATCTCCACCATATTGTGTTACAACTGCCATAAATACTGAACCTCAAGCTTGAAATGCAGTTATTGATTAACAAAGTTGGGTGAACTTGTTTATGTACTAGTCTTGCTAAAATGGTAGCCTAAAGTTAATCTGTGTAGACAAACTGTGCAAGAATAAATGTCAATGAAGTGGAGTAAATCTGTACATTTTACTGTAGATAAAATATGCAGGTGTTCAAGTGGCTGAAAATGGTTTCTCATTAAAAGGTAGACGGAAAAAATAAGGGAAAATACTAGCTGCTGCTACGATAGGACCAGACTACACTACCTGCAATTTACATGGGTCTATTTTAACAGTCATTATTTCATTTTTCATATCAATAGGCATCTCTTCGCTGGACACACTCAACATTCATCCTTCCCATATTTTGTTCTCAAAGCCACCAAAACCTGTGCTGATAAAATAGCTGAAAATCCCAATGGGTCATGCTGAACAGCTTTTCTCTGAAGGTAATGATAGCTTAAGGGAACAGGAGGATAAAAAAAAAGTCCTTCAACATCTACGCAGGCCACACAAATACCTCTACATCAAGAGAGGGAACGCAGTATATAAAGGAAACTGAATTGCAAAAAGTGCTCTCTGTGGAGGATGCGCAAGGTTTTTCAGTCTGCTGACAATATATCATAAATATACAGAACCGGCTAACTTCAGAGCACATTTAAAAAAATAAAATGTAAAGATAAGCATTTTGTTACATTAAAAAAAGTTACTTTTGTCAGTTTGGGCCACAGTGTTGTTTTGTCAAAGTTGTAGCCTTAAAATGTCTCTGTTTCAAGCAGGCTATTGAGTGAAATACTGTGCCATTTGTTCCAAATAAAGGACACAAGATTTAAATCAGGCGTGACTTTACCATGTACTCCTTCAAAAGGTCATGAATGCGATGTGTTTGCATGACAACTTAACAACCTTGTGTGATGTGTCTGCTGGAAGACAGCCACGTCTATGACTTTTCTGGCTCTAGAGGGCATGAGTTTGACTGAGCTCCAGTGTCGTGAGTAGCTTCTGTGGAGCCAGTGATCTAGTTGATCCTCATGATAATCTCAATTTATGAAAACTATGTACTAGCATAATAAATATGCTAGTACACCTTGATTTATTTTCCAGAGCACTTGTGCCTTATAGCCACATTTAATTACTACTACTAAAGTATCTAAACGTAAATGGCAATAGGATTTTTTGGCTGTTTGTCTCATTGAAAACTATAGAAAACTCTTCATAAAACTGTACAGATGGCTCCGACCCTTCCACCCATCCTCTTTATCTCTATAATCTCATTACTCTTATGAAGACTTACTTGTCCACCAGTGTCCTGATGACAGCCAATGTGTCTAGCACCAGGCCATCCACGTTCTGCTTCTTCCGTCTCGGCTCATGGGGCCCTCGCCCTCGGCGTGGCGGCCTGACTGGGTCCCTGGGTCTACTGCTCCGCGCCTCTCCGGCATCAACACCTACGCCTGGACCGTGGTCCACCCGCCGAGCTTGACCCCGGGTTGCCCTCGAAGACCCGTGGTGATGATCTTCCAAGTCACTATCCTCCCGGCACACACAGCTGTTACCCATGGTTCCAGTGCCGGAGACCACACTGGCAAGGGTCTCCCAGAATGGAGAGAGGGAGTTTGAGGAAGAAAGGAAGAGCAGAACCCTTGCGAGGCTCCTGCAAGCACAAAAAGTGATCCAGGTGGCTACTATCATATCATTTGGCGAGCTTGGTTTTGGGGTATTCTTGTCCCAGTGGGCTGGGTGGGGTCAACGTGAACGATCATACTGTTGCCAAGCAGAGATGTGGGATTGGCTTTGGAGTAATAATGGCGAGTCAAATAGACCAGGAGGGGTCAGGTGATGCAACAAAAAAAAGCTTTGAACATCATAGACAGCCCAAGGCTCCGGTCCAGTTCTCAACCAGGGCTCGCATGACTGTGTAAGCAACACAAAACAAAACACAAAGAAAAGAGTTAAATTATAAGTCAAGTCTGTTAGAGCAGTATATGTAATGTTTAGCAGCTAGTCGTGTTCTACCAGCACCAAAGCTGTAAACTAGCCGATAATACACACCCCGTAATATAAATGTGAAGCCTGGAAGAAATAAAATAGTGAAAATTAGAATAAATAAAAAATAATAATAAACATTAGCCAAGTGCATCTTTCAAGCAAAGCAGCCACAACACTACGTCTAACATGAGCTATTTGTCGTTGTGCTGTGTGCGGAGACAGCGTGTCCTGAATCACCGAGACATTTATCTAGTATTGTTGATAAACAAGCTATTTTCATTTAGGTTAGCTGGCTAGCAAGCTAGCCACCCACCCACCAGGCATTGTATCATTAGCAGTTCCTTTTGAAGACCCCAAGTCCTACAAACTCATAATTTCGTCAGTAAACTAAAAGAGTCCAATTTGAACCCAAACGCATACTTACACTCGAGAAACAGCAGCACTCAGTCAAACTCGGTCGACCCAAGTAGTTCATAAAACAGAGCGCTAACTAGCAGCTAACGCTCCGTACTGCGGCTAACCGGCTATCGGTTGCTAGCCCGGGTTGCTCGGTGCTCCTGTCAAACTACGCGAGGAGCGTCGGTCTGCGCGTGGAGCTCTCACGCGGGTTCGGTACAGCGGCACGTTCACATGACCCGTCCGCGTTCCTTAACACGCCGCCACTGAGCTCTGAAAACAGCGCATTCATGTGACCACCGGCTAAAAGCTTACACACATTTTTACGAGGGTTAGCTGTCTGCTAAGTTCCGTAGCGTTTGCAGCTAAAAGCTTGTCCATCATCAGCTGTGGCTGCGGAGGCGCGGCTGGAGGAGGGTTTCTGGGGAAGACAACGTCAACAGACCACGGTTCCCACCTTTTTTTTCAATCTTCCTTTCTCTCTTCCTTTCATCGTCCCAGGGGAGTTGCTTCAGACATCATTGTATTTTGTTTTGTGTATTTGATCTGTGTACCAATGGCATATGTTTTACGACAGAGAGTTATCACAATAAAATGTGACATCAGAGGGAAATGCGCTAAATAAAGTTCATAAAGTAACGTTAACTACATTAGAGAACAGCACCAAACAAGTCCGATCCTAGAATTGTTTTTAATGTAGGAAAGTAAACCAGCAAGAACATACATTGTGTGAAAGATCTTTCCAAGAGTACGTGAACGCTCACCATAAGTCATAATTTCAAGAAAAACAAGTAGAATATTTCCATTTTAAAGGGCACCTATGAATACCTTTGAATATGTCACCTTTGAATATTTGAGTCTATATTCTATACGAATAATTAAATCACATTGACGCGCTAGAACAATACAATACAGAATACATGTGGTATTATCTTGCAGTTCTGATAACTTTACAGCTATAGGACATTGAATGGGAGAGCTAGGGATCAAGAGGTTAAATATCCCAGGTGACTCTAAATTGTAAATGTAAAACAACATGTATTAACACGTGTACACAGTATCGGGGAATAAGGTCAATATGTCAGAGGGACTAAACACTGAATTCACTGATATCCGTTTAAGAAGTACCTGATGTCTGAAATTCATAATTTATTGATGAGAATGAATAATAAATAACCTCAGGGCTCTGACCTGATAACCTAATATAATGTTGTAATAAAAAGAGGCCTTGTTATCAAAGAGGATGGTTGTGCACGCAGTGAGGCATTATGTTTCTACTTCCACTGATTCACTGTGTTCTCCATATTCTAAACTAAAACGTATCATGAAATAAAAAATACCACTTCAATAAGTTAATCATGCATTTATATGGTGTGTCGTAAATGGGGACAGTCGTACACCCTGCTTCGGTCCAAGGCAGTATTGAAGGAGTTGTCACGATACATCCCGCTCTTGATCAGGCCTTTGGTGAATCTGTTTGACTTCGGGTGGAAAGTAGACGGTGAGCTCTCAAAGGTTGGAGGGAGACGTCCATATTCACTGGAGGAGGTCCTGTACAGTAGATTCTGGGGCTTTGCCCGGAGCGCTGGCAGGACATCTTTGACTGCTGCAGTCATCGGGCAGTAAACTGGGTTTCCAGGGTTGACACATGTTTTTTTATTTTCCACCTGATGTTCTTGGGAGGCTGACATCATTGCAATGCCTACAGAGAGTAGATAAACTGACATCAGAATCCACAAACCACATCTTTAGTACCAGATTAAATCAATAATATGTACACATGACTCGACGGTTTTCTCTCGTTTTGTTTACCGAGTACAAACAGTGACGTCAACATCAAGTGGATGAAATAACGCTACATAATAGTGTTTGGTGATAATGACAATATTAGTGATAGAATGGTGTGATAATATAGTTAACATAGTTACCTTTAAATGCTGGGAACCAACACAACGATTTACAATGTCTTCTTCAGAGAAGAGACGTCTGGTTACCATGGAAACCACAAAACATTACCCGACATGGCTGTTATTGTAATTATAGTCATTAAATAAATAAATAATTGGAAACTGTAGTCTGACTAAATTAAGTAAACTTCTCACCAAATGTCCGTTTATTAGAGTTTTCTAGATCTTAAAACCGCATAATTATTATTAGTATTACTATTATTAGTACTATCATCATTATTAATGCAATCTTGTTCTATGTCATATGTTATTATTATTTAAATTAATATTTTATTATTATTATTATTATCATAGTTATTATGAATTGACTGTGACTGAATTGGCAATTAAGCAGATTATATATTGCTCATAAGTCAATTTTCCGCTGCACATGAAGGCATCATGGTGACGATATCATCACGCGTCCGCTGTCTCGTACAATTACCGCGTCTGCTTTGCTCAAACGGCGAAGCTAAAAACTAGAAACTGAAATTCGCTTGCTGCTAACTGAACCTTTCTCACATCCAATTAATCACAACCTTTGCTGAATTGTGTATCACTAGCTTCTATGCAGTGGACTTTGACTGGCTATCTTCAACTTCCACCACAGTTTTGAAAAGTGTTGCTGTTTGCTTGCGACTAACTCGGCCAGGAGCTCAGAGGATGGACAGTGAAATCCAACGAGATGGGAGAGTCCTGGACCTCACTGATGACGCCTGGAGGGAAGACCGACTGCCATATGAAGACGTCACCATCCCTCTGGTAAGTCCTTACCGACATTGTTGTTACTCCCCTAGTGGAGGTCATGACAGGGCACTCAGTCTTAAAACAGGGCATAGCACAGCATGTTAGGCAAATGACAAATCAATAGAAGCTTGCTGGGAAGCAGCCTCATGTTAATGTTCGCTCAGATTGGGTGACACTGAAACCTCAGGTGAAATCCAGTCAATTTGATCTGCTCTCAGAGAATTGTTTTGAGAGGCTCACAGACTTTCAAAACTGAGAGAAAGCCGCTTTGACAATGGTAAGAATAGAAAGCTCCACTTTCCTGCTCAAAGTGACAGTCGTCCTCTTTCAGGCTCAAGTCATGTGACACTTGAATCAGGCCTTGCATACTTTCATAAGTCATGCTGAATTTAAAAATTTGCCCATGCATGCTTTCAAAGGCTGACATACTAGTTCCTAATCCTAACTGCATAGTAGTTGTGTCAATAATTAACAACCCGAAAGCTCCGGCCCTGTCTAAATATCTGACAGAAAATATTCCGGTTTCATTTGTATTTATAGGTTCAACTGTTGCTCTCCTCAAATATTCAGTTAATGCCTTGTTGATATGAAGTAGAGTGAGATGCTGCTCTTTTTCATGGCATCTTTTCCCTCTCTGTTCTGTCAGACAGAATTGCCTGAGGCTGAGCAGGACAACGGAGGCTCCACAGAGTCTGTGAAAGAACAAGAGATGAAGTGGACCGACCTCGCCCTGCAGAGCCTGCACGAAAACACACCCAGCACTGGAAGCTGAAGGAAAAAGAAAGTAGACACTTGATTGAGTCTTTTTGCATTGTATTGTGTGTTTTGAATGATTTTAATTATGTTCCAACATAATGATCGAAAATGTACTTTTGCTTCGTTATTGGGTTTGTATTCTAGTCGTGATAAATAAGAATGTAAAATAACATCTTCATAATAACATAATTTCTTATTTTGTGCATTCGTATTTGCTCGTACTGGTCGTCTGTAAGCTTTTCACCACTCCTGTCATAGAAACATTTGGCCTCATTTTACAAAGTGGTGGTCATAAATCAGCATCAAGTTGGATAAATACAATTCTGGATGTAAATATGACAAGTATTCCCACAAGTCAGATCAAAGTCTCAAAGTTTTCTCAGACTCTCACAAAGTTCTTTTGAGCTCAATTTGTAAAGAAACTGCAGTACAATTTTGTTTTATTTCAACCCTGCAAGGAATCATACTTCATTGAATGTTAAACTGTTATCTTGAGCGGTTATTTTAACTTGATAGTCATTTGGGAGGCTTGCTTGTTCATATACTTGCTTGTTTATATACTTACGTTTATATACTTATGACTTACACCTCAAATTAGCAAGATAGTGTTATTTCCAGCCTACTTATCTCTAGGCAGTGCATTTGGATTTGTATCCATTGTATGCAGAATTATTTAGGGTAAATATAATTTTGTCTAAAACTGCTTTACATTGTTTTGAATACTTAATGGTTTCAGTTTGGAAAAGCTCTGTTAAGAGTTGCCGGTGGCTGTTTTTGCATCTGATAGCACTGTCTCTTTCATCGTGACCCAGGCTGAATATTCTCTGTGGAAACCTCCCTGGGGAAGTTTAAACCAGTATCGTGACTGTAGCTCCGTCGTCACTGCATGTGTGCAGCCTCTGCCATGAGCTTGCGAACGTGGTCATGTGGCCCCTTCCCCAACAGGGCTGACGGGTGCCGGTAGGAGCCTCCCAAACGATCCCAGAGCGTGAAGTATTGTCCGTAGTTGTAGTTGAAGTAAAGATGATGGTCTACGTGGTGCGCAGCGCCGTTGATCAGATATATCAGGGGGCTGGGGATGCGGTAGTCTCCATCGTGTATGGAAATGGTCCAGATGTTGACCAAGACAAAGAGTGAGAGGTAGACCACCTGTAATGTAAATATGCAAATGCCATTTAAAACCACTGTACAGTTAAGTTTACATCAATTAATAAACTATTTTGGAATTCATTGCTTTTTTTTTGTTTTTTTACACTACATCAAATGTCATAAAAATGTGTTCACATGTAGCTGGACCTGAAATAATATCAGTCAAGTTTTAAAATCATGAAATATGCAGAGAAGCTTGTGTAGTCCTAATTTGCAATACTGTAACTCCTCAGATGTCAGCGTCAAAATGTTTAGCATCGAGTGTCAAGCAGACCACCACCTTGTGGAGGGGAAAGATGAAGGGGTAGACGTGATAGGGTAAGCTCTGCAGGAAGCCGTCCAGTGGGAGGAAGGCGTGGCTGGCAAAAGGCGTAGGGATCTTGAATATATGGTGCTGCTTATGTAAGTGCTGAGGGATGGAAACACAAATGGTGATGTCTAAATATTAGAACTATCTTTAGTGAAAAAACTACACCAGGCAGACAAGGTACAAAAATATCTACTTTGAATTAGATCCAGAATCAGGAAGTATGATGAAACAGCCTTCAGATGCAAGATGTTGCCTATACTTGTATTTATTCAAATTAAACTAGGTGACAAACAGTTACTCATTTCAATATATTGGGTTGTAGATCAGTTGAACCCGGATTTGCCAAAAATCAACAAGTCACATTTTCACATTCATCCACTACCACGTAGGTCATATAGAACATTACTTTCCTAACCTTAGACCATGTGGGAGCACAACATTACATTATCACATAAACATTAGTCATATTTAATAATGGCGTTATGATTTTTCCCACCTAAAGAATGTTATATTAACTCTCCTTTTAGCTCTGCTTTGATCTCCACCAACAACTGAAGGAAACATCTGGCTCTTTCGCAGCTGGATGCTCCACTTCTTTTGATCTGCTAGCTGCTAACTTTGCTCTTTAGCAAGTAGTGTAAAGCTTTTTTGCCGAAAACCGCTGCTGAAAAACAAGTTGATGATGAAAAACAATGAAGTGAAAGAAGTTACAGTGATCTGCTGAGCTGAGGGGAACTGCAGAGTTAGGTGATAATTTTCTGTGTTTTTGCGACTACGAGTGATCCCTCTCAAATTCGGTCATTTGGTTCATTGTTTTTATAAAAGAATATTGTTTTGGAGCAGCATTAAACTAGCCATGAACATGCTCAAGCTCACCTTGTAGATGTTCTTATGGTGCATGCAGCGGTGTATCCAGTAGATACACATGTCAGTAAAGAACAAGAAACCAGCAATGCTCAGGAACATCCCAGGCCAGCCTGAAACAGAAACAAACCTCATGGATCTCAGTCGGACTGATTGTTTTATAACCTGTTTCAGCAGAAGAAGAAATACTTGATTGGTGGTTATAATCAGCTAACCTTCAGTCAGTCAATTGTGAGTTGAACCCAGGGTTTTAATGTTTCAGATAACTGTTGTCTCACCCAGAGAAGAGTCGCTGATGTTGTCATACAGTTTGCTGTTTCCCTTGATCTCCAGGAAGAAAAGGGCCACAGTGGGGAAGCTCATCCAGAAGATGGAGACGGTTGAAAGTCGAATCTCCTTTCTTACCTGGTTCTGTCGTTGGATCACACACAAAGTTAGGATCTGGGACAAGTTTGCTTTGGAATATTTGTCGGATGTTTATTTAAATAATTAAAAAAACAGCCCCAGCCACTAATAGTTTACACACCCCAATCAATCCCTTGACCTTCAACTGGTCTCCACATAAAACAACTTACCTTGATAAACTGTGGATGTTTCATGAGCTTATGGTCAAAAACATAGTAGAAGTTAAGAGCGCCAAAGCCCAGGTAAATGAGCACCGCTCCCAGGTTGGTCACCAGCCACAGGCTGAGGATCTGACGCAGAGGCCCGTCCTCAGGCCATGAGGCCGGGTAAACATACGGAGTGAAGATGTAACTATCAGCAATGTTTAGCACTTGATCCATGATCTGCACAGTCTGTGAAGAGAGCGAAATGTACTGTATGATCAATATTGCGCTTAACCACCATGACAGCCTACTAATGAGTGTGTAAGATGTTCTGTTTCTTAGTGAGGACTCTGTAAAGGCTTGTAGATCCCAATCAGAACTGGATGGCTTTGAAAATTAAAAGAAGCTGCGGGTACTTTGTCCATGCTTTGAGCTTATGGTTTATTAAAAAAAACGTCCAACTACTCCTGAGGCACATATAAGAGACACACCATGATAAAGTTTCAAGAAAAGATATTTTTAATTTAAACCAAATTAAAAGGTAAATTGAATGATATCAGGTATTGTAAATGTGCAAGACACTATGAAGTTAGACCAAGCAAGGCAACATGACAAAACAAAACAACTAGTCAAAGACTACCTCCCCATCTCCGCCCAGTCTTCACAGATCAATCAGCTTCATCAACTCATCATCCTACCAGCCTCATCAGCACCACCAGTGTCTAGACTCCACAGGGGGATTTATCTTGCTGCTGATCGGGGCAGACGGCCCTCAATTACAATCTTCCCAAGTCCAAGCGCCAATGACTCTGAGACTTTATCTTCACATATCACATGTTAACAATAAACAATTATCTTGTCTTCATCCAACTGGTCTTTCCTGGTTGAACTATCTCTCTAAATACAGAGTAATACAGAGTAACTCTAAAACAGAGTTACTTAAGCAGCCAGATACATGCAACGTTCATGCAATGAGTAAAAGTGCAGGATCCACATGCAGGATAGAGCTTCTCTCTCTCTCTGCAAAGTAGTTACCCAAGTAATAGTTCTCGAAAGTTCTCAGCTTC
Source organism: Taurulus bubalis (assembly GCF_910589615.1). Taxonomy (NCBI): domain Eukaryota; kingdom Metazoa; phylum Chordata; class Actinopteri; order Perciformes; family Cottidae; genus Taurulus; species Taurulus bubalis. The sequence continues at coordinate 7,061,804 of NC_136597.1, forward strand.
ACCTTTTTTTAAATTCTTTATATATTATATATTAACTGTTTATGACTCTTCATCTCATAGGCTTCAGATACCGGATGACTTAGTTTTGTTTCACCCAAATGGATGAATCAGGAATAATCACCATGAGCATGCACTGCAAAACAAAGGTTTTCTGCCTTCATTCAAAGCCAAATATCACACACGCATTTTCACCTTGTTGGCAGCGTTATTAAACTGAAAATCTCTAAGAAATCTCAAAAAGCTGTTTCATGCTTCTCATGGATTACTTTTTCAGGACTTTCAAAAGAGCTTGCATGGTGAATTTGGTTACGGCTGCTGAACTGACCTGCTTTAGGACATCAGAAGTGTGTGAGCCTTCCTGCAATTGGATCCTCCTTCCTTCACACATGTGCGCATGTCCAGCAGCATTTCATTTGCAACAGAAAGCATGTGGCTTAATGGAGCAAATTGTTTATTTGAATTCACCATGCATTCCAAGAAGAATAGGTTTTCTTAGAAGGTGGAAGAGATTCAGAGGAAAACTGAAATAAGCGTTGGTCCTGGTGAAACCAGATTCACGACATGCTCAGCAAATAACAAGCAGTGACAGCGAGACTCGATCTTACAGTCAGATCTGCTCTTCTCTGAGTTTGGGTGACATGATCTTTTGAAAACATGCTTAAAACCAACCTATTTTTAGGCCTCTGCTCAAAAATTGCATACCCAAACTAAAAAGGGTGTATCTCTGCAACCACTAGGGCTATTTGAATAATGTTGGTGTTATAATGAAAGACATGTGAGATTTTGTTCAGATGTGTAAAATCCATCTATATGTTACTGGTTAAGAGTAAATGAAGATGAAACACAGCAAAAATGAAAAGGTTTCAGGTCCGCCTAGAAAAAAATCACTTCCAGGACAAAAAAAATCACTTCCAGGACATTTGAATTTTCTCAGGTACAAAACCAAATATTTCAATTGTATTATACTTATGGTGTTCAATACATCCAAGCTGTGCATGTTCCCTGCCCCATACTGGGGATCCAATTACCCCTGAGCTGTCACCTGAACTCTGCCCTTTACACGACACACACGTCCCACACACACATGCACACAGCAAAATCAAGAAGTGTGAGTTTATCAGGAGAAAAACAAACATATATTCACCTGACTTGTGGCTGGTCTGTATGTCAACACTTTCAACCTGTCACACACAGTACACTGTCATTGAGCAAGAAACACCAGTGGGCTGTATGTGATCTCGACGCTAGCACAGAGAATCTGAACAAGATGGTGAATGATCTCATGCAAGGAGCTCCTCTTTCCACTCTATGCTTTTTGTAGTTGATGTTATTGTTTTGTTTATTTACACTTATATTACTGAACCTATATCCACACAAGTATCTCTTATATAGTTTGATAAGAGGTGACAATATACAGTGATCATATTTCGGTTATTTGCTCCTTCAGTGTGAAAGTACTGCATGTCATAAGTGTGTGTCATCCTTCACTTTCCCATTCAATAACTTCTCATTATTTTAGGAAATGTAAAGGTTGATTGATTTCATTCACATGGCTTAGCTGATTCAGTAAAAATAATTCTGCAGCCAAATTAAATCAAGACTGCATTTGGTTTTATGTGTACCTGAAATACAAACGGCATAAATACCTAACGAGGGAATGTAGTTCTTAACTGTCCCACAAGGAGGAGAAAACACCTTCTCTGTGAATATAAATGTGTAGATGTCTCCCTCTAGAGCTGTCTGACACAAACAGCACCTGTCTGTGCTGTGTCTTCATGTCTTTCCAACCAGTGACATGGGAGTCATGAACAAAGTTTGAATGACACAATCATACCTTTGTGTCCAAGTTACTAAAGCAGAATCCAAACTGAGTCTGAACAGACAAAATGAAAGATCACTCACTGAGGTTAATAAACGTCACTAATCCCCTACTCTAACGTCCACTCATTGTGTGACAATACTTTTGTTCCGCTGATTGTGCAATCTGAAACTGAGTTTCACAATAAAGCCCAGGCTGCTGTAAACTAACATGTAACTGTCACATAATTGTTCCTAACATTTATTTTTACACCACAGTGGTGCTTATATGTTTCGGTATTTGTTGTGTTTTCCCTAAATCATCCTCAAAGTTACAAACAATGTTTCATCACAGCATCGCACCTTCTCTATTTCCATTGAAAGTAGGCTAATTCACTTAAATTGAGTTAAATATTCAAACCCAGTTGATATGGTTGAACGACGTGTTCCATTTATTCATTTTCTGTGTCATTTTAGTATATTTGCAGAATGTGGGATCCAATTTTTAAACATCTCCTCCCAAGAGGCACGTTTCTCTAACGCTATGTAGACTGGAATTCATGTTATGTGACTATTTTCTATTCATTGATAGTACTTGTTCATTAAAACACATTACTTGTTTCTATTTTATTATTATTTTATTCACTGTGAGCAATGCTGCTGCTGTAATCCTGTAATTTCCCCACTGAGGGACTAATACAGGATTATCTTATTTTATCTTATCTTATCTTATTTAAAAAAAAAGTTGCACTCAACTCTAAAACTTTTCTCTCGTGAAGATTCACATGGTCACATCATCCCAAAATGACACCTCATTACTCATGCACTCAGTGGAAAAACACAGGAATGGTGGCGAGCGCAAAAAAGGGTCAATGCTGCCTTCAGGTTCCCGCTCCAAGCTCCTTCATCCGAGAGCTTTGGAGGAAAACGCTCACCCACCTGCGTTAATGTCTTCCAGCTAAACATAGCGAAGGAATAGTAAAGATGCAGCCAGCCACATGATAGAAGCTATAGTAGTGTTATTTTGTGAAGTTAGTACACGTGTGATCTTTTTAGGATTCAAAACAACAGGAGAAGTGCCCTTAGTCGAGGCTACTAACTTCAGTTTCATCATGAAATTGTGATAGTGGTTTTAACAGAAACATCCCTGATATTGTTGTAGTGCCTATACGTGTACATGGCCTCTGCAGTAGCTTATCAAACGCCTAAAGACTCGTGAGTTAGATATTTCCTACAGCACGCCGTACGTAAAGGCAGCATACGACAATAGCCTATTTACTTTAGTTTGCTCACGAGCGCTAAGTGAAACTGCCGGGTGCAGAGCAGCGCGAGGGGAGCAGAAACCACAACATTTGGCAGTGTGTGTGACTGCACCGTGTGCACACACCTACTGATCAACATGGGGACAAGTGATGAGTGCAGATGGGAGCAGCACGAATGGGAGAATTGAACTGTTCGATATCTTGAATTGTTGAACGTCATAACGACATTACCATTTCCATGCCTGCCACTATACAGGCTACCTGAAAACTAAACACTCTATTTATGAACTTCTGTGTATTTTCTACTGTCATATAGCATTGTGTCGCGAGAGGGGCGCTTACGTAATGCTTAGACACCAAAACAACTCACGCGCTCCTGGGTTGGTAAATAAGAAGTCGTGTGCACAAACCTTTGTAATCATCTACTACGTGCCTGCGAGACTAAATCAGTTTGCACCCGGCCCTGTTGTCTCGAGGACGCTATAAAAGCGCCGCCCATTCTCACATTCTCACAACACAGACTCGTCTGAGACTATTGACACAGAATCACCACGCGAAGACAAGACATCAACTGAAACATGGACCCTTGCGATTGCTCCAAGAGTAAGTGTTCTTTGTTTAGGATCTGAATGTTTCTCCTGCTGTTAGTTGTCTATTTTGTTTGACTTCATCAGCAGACAATATGAAGCTGATTTGTGCTTGATTTTTGTTTTCCAGCTGGAACCTGCAGCTGCGGAGGATCCTGCACCTGCAAAAACTGCTCCTGCAAAACCTGCCAGAAGAGTAAGTCAAATGACCTCCTTACGTCGATTACATGACGAGTAATTTATTTGATTAATTTCTGCGGATGCAGTTTGTCCTTATCTCACTGAATTGACTACACTATTGTGTATATCATCAGCACTCTGTAACGTATAATTCAAAATTGGTCACTTGAATAGTTCCGTGTGTCTCTAAAATTGCCTATTTAGATTAAATGGCAGCAACTGCCAGGTGGCTGTAATTGGCTCAATGCATGTTAACAAAGGTGTACATGTAAAGGCCACTTTTATTTTATTTTTTTTATCGAAACTCTGCTCTCAAATGGATTTTCCTGCTTAAATGACGGTTTACATCATTTTATTTCAGGCTGCTGCCCATGCTGCCCGTCCGGCTGCACCAAATGCGCCTCTGGCTGCGTGTGCAAAGGGAAGACATGCGACACCAGCTGCTGTCAGTGAGGAGCCTGTAACATCAGCCCTCTTCTGCCCTTGGGATGGAGCCAGTGTGAACAACTTTGACTGAATTGCAGTCGCAAATGTCTGCAGAGAACGGATGTTTTGTACTTTTCTTAATTAAATAAACTTGTTTCCTTCACGTGGATGTGTTGTCTAATTGCTTTAGCTTAAAGGGATTAAAGCAGAGTATAAGGTTTCAAGCCTCAGTATAATATGAACTGAGGTATTGTGACTGATCTGCTAAAGGTCACACACTCTATATATATATATATATATCTTTTTTTTTATAAAGCATCAAGGGGAATTTTTCTTAGGTGGATGGTCCAGGTTGGTCCTAAGATCTTCACTAGGAACGTGTGGCGCAATAGTGCCACAAATAAGGCTTTTTAGTATCTACTCTATTTCACATTTGCCTAAAAAAGGCTGTCATTTGTGCACATTGAAACTTTTACCTTTCAAGGCTTTCTATAAAAAATTCTAACAAAGTATTTCCCTAACCCAAAGGGGTTGTGGAGCATAACACACCTTGTGTCATTTGTTAGATCGGCAAAATTAATTCAGTTTGGTAGAAGCCAAGTTTTGGTTGGGCTTGCAGTCCAGAAAGCAAAGGCAAGTAAACCTATCCAACCAAAACTGATTTTACCTTGGAGGCTTTTTACAAGCCTAAATAATTTAACTGTGAAACCTATCACTTTCTCATCTAGGTCAAATGTAATGCATGTAATTAATATATTCTGAGGTTGAGCCGTTATCAAGTGAGTGACAGCAACCAGAGAGGTCCATTTGACCCGCGGCTCCGCGGAACGTTTTAATAACGCGGAACAATAAGGAGAGCTTTTTGTTTCGAGTCGGAACAGTAATAGCGACGGACACCGGAAGTATTGCGTCGTTTCAGATCTGGGAGACATTTCAACCAGTGTTTTCGTCGCCATGGCGTTTCAACAATAGGACTGAATTAGGCGGCGACTTCCTGGTACTATAACAAGTTTAAGTGAGTAAAGATGCCGAAGGTCGTGTCTAGAAGTGTTGTTTGCTCGGACACCAGAGACCGAGAGGAGTACGACGATGGGGAAAAGCCTCTCCACGTCTACTACTGCCTGTGCGGCCAGATGGTTTTGGTGTTGGACTGCCAGCTGGAGAAGCTGCCCATGAGGCCCCGGGACCGAGCCAGGGTGATCGACGCGGCCAAACATGCCCACAAGTTCTGCAACGTGGAGCAGGACGAAAGCGCGTACCTCAAGCGGGCCGAGGGCATCGAGAGGCAGCACCGCAAGAAATGCGGCAAGTGCGGCCTGCTGCTCTTCTACCAGCACCAGGCGAAGAACCACCCGGCCACCTTCGTCGTGGACGGAGCCGTGGTCAAGTTCAGCCAGGGCTTCGGCAGCGCCAGCAACTACAGTCAGAAGCCGGCGGAGGCTCCCAAGAAAGTCCGGGTGATGATGACCAAGCGGACCAAGGACATGGGCAAGTTCAGCTCCGTCACGGTGTCCACCATCGACGAGGAGGAGGAGGAGATCGAGGCCAGGGAGGTGGCGGACTCGTACGCCCAGAACGCCAAAGTGATTGAGAAGCAGCTGGAGAGGAAGGGCATGAGCAAGAGGAGGCTGCAGGAGCTGGCTGAGCTGGAGGCCAAGAAGGCGAAGATGAAGGGCACCCTTATTGATAATCAGTTCAAGTAGAGGGGGCTCAATGGAGGACACTGAGTTATCCTCTGGAGAGCATCATCCACAGTGGATATTAACTGTAAAGTACTGGCCAGTAGTCTGTCAGCCAGTGCTGGACAGTGCTCCAGTACATGGAGAGGACATATATTTGGACATATCCATGCAGGACTGATGATGTGCTGCATATTAAGATGGTGATATTGTAGACCTTTTTTAATTTTGTGAAATGTTTTATTTTGTACAAAAATTAAAAGACCAACCTGTTTTGGGGTATTTCTTTGAAACATGTGTCCTGTGTGTAATGTTCACTGCAGTGTCCAAGTCCTGCTCAAGTCTTCTGATGTTGGAACTCATGAGTCCAAAGTGACCCATCTGTAAAAACTGTCAAATGTGCTGAGGTCTTGAAAATGTGTATCGGTGCACACTGCTTAAAATTACTCCCTGAAAGAGCTATTCTAAAAAGTAATTCAAGTAATGTATCAAGAATTATTGCCAAATGTTCAACATTGAATATATTTGTGTTATGGATCATTGGGACGAACAAAGTTATTGCAAGACATCTGCTAAGGCTTCTTAGATGAACAATCTCTACCGTTTCTGGCATGTAAGACTAAATGATTAATAGAGAATCATAATAAAATAATGATTTGTTGCAGGCTTATAAACAGGTCTTTACTCACAAAATACATTGTGTTGGCTACATTCCATTTAGCTGCTTCACTTTCCTGAGTCACACTGTCAGGAATTTAAGAGGACGATATTAAATTAACAGTACATAGAAGTACCCTTACAGCCAAGGCTACTAACTTCAGTTTCATCATGAAATTGTGATAATGGTTTTAACAGAAACATCCCTGATATTGTTGTAGTGCCTATACGTGTACATGGCCTCTGCAGTAGCTTATCAAACGCCTAAAGACTCGTGAGTTAGATATTTCCTACAGCACGCCGTACGTAAAGGCAGCATACGACAATAGCCTATTTACTTTAGTTTGCTCACGAGCGCTAAGTGAAACTGCCGGGTGCAGAGCAGCGCGCGGGGAGCAGAAACCACAACACTTGGCAGTGTGTGTGACTGCACCGTGTGCACACACCTACTGATCAACATGGGGACAAGTGATGAGTGCAGATGGGAGCAGCACGAATGGGAGAATTGAACTGTTCGATATCTTGAATTCTTGAACGTCATAATGACATTACCATTTCCATGCCTGCCACTATACAGGCTACCTGAAAACTAAACACTATTTATGAACTTCTGTGTATTTTCTACTGCCATATAGCATTGTGTCGCGAGAGGGGCGCTTACGTAATGCTCAGACACCAAAACAACTCACGCGCTCCTGGGTTGGTAAATAAGAAGTCGTGTGCACAAACCTTTGTAATCATCTACTACGTGCCTGCGAGACTAAATCAGTTTGCACCCGGCCCTGTTGTCTCGAGGACGCTATAAAAGCGCCGCCCATTCTCACATTCTCACAACACAGACTCGTCTGAGACTATTGACACAGAATCACCACGCGAAGACAAGACAAGACAAGACAAGACAAGACAAGACAAGACATCAACTGAAACATGGACCCTTGCGATTGCTCCAAAAGTAAGTGTTCTTTGTTTAGGATCTGAATGTTTCTCCTGCTGTTAGTTGTCTATTTTGTTTGACTTCATCAGCAGACAACATGAAGCTGATTTGTGCTTGATTTTTGTTTTCCAGCTGGAACCTGCAGCTGCGGAGGATCGTGCACCTGCAAAAACTGCTCCTGCAAAACCTGCCAGAAGAGTAAGTCAAATGACCTCCTTACGTCGATTACATGACGAGTAATTTATTTGATTAATTTCTGCGGATGCAGTTTGTCCTTATCTCACTGAATTGACTACACTATTGTGTATATCATCAGCACTCTGTAACGTATAATTCAAAATTGGTCACTTGAATAGTTTCGTGTGTCTCTAAAATTGCCTATTTAAATAAAATGGCAGCAACTGCCAGGTGGCTGTAATTGGCTCAATGCATGTTAACAAAGGTGTACATGTAAAGGCCACTTTTATTTTTTTTATCGAAACTCTGCTCTCACATGGATTTTCCTGCTTAAATGACGGTTTACATCATTTTATTTCAGGCTGCTGCCCATGCTGCCCGTCCGGCTGCACCAAATGCGCCTCTGGCTGCGTGTGCAAAGGGAAGACATGCGACACCAGCTGCTGTCAGTGAGGAGCCTGTAACATCAGCCCTCTTCTGCCCTTGGGATGGAGCCAGTGTGAACAACTTTGACTTGTTCAAGTTGCAAACGTCTGCAGAGAACAATGTGTTTTGTACTTGACTTTACTAATTAAACTTGTTTCCTTCACGTAAATGTGCTGTCTTGGTTTAGCTTCATGAGGTCCAAGCGGTGTATTGGGTTAATTTATTGGCGCATCAAAATGATTGTGCCATGTGCCAGCCCAATGTTTGGTTGGGGTTTTGGTTCAAGCTTGTTCAGAGAGTGAAGGCAAAGTACACTAACCAAAACCTGACTGGACGTTCTCAGACTCTTGCTTTGTTTTACAAGCCTGAATTTACTTGTATTTCAAACCAATGAATTAAAATGCAGCTTGATTCTTTAAATCATGGTGATGCCTCAAATTAATGGATCACATCTGGCCACAGTTTATGTGAAAGTATTAGAGGCTGACGCTCATAAGTCTCTTCGGTCTGGCTCTTTGCAAAGAAAACTTAAACGTGTTAATATACAGTAAATGCAACTACAACGTGCATTTACATGGCAGTGAAATGCTAAGATAAGGTGATGTACAAAATATACATTAATTCAGCAGTATAATATGGAAATGTTTTAACATTAATAAAGCGTGTAATTTGCTGCTGCGGGGCATTCCAAAGGCGCATGGTTAACTGAACTGGTCTCTAAGTCCAAAAATATCTGTTTTGTAAACTTTAACAAGCAGGGTTGTGATGGTTTTTTTTTTTTTTATCGGTCTGTTTAACGGAGACAACGGTTGAGTATAAGTAGCTCTGGGGGTTTGACTTCAAACTAAGCAACAGACTGTTGCCATCAATCAGCTGGGCTTTGTGGTCCAAGCTGCCCATGAATTCCTCTCATTTGGCAACTGCTGAAGTAGATTAGCAGTGACTCTCTGGACCCACCAGACACACTGACTTTTAATTTTAGCAGTGATGTATTTACTGACAGTCAACTTTTAGAGTTGACTACAGTATTAGTTGTGTTTAAAGAGTAACAAGGCTTAGCATTTGGGCTGGATTGAAGAGTTAAATGCTACTATATTAAGTAAAAGTATGTAGAGTGGAAAAGATTAGTCATTGAAGTTTGGTAAAAACTATATTTTAAATTTCCATACATATAAAAAAACATACTCTCTTTACTCATCAAATAAACCACTGACCGGCTATAGAATCAACATGCACAATGTCATTCTAAAATGTGAATGTTTCAAAAAACCTTTTGAGAAAACTATTATCCATTTATTTTAGAAGAATTTAACTTACATCTTTTTGACCAGAGAACAAATATAAAGTTGTATGCTATATCAAATGAAATTAGAATAATTTACAACTGAAATATTTAAGTGAAACAATTTAAATGTTGGATAGTAGCAATAATTCAGACTTACGTTTATTATTATTATTATTGCCATTTTCCCCCATTTTTCAAGCTGTATTGATGTCAATCTTTAGCTGTCCGCCTACTACACAAAAAAACAAGAGGAGGCGGATTGGGATGCAATCATTTTAATCTTCATATGTCACTGTTTGCAAACAGACACTCAGAGTTCAACGGAGATAACGTCAGTCTACTCATTTACTACCTTGTAATGCACTAAACTCCTCAATGGAGTGGTGAAGTGTTGCTTAACATGCTGGCCCTGAACATTTAAAGTGTAAAAAAAGTTCAACAATCTTGGGTGGCTGTGATATAATATAATATGTAATATAATAAAGAAATGTATTTCCAAGATAATACTTTTTTTTTAACGATGAAACAGTCATCAATAAAATATATAACTTACGATGGTTATAAAATGTACAACACAAAAACCTAGAATCACATGTTGTAATAGCACTAAAAACCAATGGCCTTGAAATGAAACCACACAAATGAGAGTTTCAAGTCAAGTCCTCCCGTCCACTTGGCGGAGCAGCGAGGCTTGTCACACCTCGAAGAAGTCGAGCAAGAGCAACTTCCGGTCCGGTCTGGGCATCGTCCAATCAGCATCGACTCCAGAAGTGCCGGGCCAACTAACACACTTTCATGCATGTTGTCCGTTACATCTGCTGAGCTACATTGAACCAACTGTGAACACATTCACCCGAGGGGTACGGGCAGTACCATACTTACGTCAGTCCCACACAACAGGTACGAAGTCAGCCTGTAATCAAACGTTAAGGGTTTTAAAAGTGATTTAGCAACTGTTAGCACGCGAGAGAGCGTTAGCCATTTAGCCTGCCAGCTAGCTCTGTAGCGCCATTCATTATGACACGAAGCTAACTAGTGGAGCAAACTCAGCTGGGCCGGAAAGGAAAACTGCCTCAACACGAGGTTGTCATCATAGTTGTAACTTTGCTTTCGAATTTGATCTCCACAACAATTGAATGTGTTGCTGCTGTTGTCACAAGTTAGGCGAGTTTCTGAACTAGCTAGCCGAGGTGCTAGCGTTGCGCGAACAACCACTCAGTGCGCGCGCGCTGCAGTTGTTATGATGTTTGTGTCAGCTGTCAAAATATGATCTGGTATTGGCCTTTATCTGGGCTACATGTATTCAGTTTAGTCTATATGCCAAGTGGTGAAATGAAACACAGAAGAGACCCTATGAGGGCTGGAGGACAGATATATAGAGCAGCAACAACTAACGTGTGTGTGTGTATGATAATGTAATCCTAGGTCGATCAGTTTTGTTCCTGATGTGTCCATGTACATGTATACATGTATATTTATGTAGTCTCAATTTATACAATGCCCCTATTTACTCAGTGACAGCAGGTCGTTCTGATTGTGTTTGCTCTACTCCAGCGTGTTGGATTTTGAAATGCAGCTATGACCATGGGTAAATTGCTACCTTTTTAGTTTGAATATTAAGTTGTTGTTTTTGTACTATTAGTAACTCTTTTCTGCTGAATTCTTCAGTCAACGAGTCCTTGAAGTCTACAACCCTCAAGCTTCAGCGGACACTTGTGCAGTAGTTATATCTTGTTTTGGGTTCTGTTTTTTTGCCTTATGGCTGGTTTTCAGCAAGTATAATACACATGTATTAAGGGCAGATGAACTGGTCATTGCCATTTCAGTTACCGCGTTCAAAACGTTAGGAGTCCTTCTGTTGTATCTATTGAAGCAGAAAAAAATGTCTTTATTCATTCAAATAATTCACATTTGTTATTGTATACATAAAATGCTGTTCACCCAGTATTTATGTGAATGCTTAAATTGAAGCGGAGAGTTGTCATTTTTAGGTCGTATAGTCATTGTTTCATGCCAAATCAAATGTGAGATATCACAGAAGTTAAACAAGAAAGAAAAGCTGAATCACTGTCCAACTATTTACACGCCTCATTTTTACAGTATCTATCTTCCAGCTATATTTAGAATAATATAAATATAACATCATATTGAATCTTTGTCTTTTCTCACACTCTTTCTCTCTCTTTAGAGGTATGGATGCAGAGGGTTTTGGAGAGCTGCTGCAGCAGGCAGAGCAGCTAGCTGCCGAGACAGAAGCCGTATCAGAGCTGCCGCATGTTGAGAGGAACCTACAGGAGATCCAGCAGGCGGGGGAGAGGCTTCGATCTCGCACCCTGACCCGCACCTCGCAAGATGCTGCTGACGTAAAAGCGTAAGGAATATGTTACGCACATAGTCATGCCATACAGTCAGAACTTCTCTGTTGTTCCTGTATAGTGTTCACAAAACCTACACAGGTTGTAATAAAATACATCTGCTTCTGTAAGTAAACAGTTGTTTGTCATTTAAAATGACTACTCACCTGCTGCTATGATGTGCCCTTTTTATTCTGGTAATAATGTATGGCAACATTTTGAAATTTCATTTTATATAAGCCATTTGATATAATGTTCTCCTGATTGAATAATGTTCTCCTAACCTTTGAAATCTAAATATGTATTACATCATTGAATGGATTGGTCATGGATGTAATATTACTAGTACAATTAACTGCCAATACCACAGTGTTTTTTTTACTCATCCCCTGTGACACATCTACACAATACAGGCTTCTTGTTTTAAGAAATGTGAATTGACGTGTCATCGAGTCATGCATAACAGATTTTGTCTTTTATAAATACCATATATTTTATAATTTGTTTTATTGTCCTTAGAAATGTTGGGTTTGGAGCTGCCTTGATCTTTAGCCAATGCGTAGTACTGCAATAATAGTAGCAATGCCTCTTGTGACCTCTAGTGGTTGTCAAGCAAAACGACAGGTTTTTCTCAGTCTTTCTCTCGGTTAAATCCATCCATTACATTCATTAATTCTTACCACCTCTGTCTTACTCTCAGGTCTATCCTCCTTGGTTCCAGAGGTTTAGACATCTTCCACATCTCTCAGAGGTTGGAAAGTCTGAGTGCAGCCACCACTTTTGAGCCCCTGGAGCCGGTCAAAGACACTGACATAGAGGTATGAATGACCTACTAGGACACAAGTCCAACTGGGTGCTAGCTTTGTGGTCTCATGAAACCGTCCTAGATTGCTTCATTAAAGCAAAAACTCACCAACATGGAGTGTTTTTTGTGAAATGCTTGTTTCAGATATCAAAGCAATAGAGAGAATAATGGCTCGAAGAAACCATCTTTGTCTGAGCACACGTTGTTTAAGCATTGGCTTGCGGGGAGATTGCATTCGCCAGATAACCGTAACATTAATGAGTTATAGTTGATAAGATCTGACCTCAATGTTGGTTTATGTTAGTGGATGTTTCTGGAATAACACAATACACACAGTAATCTCAATTAGTTTGTTGTTTCCATGGAGAAATAGGCTTCCAGTCTGACGGGTTTCCTTTTCTTTATTTTTTGCGAACAGTAGAAAAAGATTATTCTGGTCATGGAAGATGTTCTGATGAGCCTTTCCTTTCCATACATGAAATATGACACCACGGTTTTGAAGGCTACGCTGTGATTGTGTCGAGCCACACCTGAACTGTGTTGGAATAAACAAAATATTTTAGTAGATATATAGTTTGTACTTTTCTCATGGGAAGTCAGGCGTAAGTAGGGAATAGAGTGGTAAAATGGTTAGCTGGTGGGCAGCCTTAACTGTGAAACAGGTGGAAGTGTTGCATTAGGATTAAACGGCAGCTTAACGGTCCAGAAGCAGTATCTCAAGTGAGGTCATTCTCGTGGCGGTTGGGGCTGAAGACTGAATCGCCGGACCTGTGCTCGCTTCTCATCTCTGCTTGAGGCTACTTTAGTTGCTACCAGCGTAAAATACTAATCTTCAGCCAAACTGTCAGTGGTCGAGTTGTATTGTCGGTAATGTTGGTCCCAGGTTAAAAAGAATAAAAATAGTTCTGCTGTATTGATATTGATGCTTTAAAAACACTAAACAAAACTATAGAAGTGCATTCCCAATTCTGTGAAGTTAACAGTGGGTTATTGAAATAATTGGTTATTTATTGATTTGTGGTGTTCATTTTAGTTACATTGCATAATGCATAATCCCTGACAATACTAAACTTTGTAACAAGTCAACAAGGATATTTCCCACTTCACAATTTTCTTTCACTTGATACGGCTTTCCTTTTTACCTCTCCACCACAGCTTACTCCCTCTCTCTGCATTTCCCTGAGCTCCATCTGTTTCTTCATATTTTGTTTTACCCTACTTAATCCTCTGCCTATATCTGTTCTTTCATTTCTCTCCATCCCTTCTATTCTCTCTGACCTCTTCAGCCATAGATATGGCATACTTATGTCTCACTCTTTCCTCCTCTCTCGATAGACCACTTTTTGCCTTTCATTCTGTTACATTTAATAATTTTTCCTTCCTCTTGGTCAGCCGGATGTACGCGAGCCTGGGTGGGTTTGACTGATTGACTGGAAGAGCACTTAGCGTCTGGCAACGTGGACACACACACACACACACACACACACACACACACACATACACATACACACGGACACTCCCTCTCTACTCTTGATCTTTTACCCTTATTGGTTTCTAAGAAGTCCGTACATTAATGTTTAAATTTCCAAAGAAATGTGTAATATCTCATTAAGTAGAATAGTTACTCTGCTGTGTTACAAAAGGAAAAAAAAACACAGCTCCATTTGAACAACCAAATCCCAGGAAGGTCGTGAGGTCAGTTGAGAGTTGCATTGTATTATAAATACATCTCCTAAAGGTCCACATATTCAGTAATATGTTATGTGAATGATTATTAAAACAAATAGCATTGCAGACCATGGTCAGTGACCACAGTAACAACTACCAAGATATTGTTATGATTAAACCAGGATCATAGACTAGATTCATAATGGGGCTTTAACAAAGCCTCAACATCTCCATCACATCTGCTTTTCAGTGGTGAAATGAGCCGTTTCTCCTGACAATATTTTAACCTTGGTCAGAATATTGTATTATTGTAATATCATGTACATATGGATGAGCAAAACATACAACATTCAAAGTATTTATAAGATATTGCGTTACAAAGTATAGTATTTCTACTTTTCTGGTCACTCAACATCTCTGACTAGGTGGCCAAAACAGAGGTGATTTATAAATCTAATAAACTGGCCACTGGTACTTTGGGAATTTGTTTTTCTAATTAAGATCATGAGATGATACACAAACAGTTGACTCTAATTGCAAATTGTAACTAATTGTGACTCTAATCTCACGGAGTGTATTTGGCTCGATGACAAGGAAACAGAAAAATGTATCATACTCAAGAGGCCTGTTCAGCAAGAAAGAACAAATCAACACAGAAAGCTTGTGGTGAATTATGTGATTCTGATCAACACCAAGCAGCAAAGCAGGCCACTGTGGTCCCTCCTTCAGATCTCCATTTTACATCCTGCTGGGAGAGGTTCAGTCACTTTACGTCGCCAAATACACAGAGGAAAGAGAGGTTAATTGGAGCTGAGATATTACAAGACGGCAACTCAGCACAGGGTTGACATTCAACTTGTCTTCAAAAAACAAAAGTGTTACAGTATGCTTTACACACTGTAAGATTCATGGCACTTTAAAGGCTTTGGTCCATTCGTTAAATGTTAGCTATCAAAGGAAATTCACATAATGTCTGTATCATACTTTCCCAGATATCTTGAAATATCGTGAAAGATGCAACATTACAGATGTGTGTACGTGTTTAGCATGAATGAGCTGATGCATGTGCCTCTGCGGTTCCTGTGTGGAACACACACACACACACACACACACTCTGAGGGCATTGATGCATGACTGATGTTTCTGTATGTATTGCTGAACACAAATTAGAGAGGATCTTACTATATGACTTACTATAAATATATACAGACACAGAGTCTTTGATTCAGGGCTTCGTGAACGTAGGAGTGGAAAGTTATGTGCATGCCAGTTTTTTTTATTTAGGTTTTCGTCCTGTTTCTCTCCGTGTATTGTTAAAACATGGATACATTTATGCCTCGCCCCATTCAGATTTTTCTGCTCAAATGTAGAGGAAGCAGATACTCCACAATACTGACACACACATGGATGTATGCGTAAACAGGGAGTGAGACGGAAGCACACTAGGTCCTAACAGCTTTCATCACCACATAGACATTTTTACATCCTTCCTAAATCATTGTTCGATGCTCTGCCAGGTTGGACTTTGCATCATATGTTCTTTGTGTCGGTAGTTGTCGTGGCTGAATCGCTTTTGGGTGGGTTCTTTGTTTTCCGTCCCATTTAAATATGATGTACAACATTTAAATATGATGTACAAAAGAAGATTACAAATATATAGAGAGGCTGAAACCAAGAGAAAAGAGGAGATAAAAAGCAGTGGAAGACTGAGAGCAGTGCTGGTAGAAAAAATGGCGACCGGCTGCTATTTTTTTCTGTGTCCTTATCTCACTTTTCACTGTTCCATCTTTCTCTGCCAGGGCTCTCTCTCACTTTTTCCTCACCTCGCGCTCTCTCTCTCTCTTTCTCTCTTTCAGCTGATCCCTCTCTTTACTCTCTTTTACTTTTGCTTCTCTCCTTTTTGCCTTTTCCTTCATCTCCCATTTCCATCCTTTCTCTCGTTCTCTTTCTCTACTCCTGCCCTCCCCAATGCCACACACACACACACTCACACCCCTCAGCAGTGATGGCATGCATTCAGCAGATGCAGTTGGCTGAGCTCAGAGCATCTGCTGAGATAGACGGACACCACCGGCATAGCTTCACAGGATGTGTGTGTGTCGTGCACAGGCTCCTTGTGCTGTGTTTGCGTGTCTGTATCTGTGTCAGTCGCGATCGATTGCTGGCATAAACTGTCTCCCCATGAATGAATGTGTGTGTGTAGCGTAGATCTGGCTGCACGTGGGCGCATTCATTTTCATCTTGTCTGTGCTGGCCTGCACATATGAAGGCGGCTGTATGGCCTGTGTGTGTCATGTGCACAGGTCTACACAAGTGTGTATTAACATGCTTGCTTTGTGTGTGTGCTCTGATCGTAGGCCTACATATAGGAATGCCCCCCCTCGGCTTCCCACATGTTTCTCCCAAACCCTTCATTAACAAAACATGACCCTTAAGAGCATGATTAGCCTCATTTCAAGACAGGATGTCGGAAGCCATCAACCGAGGGGGAAAAATCCATTACTATAATTGCATTGAGCTGAGGGAGGGAGGGGAGAAGGAGGGAAGAAAGGAAGGATGCATAGATGGATAAAAAAGGAAGAAAATGAGTGGGCTTGAGGGAGGGAGGAGGCGGAGAGCCATGAGAGATGCTGGGATGAAGTGAAGGAGGGATGGAGAGAGAAAGGATGGAGGATGAGGGAGGGGGGGGGATGCCAGCGGATGGTAGGAACTGATTCTATATGAATCCATAGTTCCTTCTCATGGATCCCCCCCCGTGTCTGAGTGCTCAGTTGGTACGTCCCTCCGACAATAAAACCACCACCAGTGAGTCTTGATGTGGCACTTTCACTCGGCGCTCCGGCACACGCACAAGAGTCTCTGGCCTGCCTTCGACACGGTGAAAGGCTGCAAGCGAAGCACCATGCCGGCTCGACAGGGCACAGGGAACACGCCCCAGCATGGCATCCACTGCTGCTGCCCTGGCACAGCAACAGGGAGGGATGAAGAGACAGAGGGGCAAAGCAGGTCTGCCAGGCTGTCAAAGCCCAGATACCTGGGCACAGACAAAGAAACGAAAAAGCTCTTCTTTTTTTTTTTAACTCTTTGCTTGCCTCATCCTGTCTTCTCATCTGTCAGTCTGGGGCTCAGCATGAGTGAGTATTGCCTATACACATAGATATTCACACCCACTCACAGACAGACATGTGTTTTGCCTGTCACACTTTTTTCCTTTCACCTGTCTGTCTTTTCCTGGGTTCTGTCTGAGGCCACAGACGATGGCGATGATTGTATAAAAATGCATGTTTATAATTGGGGGCAAACATCACTGTTTCAATACACACAACTGTGTGTGTGTGTGTATGTATGTATGTATGTATGTATATATATATATATATATATATATATATATATATATATATATATATATATATATATATATATATATATATATATATATATATACTGTAGTATTTACATATATGTTTTATATTACACAAATTGAAGGGTGTGGTTTCTCACACACACACTGGTCGGCTCATTGTGTCACGGCAAATGAGGACAGAAAGCCTCCCACTCGTACTTTCACGATGACTGGCACAGAGAGCAAAGCTCCCAGTCTCCATTTCCCCTTTAACTGCTCTTTGACTGTGTCCTTATGTAGCCTTTCGATTCCTCGAGACCATTTATCTCATATTTCATACTGTGTAATGAGCCAGATCGAAAGGGTGAAAAATCTGACTTGCTGATTTCCCCGAACATTCTGTGAGATTGCAGTCAGACGCAGACAGTGTGACTATCTTGACCGAAGGCTAATAGAAAGAGGGCCTGCGTGTGCCGGCACAGAGAATGCGCACATGCATGTGAACATGCATACTCGAAGACGCACACTTGCATGAATTCCAAAAATTTTAAAGGTATGAGTTGCCTTCAGATCTTCATTATAGATTATAGCAAAAACAAATTGAGAAACAAATTTGGAATTTTCATCTGTTTTTTTCAAATAAAGGCAGACTAGCCCTCCATTCTACCTTCTTTACCCAGTTCAGCTTTTATTGACACATCTGCCATTTCTAATTCACAGCAATGAAGTGTTTTCTGATTTATCACTTTTTTTGTTCCTGTTCCTGTTAAATCTGGGCTGTCTGGCCAGCAGGCTGTGGGTGTTCACAGTGGGCTGCAGATCTGAGGACACACAATACAGGGGTGGGGCAACTAGAAACGTACATCTTTAGACGCACCTATTGCCCAGGACTGAATTGATCCTTGCCGTTGTCTTCTGCTTACATTTATTGTTTTTTTTCAGGGCTCTTTGATTCAACGCTATTCTATGGTAATTTTTCCCAAACGGGAAAGAATAAAATGCGGGATTGAAGCATCAGCAGTGTTAAGTCTGAGTCGAAGTGAAATTATGGTTACAGTTTGTGTCGGACTAAATAACATGCCAATGCCTTTCAGCTGTTCAGTGCAAATCCTAATTACACGCGCAGCAGTTGTGACGTTGACGACAATGTTCTTATGTCTTTTTGTGATAAATCCTCAGAATTTAATAAAACTGGACACGGTCTTTACAGGGCAACACACAAAGTTTGTAACAGTAAAAAAACAAATATATAATTTAGATTAATTTCTTTGTTTTAGTAATGTCTGATATCTGCGACATTTCTTGTTTCGTAAAGAGTTCAATTATATTTCTGGCGGAAATTAATATTGCTGGTGAAAGCGAAGAGCATTTGCATTTCTGACGAATGGTTGGCCACAGCTCCTTGCTAAGTTATTAATTTACATTTGGCACAAAGAAATGTTGCATAGGCAAAGCTGTTGCCAGTGCGAGTGCAGCTGGCAACAGGCAACTAAGTGACGGCAATGAAGCAAAAATGCTGAGGCCACTGCCCGGCAGTCATTCAGTGTTGCTTTAAGCCCCTCCCATATGTTTCTGGAGAAGATGAACATCGCATGTCACCTCCAATTTTCTGGGATAACAGTCAGTCATCACCAATGAGTAATGCAATCTCATGTTCTCTTGTAGTGCATATATCCTGTAAGCCTCTGTTAGAACCTTTTTCCATGCAGCGCTCCAGTGAGTGTTGACCTGAGCGCTCCTCTAGTTGGAGTGGTTAAATATATAGAGCTATTCTCAGCATCTCTTGGGGGGAAAATGTGAGAGGGAGGGTATAAGGGATTGGGCCAGAGGGGTAAATGGGCACGTTGATGAGAGAGGAACTTAGTTTCCTCCTTAATTCATTCAAATAGACTAACAGTATGAAGCATTTTACCAAGTAAGACCTTTTAGTTTTAGCCATTATAATGGTAGATAATGCCATGCAACTGTAAAAGTAAAAATGGCCTCAAAAACATGAAGGAACCTCTGAGTTCTGCAGATTTAATGTTGCGAGAGGACGCCAGTTGAATTGTCCCACGGCATAAAAACTTGAGTCTTTGGCTATAGTTTTGAAATAAAAGTGTAAAGAAGCTTTACTGGTCGTCTTATCGTTCTCTGTTAGTGCTTCTTTGTGACCTGAATGATTGATTGCTTTTTCTTTTAATTTCTAAAGACACATCACTGACCCATTTCAAGTTGTAGCAGATTGCCGTCCACTGTCGCTGAACAAGATTGAGTTGTGGTCCACAATACAGGTCCACCCCTGTATTGTGGTTTCCTCCTTCTCTTCTCAGTATGGCACTTAATTTTCTCCTTCTAATTGCACGTTGATAGAATAATGCATTATGGGCAGGTTAATTGACCCAGACAGATCATACATTCACGTCACACTTTTCTACCATTGATGAGCTTTCAATACAGTAATTATCGGTTCCTTTGGTATTGACATTGCTTCAAGAAGTTACTCATTCTCACAGTGAACCCTTTCTGCTTCCAATTTGTTCTTATTTGTCAGAACCGAGGGATGAGAGTGAAAGAGGAGAGGAATGCAATGACAGACAGAGGTGAAGACCTCCTTTCCAAGAGAGCTTGGAAAGGAAGGGAGGAGGAAAGGAAAAGAAAGAAGACTTAAATGGGCAGAGCACCGAATAGGTGGGGAGGATGGGGAGAGAGGAGAACAAGCTCAAAGGCTCCTACGTACTTAATACGCAAAGACAATATGGTGCTGGAAATGTCACCAGTGAATTTAAATGCTATTATCTGACTGAGGGAACGGCAATGTCCACCACCGTAAAAGGTTAATGTGTCAAATAGGTTATTGTGTTAGTTATATAAACTAAGAGTGCAACCCTGCGCAGGATTTTCGTGCATTTTAAGGAGCAGCAGTATTTAGCTGCAATAATGTCCACGCTCATTATAGTTCAAGCAACAGCAAAGCACCATAGAAATTACTTCTTTGTGTTCAGTTTGTGTCCTCAATTTAACAAGTATTGTTCTTAACGTTTAATTTTTTTAGATCTTGTGTTCCTTGATGATCTATTTGGCAAAAAAAAACGAATAGATTAGTTAATCTGTTTGTTAAAGTTATACTAATCAGTGAACAGTACAACATGTGCTCAGGCTCATGGTTTTGCTCCCACTTTTGCTGTAACGTAATTTCTTATATTTCACGTTAGACATGATCTTGCCCGGTTTTTCATGTAAAATTCTGTCTCCTCTTGGTAGCAAACCGAATGTACCTATAAATATAGAACCAAAGGCATTCCCGTATCAATAGCTTGATGGCAGGAAAGGCTCTTTTGTCAATATCTCTGAATAAGGAGATGATGCAACGTTTTCTGTCCGTGGCTCTGCCTCTGACTCATTCGCAGCTAAGGAGCTGTCATTGTCGCTCCGTTAAAATGCTGCCCATGTCATGGTGTTCTGCACAGAAAAGAAGAGATTTTTTACGTCGACTTGTATTTTTTGATACTGTAACGCTGCCAGTGACCCACTTTGGTGTTTGCCAGTAGCAAATTGCAGCCACCATTTTGGTGCTTTCTCAAAATGTCTGCCCCTTCATGCTCGTCAGCGCTCACCGACAGGAGAGTGCTGCCGTGCTCTCTCCTGTATAGTCCAGCTGTTTCAGAAGCTCAGGTTGTGTGTGTGTGTGTGTGTGTGTGTGTGTGTGTGTATAAGATGAGTTGTTTTATTATCAGTTGAGTCGAATGTAAATCAATAGGATTTTCATAGGAAGGACCAGAGGAACGGGCTGTACGTATGCAGGGGCAGCCATCTTGAGAGGACTTCAAAATGGAGGCCGACTGCTGCAAACTAGTGTGTGAAAAGCAGAGACGCTTGCCTATACAAGTGTGTGCGTGTATAGCGACCAAACGTTTTCTCAATCCTGCCGTGAGGCTGCACATGACGAGAGGATGGGAAATAGAAAAGCAGCTTCTGTCTCCCGTCGAGCAAATGATGGTGCGCCTGCTAAACCGGTCCCTAGAACTCTGCATGCAGTTGATCTCTGCTTCAGTTTGCCCCCAATTTTTGAGCTAATATCTCGTACTTTCTCTCTCCGTTTGTCTCGTCTCTTTCTGTGTGTTTGTCACACGTCTCTGCATCTCTCTCTGTCTGTCTCTCCCTCGTCCACAGGGCTTCTTGAAGAATGAGAGGGACAACGCCCTCCTGTCAGTCATCGAGGAGTCTCGCCGCAGGGTCAGTATCTGCCTCGTGTCTGATTGCTTCGCGGGTGGAAATAGAGCTGCGAATGAGTGACAGAATCTAAATCCTATAGTGTGGGAAAGGAGATCAGTCCTACAAAACCAATATCGCAGGATCTTCATAATATTTTTTTTACAAGTGAAATTGTTTAAATTTGAAAGGACAAGATGCAGTAATTATATTATATAGTCACATACAGTAGTGTTATTTCTTATATTTAGTTTTACAAAACCAGATGGGTTCTCAGCACGGCAGTGTGTATGAACATTAACACATCACAATATAAAACCACTTAAAAACCCAATGTTTAGTCATTGCTCCTCGCTGTGGTCTAAAAGTCCTTCTGGTGTGAACCTTCAGGGAATGGTTTTGAAATGGCTTCCCTGATGTGCAGAGCTAATAGGCCCAGCGTTTAATTAGCTGCCGTTCCCATTATCTCTCTTCTCCCTGAGAGACGAAAAAAGGACTTGTGTGCAAGGGTGGAAAACTCAAATGCACTGATTAGAAAGAAAGAGGATGTTAAAGATGTTCTTGCAGATTTCTATCTTGACTTCTATACCTTTCACATCACAGGAAATGTGTCCTCTTGGCCCGCCGAAATGACACATTTAGTCTCAGCAGTCTGTCACTTCACATGAATATGATTTTATTTCAATTTAAAGCCTTTGGCTTTTTAAAGCAGATAACTATATAAATATTTTTGAGGAATGCAAAAATCTGATAACAATAAATCAGTCAATTAGATTCAGGTGTTCATAAACAGGTTTTTTATAAGAATCTCTTAAATGCGATTGTTGGTAAAAAAATATATATAATATACTCAGTGGCACATTTTACAGTTAAAACATAGTTCTGTTCGTTTTGGTCCACAAATAAGAAATGTAATAAAGACACTTATTTTTTTAATGACTCATTTCTGCACTGAAACTTTATTGCATCATAGTTTTTGACGGACTGCAGGTCGGCAACTCAGAAATGTTAAAAGTAAACGCTTTGACATTCAGGCAGTGACCAAGTTAACCAAGTAAATGTTGGCGCTAGTCTACATTTGTGTCTCCCTGAGCTGGAGATTGGAAAGATTCAATTATCCCACGTTCCCATTACCTCACTTTGAGTCTCTGTGGAGAGTTAAAATAGAGGCACGGTGTCCTGATGGAGTAGTACAATCATGACAGGGCTCTGCTGCTAAATCTGGCGCGTAGGTGTCATATATATATATTCGTTATTTAATCAGGTAAAAGTCTCAATGCAATTAAAATCTCTTTTTCAAGAGTGTCAAACCGAGATGAGCTTTTAGCAGTTGCGTACAGGGGTTTATGAGATTTCCCCAGCCAGTAAAATCACAACCTAAAGCACAATGGTATACAGTCCAACATTTTTAGGCACTAATTAGATATATTCATAGAGAGCAGATCACCGTAATCCAATGAAGGTAAGGGGGTATTAAAGCAAATGTATCCTTGCCTGGAGGGGCAAACAGGATTTTATTTCTATAAAAGAAATCTAATTTATGTCAACTTTCAGATTGGAAACAAAGTTTTCGATGTGTGATTAATAATAATGAAGGTAGTAACCAGGGGCATTTTTTTTTTAAATGGGTGCATAAATTAGTCCGATGACATTTAGCACCTAGCATGTGATAATATTAGTTATTTAAATGATATATCCAAACGTGTAAAATGTAAATACTAACGTGTGTGCAGTAGCAAGTTGAGTATAATTGGGTTCATGTGTCTTTGCTGTGTTTCAGACGTTCCGGATGGCTGAAGAGTACCACCGTGAGTCCATGCTGGCCCAGTGGGAGCAGGTGAAGCAGAGAGTGTTGCACACGCTCATCGGAGCAGGAGAGGACGCACTGGACTTCAGTCAAGATGTGGAGGTACGGGAAATGCAACACAGAGGAAGGACCTCCACAGTTCACTCTATCTTCACCACAAAGAGAGACTTAGATAACACTGTTTTACCTCATGGGAAAGCTAGTTTTGCAGAGCTGCTGGGACTATTGAGGTTCATTCCTTGCTAAAAGTTCAAATGAATTATGTTGATGAGAGTATGTTATCTTGATAAATCAGCTAATTTTAGGTTTCCCCATGGACCCAGCTCTGCACCGGCCCTCTGCCGTTCGACTAGATCTGTCATAAATAATTAATAAGTTTCCTAAAACAAGATGCAGGTCCATCACTGTTTCTTTTTTAATATCAAAGACGCCAGAGGAAATGTCTATTTTTGTCATTTCTTAGTACTTGAGATTACAGATTTTACTTCCAGAGCGAGTCTGTTTTCCACTTTCTCGTGTTTACTATTAAATAACTCAATTCTAAGTTATTTTAAACCTGTCTGTTTGCTTCTCAGTTTGTCTACAACATAGTGGTCGTATCAAAAATAGGTGACCTCATTTTAGTGACTGAAGTTGTGGACTGTAAAAGATTGCTATATTAATATAACATTGTACATACATTCTGTTAAAAGAAACTAATTAAGCAACAGTGTCATTTCTTTTCCATTTATGTTTCCAAACATCCATATTATAATATATTTATTATCCTGTGCTAAATATGTCTCTCACTGTCTACTCACTCATCTAAAATAACCAGAATAACTGTTTCATCTGAGTCTCATAGATATTATTTTTATCTTGCTCCTGAACAAAATAAAATACTTTCATCCTGTGTGTCATCCTGCTGAAACCAATCCCAGCATGCATTGGGCAACCGGCAGTGAAACCTATCTGGGCTGAAAAGACTCAAAATACAGAATATTCAGTATGAAAAAGAGGATTTATTTTAAATGCTAATTGATTGTCACATTAAATACAATTTAAAAGTGTAATCGGTACATGATTGCTGTATCTATTTTCTAGTGTTATCTAACATCCTTATTAAAAATGCTTCTTGCCTGTGTGCAGCGTATTTATGAATTCATCCGCTGCCTCTCTGTTCATTGTAGCCGAGCTTTGTGAGTGAAGTGACAGCTCCAGGAAGGAGTGCACTGGACAGCGTGGAGGTGGCCTATGGACAGCAGGTGAGTCGATGTCAGACTGATCATTTTGTTGTACATGGAATAAACTTTGGATAAAAATGAATGTACAGAAAACTCCAAGGCACTGATTTTATTGTCATGGCATCTTTGGACCTAAAAACAAACTACCTCAGACGTGTTTCGTCAGGGAGTGCAAATGTATACTTGATGCAAAATACCTTCCATCCCCTTTATCTCAGTGCCGTCGTCGGGTCTTTTTTTTAACTCTACCACTGGCAAGCATCAGAGTCAGAAAATCTGAAAACTATATATTTGCAGATATTCATTATTCATTATAAGACAGTTTCTGACATAAATGCTGATAAACGATACATCTATCATACTACCCCTTCATTTACCAGTCAGGCTCTGTTACAAACATCGGCAGGTATTTATTATTTTGTTCAAATTAAAGAAAACACTTTCACAGTGTATATATTAAAAGAGATTATATTTCTGACCGTGATAGCTTCGGTCTCATCTTTTAAATAAATTAGATGTAGAACAGAGAAATGTTCATACTCCACCTCCTTTAATTAACGTTCATTAAAGTGAGTTGAACACGGACGTGTGAACGAGTTTGTTTGTGATGCCCTCTTTCGGTTTGTTCAGTTAAAATGGGGTCACAGGAAGTGGCAGATCAAACATATTGATTGATTGGGCGGTAGAGGGGGGGCCTCTGGGTAATTCTCTCTGTTTCTCTACTGTCCCTCCCTCATCCTGTCTGACCTTCTCTGTCTGTCTCTGCTACACGACGCAGTACTTGTGTGGCCTTTCCTCTGACCATGTGTCGACACATTGCATGCGGCATCGTTTGTCTAGTTTTTTTTATCCTCTTTGATGACCTTTTAAACATTTTGATCCTTTTTTTCTTGTTTTTCGTCGTAAACCATTTCACTCGATGGGCATAGTGTTCGCTTTTACTTCTGAAGCTGAGGATGGAGTTGTAGGCGGAGTTTATTTCATTTGCAACATTCATTTGCAAATGTAGAATTTAACCTGAAAATGTTGCCTTTACTGATTTAGGGGGCTTATTGCCAATAAACCCTTTTTCTCTCTCTCTCTTCGTCTCGACGTCGTCTTCCTCCAGATTTACATTTTCAATGAGAAGATCGTGAATGGTCACATCCAGCCTAATCTGGGGGATTTATGTGCTTCTGTCGCAGAAAGCCTGGATGACAAGGTAAGAACATCTGCTATCACCAAGAAATTGTTGTTTTCAGATTTAATTATTTTGTCCTCTGCCAAGATTTAGACTTAGTTTAACTCTGACGGCTAATATGCAGTCAGTCTTTTCCGACAGGTTTGAAGTAACTGACTGTCGCCCTCTCTCTTCCCTCCAGAATGTATCAGACATGTGGCTGATGGTGAAGCAGATGACAGATGTGTTGCTGGTTCCAGCCAAAGACACCCTCAAAAGTCGCACCTCTGTTGAAATGCAGATGGCCTTCGTGCGCCAGGCGCTCAGCTTCCTAGAGAACAGGTAACTATGTTTGTTTTTGTTTTTCTAAAGGGCAGTCAGTGGTCAGGCTGGTGTTTTGAAGAGCTCAACTTTCTCGGATGTCCAAGTTAGCAGTGGGCATACAATAGTTCAAATTTAAGCCAAACTGAACCATGACGACTATATATGTGTGTGTGTCTCCTCTCTTCCAGTTATAAAAACTACACCATGGTGACCGTGTTTGGGAACCTCCATCAGGCCCGACTAGGTGGAGTTCCAGGAACATACCAAATAGTCCGCAGCTTCCTCAACATTAAACTACCAGGGCCTTTGCCTGGCATGCAGGTAACACTAGCAGATTCTCAACGTTTTCTTTTTTTTATTCTGCCAATAATATAACTGCTAACCATTAATAATATCATTCATTATTTTATATTTGGTAAACCTACCAATCGTATCGCACCAACCCTGATTGTGAACGAATCTTCACTGATGTTACATTTCAAACGAGCTTAATTAATGTGTAGGTTAAAAACTAATATGAGGACAGAATCTTTATTTGACACGAGGCAGTGTATTATTGTCACCACTGCATTGAATATCTTCTACACTATCTGTGTCTTTTCAGGATGGAGAGATAGAAGGCCATCCCGTGTGGGCTGTGATCTACTACTGTCTGCGTTGTGGAGATCTGAATGCAGCCATGCAGGTTGTGAACAGAGTGCAACATCAGCTGGGAGACTTTAAGACCTGGTTTCAGGAGTACATGAACAGCCCTGACAGACGGTGAGAACCCCGTGAATTCTTGCCTTATATGTATATGTTGAGATGCACACAGCGGTCTTAGAAGGTCAGACTGTATCATCATTCATGCCTCTTGGTCTTTTCCCTTCAGCCTTCCTCCGACTTTAGAAAACAAGCTCCGTCTCCACTACCGCAGAGTGCTGAGGAACAGCGCTGACCCTTACAAGAGAGCCGTCTACTGCCTGATCGGGAAATGTGACATCAGTGATAACCATGGAGAGGTGGCAGACAAGACTGAAGACTACCTCTGGCTTAAGGTACAGTAGACTTCAATTAGCTCTTTTTCTTTTTGGTTTATTTAAACTTGAAACGTTAGCACACTAGCCAGAGGAGATGCTGGCCCAGATAATGATCATCCTTAAAAGTGCCACGGCTTGTTTAACAAAGTGTGTCTCGTGTTTTTTGTCCCTGCAGTTAAACCAGGTGTGTTTTGATGATGACGGCAGCAGCGCTCCTCAGGACAGACTGACCCTGCCACAGCTGCAGAAACAGCTGCTGGAGGACTACGGTATGGAACTGTGTTTCTGTTTCAGCTCTATAAATGACCACAAATCTTTAAACTGTCGTTTCTCGACATTGTGATGCATCACTTTTGCCTCCATTCCATCATGTTTTCCTCAGAGGTGCTTGAGAAGCAGAGGGGTCACATGCTGTTCCCCGTGGACCTTTGGCTCATTGTAGAGATGATGCACAAATTGCAATTGTATTGGCCGATTCCAATTTAGCATTTTTTTATACTCTGACCGGCCGATTCTAATTTTCTTTCTAAGAACTATAATTGACAGCAATGCTCCAGAATCCCAGAAAATAATTCAGTCAGTGTAAACTGTCACAAAAAAAAGTATCCTCTTTCTGGTGTATTGTCGTCTGTAGTGGTTATTTGCAACAAAAAAAAAAGCATACAATTCAAATGATTAGGAAATAAATGATTGTTTTTTAATTTAAATACACGAAAAAAACATCTTGGCAATAGGGGTTTTAATGATGTTTTATAAGCTGTTTAGAGCTACTGTTAGGAAGTTAAACAGGTCATCAATTTCCTCGCTAATTTATATTGCTGCGAAAACATCTCCTTCAAGTTTTTTCACCAAAAACTATATTTTACAAGATCACATTTGAACACATGATAATGTCATGTGGGTACCACTTTTGCATCCTGCTTTCTGTTATTATTTTTTTTATATAAACATTCTGACCTGTACTAATTAATTCCTGCCGTCTCGGTGCTAGTTTTCCTCGTCTTGTCTTTCTCTTTGCTTCGAAATGTCTTTAATCTTGAAGGGGGTTGCAGACAAAAGATGTGTGTATGTACAAAAACCTCAATTTGGAGATGCTGATAAGCCACCTTAGAAAAATATAAATAAACTGAAATTTGCGTCGCAAAATAAGCAACTTGGCAGGATCTGGAAGTAAAGGTGGTGCATGGATGATTTAACAATACTAAAGTATACGGCTATGAATATTTCAGCTTAGTTCCTGAAAAGTCATGTTTGTCCTTCAGTTTGTCATTTCAACAGCTTTAAACACTACAGTACCCATGAGCCTCAGCGACTGTATCTATGGACGACAAGATAGCCTGAATATGAGTCAGAGCTGTAGCAAATTCTGAATCCTTTGTCAAAGTAGTCAGGAACAAAATGTCATTCGTTTGTGGGGAAATGTGCCAGAATCTGTTTGTGAATTTTAAACTGCCAAATGTAGAAATAGTAACACAGTTTCTCATCTTTTGTATTCATGATTCAGCCAGGGGAGTTTTTGGTTTGAAAGCGCTACAACTGCCAGTCACCTGCTGCCTGTGCAGAGAATTAGATTACGCCTCCCGTCTCGTCTCTCCGTAGGTCTTATCAAATGCCTTTCGTGAAGTTAAAAGAAACAGCTGCAGCTTAAACTCCCATTCTTCCTCCTCTTCAACAATTCTGTGCCATTGCTGTTTCAACGCAATGAATAATACAAGCAGGGTCGATAGGCACACTTTTGGATAGTCTCCCCCCCCACAGGCATTAATGGTCTGACACATGGAAAATGACAGAAGTATTTTTAGCATAAGCTAAAAAGGTTTTTACGTTTTTTTATTTGTCACATACTCAACTCAATCTCTACATTGTGCGGTGAAATGCTTCTTTGTCTTCTCCAGCACTGTGCTTGAAGTATATAATCTAAAAATACAATATATACTATTTGTAATTATACTAGAGCCCATATTGCGATCACACCAGCGGCCCCTTCAAACCCTCATTTTGATTTAAACATGTGAAGTTTCATGACTGCGTCTGACACGATTGTGACGTTATCACGATGACAAAATCTGTCCACAAAAAAAGTACTCAAAACCTCCTCTGTGGTAGACTTCCTAGTACAGAAATGTATCAGGGACCACATTTTGCTGTGATGACGCACACACAGCGGTTGGTATGTGTGTGTGTGTGTGTGTATATATATATATATATATATATATATATATATATATATATATATATATATATATATATATATATATATATATATATATATAAACAAAGATAAGTTTGAGATACTCCAATGTGACACTGCATATGTTTTACTTAGCCATGCACATTAGAGTAAGTCTCTCTTTTAATTATTGTTGCTAGGCAACCAACAAATCACCTTTCTTCTTAATTCATCCGGACAATTTGGGGGAACAACGCATGGGGCCCTTTTCTATTCTGAGTGGAAGTTTTTACACTAGGGGAGCTGGAGAAGAGCGTAGAAACAAGATGGCAGAAGCAGCGAGCAAAAAGCTTCACTCTCATTGAAAACAATTATTTAAAGCTGCCCCAGGCTGCTAAAATGCACTCTGCCTGATCAGGGCCTCCAACAGCCACTTGGCTCCAACACACACACACACACACACACACACACACACACACACACACACACACACACACACACACTCCCACACAAAAGGGGGAGCATAAGGTTATTAGGCCTTTTCTCCCACAGATTGAGAAAGCAGTTTTCTCCCCTGGGTGTTGCCTTCTCCACGGGCCGATCCTGCTCCGTTCAGATAAGACGGCGCTCTTCCTCTCTCAGTAGCGCTCTCCCTCTCCTTTTCCCTCACCCTCACCGATTTTCCCTCTGGAACTCTCTCTGCTCATTGGGAAGTACAGCCTGAAGCCACATTCTGTTTTCTCTCATGCTGCTCTGCTCCTTCGGTTGTCTGGCTCGTGTTCCTAGTTGTACTCCATCTTGCTTCACAGCGGGACGTGAAGCCCAAAGCCCCGTCTGTTCCTCTCTCCTTCCTTCGCTGCTTCTCTGTCCTCTCCTTTTATCCTTTATCCCCGTTTCTCCTCCACCTGCACCGCCGTGTCCCCTCTTTCCTCCCACTGATTTCTGTCCCCTTTTCCCATTTTCTCTCCTTGCATGTCTTCTTTCTCATTTCTTGTTTGTACAATCTGCTGCAGCCCCCCCACGCTCTTATCTCGCCTCCTTCGTCCTTCTCCTCTTCATCGCTCTCTCCCGCTCTTCGTCTCTCATTCGCTTTCCCTTTTTGAACTAAAGTGCTGTAAGTCTGAGATAAGGCTATAAAATGGCTGACATGGTCCACCCTGTTCTACTCCTCAGCCAGCAAGAGGATTAAGGATTATAATTAAAAAAGTAAACTTGATGACTAAGTACCTGCACTTAACTGCACATTTTCTAATTATTACATGTTAGTTACCATAGCAACTGTCAAACGTTAACGTGGCATGTATAGACCTCGAAATTAAACCGCTGTCTTAAATGGTAATTATAGTTTAATGTGTTTTAAGTACATTCAATAATAGCTGTAGAAGGGTTTCTATAGTAACTGTCAGATAAACGCTGAAAACCTCACACATGTGATTTCAATTATTTTCCTTGATTAGACCTTGATCTTGTACAGACTGTATTCAATGCACAGGTCCCTCCTTAATGTTTGCACTCGGTAGTCTTATGCCTCATTTCAACTGCATGGTTCGGCTTGATTCGACTCACCTTTGGTGCCGGTTTCCTTTTCCTCGACTGCAGATGGTAGATCCTCAGGTTCGGCTGAACATCACAGCGAAGCCGCATGAAACTGCCATGACAACGTCTTCAATGCGACTCTCGCGGAATTCTTTTATTGGCAACCAAACAGTCGGCACTTTTGCATCATGTTGTCATTTTGCATGCTGCCATTCTTTTTCAAAAGTGGGTCATTTGAATGAAGAGTAAAATAGCTTGGGGCTCGACAGGGTTGGTACCAAAATACAAGTGCTAGGTGCAAACCACAACGAACACCAGAAAAAAAAGAGCGACTCGATTTGAGCCATGCAGTGAAAATGCAGCAAAAGATAAAAAGATGGTCACAAATGACTCTCAAAAATGAAATATGTCTGAACACATCTGACATTAAAGGTGTGACTTATTTTCCTCCTGAAATGATATGCTGGTTTAATTAATGCAGAAATACTTCAACACTTCCCTCTCTCTCTCTCGTCGTGTTTCCAACAGGAGAGTCCCATTTCTCTGCGAGCCAGCAGCCCTTCCTGTATTTCCAGGTGTTGTTCCTGACGGCTCAGTTTGAGGCGGCCGTGGCGTTCTTGTTTCGCGTCGAGCGGCTTCGGAGTCACGCTGTGCACGTGGCGCTGGTCCTGTACGAGCTGCGGCTGTTGCTGAAGTCGTCTGGCCAAAGCGCTCAGCTGTGTGAGTGCAATCGCCTTCACTTTGTCGAGTGACGCAGGCCCTTGTGAAAGTCAAGTTTTAGTGAAACTAAATGTGGCGACCTTTTCCCTGTAGTGAGCCAGGAGCCCGGTGACCCTCACATGGTTCGCCGCCTCAACTTTATCCGTCTGCTCATGCTGTACACTCGCAAGTTTGAGTCCACTGATCCGCGGGAAGCCCTGCAGTACTTCTACTTCTTACGGTAAGTAATCCTACACTCTCACAGTCGGATGAACATCCTGTATTGCGATTTTATGACCGTGTACCATACTGACAGTTGGTAAAGGGAGAGTATGTGTGACAAATATTATGAATCGATTTCAGCAATTGCTTTTTTCTCGTGATGTTCACTATGATGTCTCTGTTTTTAATTCTTACTGTATGTTTCTGTTCTGCAGTGATGAGAAAGACAGCCTGGGAGAAAACATGTTCATGCGTTGTATCAGTGAACTTGTTATTGAGAGTCGTGAGGTGAGTGGCCCACATTTACACGGAGACCCTGTGGATATAAATGCCTATACAGTTGTTTAATGCCCTTTAACACCTTTAATGCAGCCTCAACTAATACCAAGTATCCTAGTCGTGTGTCTTAAAGAGGGACATAGCATATATATTTAATTGTTTTTCTTTTATTCCTGGTCTCGTCTCGGACATCTTTTGTCCAATACTCTTCTACTTGTTAAACTATTACATTTAGCTAATGAATAAATGTGTTATGTTTTTCAAATTGTTTTACTTTTTAAATATCTTGGGGGGGGGAGGGGATATTTAAGTCTGGGTAACAATAACTTGAATTTATAAAAATCATTGTTTTTTTTAGCTTCGTAAATATAATTAGACAAAATATAAATTTGAAAAGACCTGTCATATTGTCGGATTTATTTCAGGGCTGTTTCTCTGATTTTACAGTGTGCACTTTTTTTAATATGCTATTTTTGTCTTTTTTACAGTTTGACATGCTGTTGGGGAGATTAGAGAAGGACGGCAGTAGGAAGGTAGGAAGATTGTGTCTTTGATCTTATCGCTCCCTCATCTGTTCTGTGGTTGTGTTTCTATGAATGCGTTGACTTCTCTTCTTTTTACTCTGTCACATTGCTCGTCTTTCACTCTTTTTCTCTGACTCTCTTTGACACTCCCTGTTTAGCAGCACTTTGTTCCTCTGTCTCCTAAAAGCTTTTCACAATGCTTCATAGAAGCCTTTGTCTGCAAATGTTCTCAACATATCTCATCGTGCAGCGCTCTGCAAAATGTGACGTCTGAGTGTGTTTTAGTCCCCTCAAGTCCTACTGATCAATCGAGGGTTGTATCTTTACTAACTGAGCTAATGGAATGCTGCATTAATGTTGAGTTCCTCTACATGAATAGACTTTTTGGGAGACATTATATTTTACAGTATAGGATTGTAAGATTGCAGTTTGCTGGATTTGAGTATTACTAAGGCATCTTTAATATTGTACTTTTCATAGAAGTAATATATTGTACATGAGACCTTTTCCATATGTTTATGGTCATGTTCTTGAAACAGTTACGACGTGGTACTACGATATTTGTTTAGAATCAAATTTAGTCAGAATCAGTATAGAAAAAGAAGAACATTGATATTTAAGGTTTCTGAGCTGTGTCACTAAGAATTTGCGTTTAAAAATGTTTTTGATTATGAACTATATTTTTAAGTTATTTAGGTTTGATGTTTATAATTGCTTAAATGACGAGGCTGCACTTTTTAACGCAGCACAATTAGAGGATTACATGAGAGGGAAAATCTGTGAATTCTTTGCAATATATCTGTCATCAAGCGAGAGCAATTCATCCCAACCCTTAAAGATTTTGATTAGTAAAGGAGTTTGAACAAGCTATTCCGGTGCGGATATATTGAAGCCGTGGTACGTGTTTTTCTTATTAGATATGAAAATGTTGATTGTTGTTCTTTGGAAGTTATGACAAAGATATAAGTCTAATTGGCATTTGTGGTGGTAAGAAGCAGCAGGATGTGGCTGTTGGTGCTGAAGGGTTTGTCACTGGAAGCAGATCAGGGCCATGTTTACTGTTTTGGTGATGGTGGTTATGAATGTAACAAGATCTCTTTTCACTCTTTAGAA
The DNA here is from genome assembly GCF_910589615.1 of Taurulus bubalis. Lineage (NCBI taxonomy): Eukaryota > Metazoa > Chordata > Actinopteri > Perciformes > Cottidae > Taurulus > Taurulus bubalis. Next base: position 7,095,650 of record NC_136597.1, read on the forward strand.
AACAATTTGTGTCATAGAAATGGAATTTCATAGATGTTAATAGATCCGATGTCTGGGTTTTCTAACCTTGCTTCTTTAGCTTTTACTTGATGCTTTAGTTTGATCTCATGTTTGGTTGCTGAACTCAAACCAACAACTCAAGGATAGTTGCCATCTGCTCTATAATCAGAGCGGTAGTGTTCTCAGTCTCACTCTGATCTTCTCCCCTCCTCCCTCTAGCCTGGAGTCATAGATAAGTTCGCCGGGGACACCAGAGCCATCATCAGTAAAGTTGCTCTGGAGGCCGAGAACAAGGGCTTGTTTGAGGAGGCGGTCAAACTCTATGAGCTGGCCAAGGTAAGCACACTTGTTTCTGTGGTCTCTGCGTCAACAGACTGAAACTGTATTTCTGCAAATCTGCTGTCGTTTGCAGCGGTTTGTTTCGAGTCCTCTCACTGTCTCGCTGTCTTTTTTCCATTGGTCTTTGTCTAGAAGTCAGATAAGGTGTTGGAGCTAATGAACAGGCTGCTGAGTCCGGTCATTGCTCAGGTCAGCGCTCCTCAGTCCAACAAGGAGAGGCTAAAAAACACTGCAGTGGCTATTGCCGAGAGGTAGGACACACACACACACACACGCCCTAGTTTAAATCTAATCAAGAGCATCTGAATCTGAAAAACTGAATAATGTCCTCTTTCCGCTGCAGGTATCGTTCTCAGGGCACCACAGGAGATAAGTGCTTGAATAGTACTTTCTACCTTCTGTTAGACCTGACGACGTTCTTTGACGACTACCACGCAGGCCACGTTGACAGAGCCTACGACGTGAGTGCAACACAACTGTCCCAATACAGAAACAGTTTGTCACACGCATAGTATGGGACACCATGATTACTATATTGAAGTGATATATGTTGTTGAATATGTGACGCTTATTGAATCCAGTGTCTGATAAGACGGGTGCTGGACCAAAGCACATATCGCGTATATAATGCCATGTTCCTTTTATATCATCTTTCAGTACTTTTATATATCATATATGTGGCCTTGATATACTATCGGTGCATGTGTTCGATATACAATGTATTTTCTTAATATTATTTAATATTTCATTGACTTGGCAACATGTGTGGGATGTCACGTGTGCTTATTGGTGCATTATGTGTATTTCATATGGCGACAAAAGAAATCTGGGTGAAGAGCCGGGTGCTTGAAACATTACGCAGCAATAAAGGTCCTTCTAGCAGGAGCTCCTTTAAATTCCGCTGACTATGCGGAGCTCCTCTGTTAATGCCGTTCCTCTTTGTGTTTCTCTACCAGGTGATGGAGCGTTTAAAGCTGCTTCCTCTCAGTCAGGACAGTGTGGAGGAGAGAGTGGCTGCTTTTAGGAACTTCAGTGATGAGGTGAGATCAAGATCTGAACGCTCAAAAGGGACTTTCAGACTTTCTCACAATACACGGCATTAATCTTTTATTCTTTCTAAACGTGTCCTCTGTGTCCCCAGGTGCGCCACAACCTGTCTGAAGTGCTGTTGGCCACCATGAACATCCTGTTGATTCAGCACAAACGCCTGAAGGGAGCGGCCGCAGGCACACCTGGACGACCACAGAGGACCATAGAGGACAGGGACATGGTGAGAAGACGGGCTCTGATGGAGCAGAGGGGCAAACCGAAACGGCTGAAAGAGATGGATAATAAATTAGAGCAAGATGAAACGCTTTTATTGAAAAATCTAATTGCTGTCAGTAGGAGAAAATGTGTAATGTGTGCTACTATATCGTTTTAGTAGTACGCCGACATATGTGCCAATATTTGCTCAAACAGTCTGACAGGATGTACAGAAGCAGTCTCTTACAGTGTTTTAATCTCTATGTGCCCTTTTTCTTCTTTTTCTTCTTCTTCATCAAACAGCAGCTTCGCAGTCAAGCCAGAGCCCTGATCACGTTTGCGGGTATGATCCCATTCAACATGACCGGAGACACCAATGCAAGACTGGTGCAGATGGAATTACTGATGAACTGAGACGCACACGCACACGCACACACACACACACACACACACACACACACACAGAGCTACAAACAGAGCTACAAACAGAATTATTTTGGCTTTTTCAGACTGTTGCTCTGGTAACCTTGTGACCTTTTTTCTTTTCAGTCATCATTGTGTTAACAGATGCATCCTTATATCATCCATCTGAGTTCCCCTTAGTTGTCCGTTCTTTTTGTTCTGTTCGCTATTTTTTCAGTTTTGTTGTTTAATATTTGTATCTTTGATGATTTTGGAATAAAAAAATAAGTGTACTTTTCAGTTGTCTTTTTTTTATTTTGAACCACTACATGTCCATTACATTTGCTTTTTTTCTTCATTTAGCCCCACTTTTTAAAAGCATTATTTTCACAGTAATTGTTGCATGTGCAGAGCAGTCGGTTTTAAAATGTTCCTTTCTGAAGTAAGACAACAAAACAATTCTGCATCTATTAAGAAACGTAAGTCTTTTAAATGTTCAGTCAATGTATCTTTTAAATTGGAGAGTTTATAATGGAAACACACGTCAATATAATGTACCCTGTTAACTCTCAGAGCTCATCTTTCCAGAGTAAAGTGTTGATTGATTGTCAGTTTTAGATATTTCAACTCCCTCTGGTTTAATATGAGCATGTTACTGTCTGCAGTTCTTGGTCCTGAGTGTAGAAGGCAGACTCCATGTTGTCTCCACAGGCTATAGTGCGGATCTGTGACACGTCCTCTCCCCTGGCAGATAGATGGATGGCTGGCTTGAGGCCGACTGGAGGGGTTTTTCTGTTTGTCTATCAGAAGGGATAACGAAGGGAGAGACATTACTCTTGTTCAGTCATCAGATTTCACAATATTTGAGGTAAAAAAGTTGTGCATAAACCGACTTCGGTTGAGGTTTGCAAGCCAACCTTCAAAAAAAGAATGCCCCATCATCCTCTGTTATATTTGTGGCCTGCACTCTGTCCTTCAGTCTGGCCTGAGAGAACACAGATGGAGGCTCATTCTGTCTTGGCTTCTCCACATATCTGCCCTGAGATGTGGAGACAAAACTGAGCCAAGCTCTATGGGATTCATGCTGTCGTACTCCTTCCCAGTGTTGGGAGCAGAGACACACCAGTGCCCCGCCTACACTTAACAGTATGCTCAACAACCTGGAAATACACCTGCCACACACATGACATCATAGCTATCCTCAACTGAAATTGGATGCTGATTAGACCGTCACAATGGAGGGAGCAAGGCTGCTGCAGAGACTCCTGACATGAGTTGTTCTCTTCTTGAGGATTTTACACAACCTGCCGTGTGTGTGTGTGTGTGTATGTGTGTTTCGATACATCCGGCAGCAGAAGACCATCCTCTCAGGTGTGTGTGCCGCAGCTGGTGTTGTGAATCAGGCCGATGACAGACACCTCATATAACCCGGCTATTTCACAACACCAGGGTGGCACTGCACCACTTCCAACGAGGCGAAGAATGACGAGGCGATGCTTCTGAGGGAGACGATGCAGCGGCTGCAGAGAAAAGCTGTTCAGCGGTATAACATGCGCACACAGCCAAGGATGAGAGTGAACCAAGCTACATTCACACTTGTAAACCAGAAACTTGTGAAATGTTTCTTACCCCTTTGCTCTCTAAATAAATAACATTACCAATATGTCCCTCTGTAGATGTGTTCTGTTTCTGTTTGGGTACAAATTATGTGTGAGGTTTAGGTTGTAACGGCAGAATACAATAATAATCCACAGCTAAAAGCCATAAATTGAAGTTTATGATTGGCACAATAAAATGTATGTGAGGTTTCAGAGGAGCAATTAAAATGTTTGATATGGTAATTTAAGCCATGCACTGTCGGACAGTGGAGTCTTGGGGTGTATGAACAGAAACCCTCATGCTTTTGTTGTGGTTAATGGGATGCTTTACAGAGAATAGTGTTTTGTTGTTGCTCAAATGAACTATAGTTGCATTTCTCCATCCTTTGTGCAAACAACATTTCCCATCTGAATATCTGCAGACCATATTATTAGTTTTACTTTGAAGGATCCATCAGAGAAGGAGGACTTGAGGAGCGGGCCACGTTAAGAGAAAAGAAACAAATACAACATGTTATTATGCCCGGGCCATCGGATCTGATTTCAACCTGCCTCATCAATCAACAACTTATTCTGGCTCTGATCTGTTCAATCAAAGACAGATGGTCTGCTAACAAATGGGAGGGAGGCCTGCCTGATGTCTGAGAATATGGAGTGTGGCCTGCGGGTGTGTCGAGGTTGCACTGTTGGAAATACAGTGACCCACTTATGGCTTTCCCTTAAGACACCGTTGAGTCCCTCACTGTTTGGACCCTGAGACTATTTTTCACACAAAATAACCTGATTTATATTTCTTCTCTCACAAAATATTTTTTCTAGTTCCCCTTTAGTGTTTATATGGTTTGATTAAGTTAATGTGAAATCCAAAAGAAGTCATCTTCGTGATTTGATTTATGGTTCTATAGGCTTCATATTGTCTGTGTAATTATATCACATACTAGAGGTGGTGATGGGGTAAACTTTCCAAAGCACTGAATCAATTTGTGCTGACATCATTGACATCTAGTGGAGATACTTGGCATTTAGTTTCTATATACAACTATTGATGAAACAAGGCTATTAAAAGCTCCCTTCTATTAGCAAACAAAAGTGTAAGGAACATGGCATTGATACTTTCATTAATACGATTATCAATCAACTCTTTTTTTGTTATCAGGCACAACAATTTGGTTGCAGAGTAGCGCCAACACCCACAACATAATCATTGAAATCATCAACAATGCTTTTTTAAATTGTCCACTGTGGCATCAAAGCTGTTTACGAAATAACATGGAAATCCAGACTTGTAGCATCTATTCTGAATAATATGATTGATTACTTGAAGTCTCTTGAATGTTATGTTTTACTATCCTCTAATATTTAATTAGTATTCATTCTTCTGTGATCTCATAATGGAAGTCAATTTACTCTTGTACAGCTTGTTTTTTTCGTTACTTTCTCTGATTCTCAGTTGTAAATATTATTGTAAAGTAAATGTTTATTGTTCCCCTTTGCAGACTTTTAGTTTGGTTTCTCTAGATATGTACATTCGTAATAATGTTAGCAATAAGTTTGGCATTTTCCTTAGTTATCCCACTAAGTTTGTCAATAAGAGACCAAAAATAAACATTGCATCACAAAAGGCTGTTGTTCATTTACGTTCTTTCCATTTTAACAGATGAATATTAAAGTCACATGATGTGAGTGACAGGGAGTTTTATTATATCTGTTCGTCTGTTTTAGAAATAGCTTACACGTGTTTTAATTTACCCATTAATTCAAACTTTTTTTAATCAATTATTTTAATTGTATAATCTCTTGTGTGTTTGTTTTTTTAATCGCGTTAAGAAGCGCACGAGAGCCAGAGCCCAAACTGACAGGTGTTCGTGATTGAGGAGCAGCAGGTGTGAAAACGAGGACAACGGAGGAGAGCGTCTTGGTGATTTACAATCTCACGTTTAAAAACAGGATTTATTAACTATATGTGTACGCAAAACTGTCCAGCAATGATCCCACTCGGCTTAAAGGTGGGTGCAGATAAATATATGATGAGCACTATTGATCTTTAATGTCAAACTAATGTGTGTGTGCAGCTTAGGGCGGGCTGGTGGCAGACTAATGCTGCTGAGAGGGGTCAAATCAATTATTCAACACTTTACACAGTTCAAGTAAAACTGTTAATTATTCCCATTAGCTGAGCGTGGCCCTCGTGCTTCTCTTCGGCTTCGCGCGCCACCATGTTGCGGGTAAGTCCGTCTACCTGTGTAAAAAGAATACGTCAAACGTGTCGCAGCTTCTCAACATATTGACAGTCGTGTCTCTGACGTTGCTGCAGGCATCTGCCGCGTGGAGCACTGCACGAACAGCACGACGTGCGTTCTGTCTGCAGACCAACGGAGATGCAAATGTGCCAGCGGATATTATGCGGACCAGTGCGACCAAAGTGGGCAAATTTCTATTTGTTTTACTTGACGTGTTCTCACAATTCACTCCTGAAAAGTATGAATTTGTCACGAGGGGGCTGTATGTTACAGACGGTGGAAGACTGAATATTCTATTAACCTTTTCAAGGGGAAAATAACCCAACTCTGTAATTCAGTATTGCAGCTAGCACAGTTTTAAAAAAGATGGGTCAAAACATTTTTAGTTTTCATCTAGGACTCTGAAAACATTGCATCCTACATTTCCCACAATGCTGTACTGGCACAATCCCACATATTTCAAAGTCTTTGCCCCAGTTGGTAATGTAGACTTTCTGTTCTGCACCAACTCTGATAAATAAGCTGATGACTAACTTCGCTCACATCAGCAGTCACAGGAGACATTACACAACTGAGGTACTGTATTCTACACAGTTAAGCATGTAGTAAAACTGCCTACAAAGGAAGAACATTTGCTTTGAATATACGACATGATTAAATTCATTAAAATAAATGTAAGTTCTCACAAAAAGACAGAATGAATCTGATTACATACTTTTTCATTTCCAATTCCGTGCACTACACTGACAGCCAGCACGCGTCGTCGTGTGAATCTCAAGCAGTAAAATTACTTAAATGTGTGGTTTCCTTTTATTTTTTACAGATGCAGACATCAAAGTATTGTGCGGCAAAGACTTCATGGCGATCAGAGCGAAGGAAGATTACTTCAGGTATCACAATGTGCCGCTGGAGTCCCTGCACTTGCCCAACAAATCTTGCCGTCCTCAGAGGAAGGTCATCGATGGGGTGCCGTACTACATGGCCAAGATATCTAAAGATGAATATCGAATCTGCGGAGGCAAGCCGCTGATGGTACACACTGGAGCATTATGAGTTAAATGCCAAGCGCAAGTCTATCACTATTGTGCAGAGTAAAAAGAGTTATTAATTTGAATGTCAATGGTGCATTTCTTATTTTTGTTCCTATTATTTTTTTTCATCTACAGAAAAAAAATCACATCTCCTATTCCCTGAGTATACAATCAGACCCTCAGGTTAGAGGAAACATCATCAGAAATCCAGTCATTAAGATGGACTTCACGTGCGTCTATCCATCCATCAGAACAGTCAGCCTGCCTTTCCCCGTCATCCACTTTTCCAGGTGAGGAAGTATGTTGACTTAAATGCCATTTATTTCTGCTCTAATCCATTTTAGTTATACTTTAGCAATGCCCTGGATCCTTACAGGACTCAACAGGTGCATTAACCATTTCAGGCAAATTTGCCCTAAACCAGCGAGCCCCCTGATGGCCTCCTGGTTATACTGTGCACTGCAATCTGAAAACATTATTCTTAGTTATTTCAAAGTCACCAAACCTTTCTTTTTCTCCCCCTCCTCTTCTCTGCACGCGTCCAGTGAGATGGTGATGTACATGGATGAACTTGATGCCAAGATCCAGATGATGTTGTACACAGACCAGTCTTATTCTAAGGCCTACAGGAGTGCCCCCACCATTGAACTCAGAGACAAGGTCAGTAAACGCTCATCAACTAGCCACATATAAATCCTATTTTGGTGAAGGGATTTGCACAATGTGTCTGTGTCCAGGTATATGTGGAGGTGGCTGTCACGGAGCCTGCTGATTTCTTCCTGCTCAGAGTTGAGAAGTGCTGGGCCACACAGTCTCCCCAGCCCAACACGACCGAGGGGTTGGTCTACACTCTGCTGCAGAACGGGTCAGAAGAGCTGTTTGTCCTCTTTTAACTCTGCGCTCCAGTCAAGCCCAAGTCCTACTCCTCACTTCCATCTCTTCGTGCAGGTGTGTGAGTGACGAAACCGTCTCCTTTCTTAACGTGAGCGACGGACAGTCTGGTCATAACGGAGAAAGTTCCACCGTTCGCTACAGCTTCGCCATGTTTCGCTTCACGGCGGAACCTCACGACTTCTATCTGCACTGCACCGTGGAGCTGTGCGTGCCGGAAGACCACTTGTCCTGCAAGCCTGTGAGCTCGCTCCTCTTTCTCACTTCGTACTTTGGTGATCTGAAGAGGCCTCTTTTTTCAACCCTCAAAGAAAAGGCTCTGAAAACGAACATAAAATACCTGAAGGATCTGGTCTCTTGTTTTTGTTTTCTTCACAGAACTGTAATTCCATCAGTAAGAGGGAAGCAGTGCGAGCAGACCCTTCGCTAGGCCTCCTATCGTATGGACCTATCAGGGTTGAAATGCCAGAGAGACTTCAATCCAGTAAACTCCTTTTTCTCTCTCTACTGTATACACTTCTGCCCTATGATCCGGAGGTTATTGCTCTGTTAGCGTTGACTGTCTTTGCTTTCACTCAGCAATACTTCGGCACTGTGGATAACTCGATGATCTCTCTGGCGTTTGTTTCAGGCATACTGGTGACTGTGGTGCTGCCCGTAGTAGGTATCTGGATTATGGGCCTCTTCCTCATCATCCTCATCACTGTGGTCAAGGCGGGCAGCAAGAGGCTCGCACTGCAAGAGGAGCGCTGACCACGATGTTGCTGCTGTTGGCAGCTTGAATAAAAACTTAGGGCAAAAAAAGCATTCATATCATCTTTTTATTCCTGTCCTGATGAATCATAACCAAAGCAAGTGTCTTAGCAGGGGAATCTAAGTTTACTCACTCTTTGGTTTTAAGTAATGTCTTGTCAGAGGTAAGACAATAATAACAATATGAATAATTTTCTGCCACAATTATATTTATTCAATGGTTTGATTGTGTTCTTTGACTTTGTGCTTCAGTGGATTCGCATACTAAGTAGATGGTTATGTCTGATAGAGGTAATAGTTTGTTGGATGTATTAAATCACAGGTATACAAAAAACAAGCATTGAAACTATACAATAGCCAGATGCCAGAGCTTTGTTTAGCATTCATATCGAGTGTGTGTATTATATTTTTGTTTATCAAATAAAGTGCACACATTAAAAACAAACTTTCCTCGTGTCTCATGGAGCAGCAGCTCGCGTGCCTGTAGTTTCCTGTAACGACAGCAGAGGTCCTATGGCCGTCCGGTGCTCCAGGACCCTCTGTTCTCTGCTCTTGAACCCTCTTCAGATCTTTTATCAGATCTCCTTCCACTCAGCTGTTAGATGGCGGTCTCTCAAATATTTACACAACGCGTTTCCGCTCCGAGATAAAAGTCGTGTGTTGGTGCTAAACAGAGGAGGTGAAACCTGATCCTTGGCACGATTTTTTTTTTGTTGTTGTATATTTTTTGTTTGTTTCTCTTGTCGTGTGCAATATTACGCAGCAAGTTAGTCACTTTTCGTAAAGTGACTGCAGAGCCCGTGCTCGCTCAAAGTGTAGGAGTCTCGTCGTCGTGCCCTCCCTGGAGCGCAGCAGCCATTGTGGCCGTCGGAAAGGGGCACGGTCTAGTTTCTTTCCGCCGCTGCAGCTTGATCTGTTTGCATGAGCACTTGGATGAGCCATGAGGCTGCTGGACCAGGTCGCATCGGACTGCCCTCACCCGGGAATGGATTAGTTTCATCTTGATTCATGTTTGTTTCTTTTCTCCGAGGGTTTACAAATGCATCTTTTATTTGCGTAATATATTTTAGTTTTCTTCTGAGGAGCGAACCCCAGACATGAGCGGATAGCCCACTTGTTGCGGAGGTTTTTGTGAAGTCCCGCAGCACTTTGTCCTGTACTCCTGTCTGCTGGAGGAAGTTGTTTGGCTGTTTTCTGTCATCACCCCGCAACAAGCACAGGCAGCACATCATGAGGAAGACGGCATCCAAACAACCCTGGACTCGGACCTTCATCACGCTCTCGTCCTTGGTGTCGCTGGCCCTGTGCAGCGCCGCGGCAGATGTCCCGGAGGAGGAGGGATTCAGTGCGGAGGTAAGAGCTCATTTTCCATGTCGATGCTCCAAATGTGTTCCATTTCTGGTGTTTGTCATAATATTTATATTATAGAGGAAATGATGCACGCAATGTATTCCAGAAATATAACTTTTCATAGGTTGCGAGTGCACATCTTCATGTTTGTTTTGGTAAAACGTCAAAGCATCAGGTGGGCTGTTGCACTGCAGGGATGTCCTTTGACCTGTCGACCTTTTTCCAAGTAACAGATTACATGTGGTGAAAAAAGAGAGCATGAAAAGAGAGCAACATTATCTATCTATCTGAATTGTGGGACTATGTATGTTTGCACAATGGAAGAATTTACAAATAAAACTGACTTTGACTTTGATTGTAGTACAAGATAAAAGTCAGGCGAAGGCGAATATTGTTGTTTATTGACTTTTGTTGGAATCACATTTAACACAATTCACACTTAAACATTTAGCAATCATGAGCAGATTTTAAGCAACATACTTTTTTAAACATAGTTTAAGCAGAAATAAGGACATTTGGAGTCTTTGTTGACATTGTAACTTATGAAGCTTACATAACTGGGGTATAGATAATGAATGATCGACACTATTATGTAATACTGGTGAATATAATGTATGTATTAATAGTTTATATCAATCTTAAACCGGCCTGTGAATATTTGTACATGTGTATGAAGAGTTAACTAATGCTTTATAACACACAGGATTGGTTCATATGAATAGCATACAGTTTGATCAGATACTGTGCTATCAATCATTCACAAACTGTTTATACACCAGTTACAGATGGATGGACGTTTGTATTGTTGCATTAATACACTTAAAAAAGTCCTGATATCTGCTTACAATTACATTATAGTATGTTATTAAGTGTCAATACATTGAGTAATGCTTAATAGGGTGTTACTATTATGCTGAGCAAATTGTAATCAGTAAAGTATGTTTTTTCAAATGTACATGCGTGAAGCATTTTTTCCAGTTTCAATACATAATAGTGGAACACAGTTTGTTTTAGTGAACACCAATTCCATTATTTTGTATGTCCTTTTTCTATATTTGCCATCAGAATATCACAATATTAATTTAAGCTATTTCCTACAAAGGCTTCGCTGCTCTTCTTTCATGTTCCCGCATGTTAAACATCCCACTCTAATGGTGCTTTGGTTTAGACTTGTCATGCTATGCAGACATGGTCTCCAAAGGATTTTTTCGGTCTGAGTGTGTGCATACATGATACATGACGTGTGTGTGTGTGTTTTTACTCCTGGCGTGTGTTCATCCTGTACATGCATGAAGGTGTGAGTCCCATGATCCAGCTGTGTGAGAGGGCCTAGGTGTTGTTTTTGCGCTCTGCTGTTGAGGCTTCAGAAAGGGCGAAACTCAAAACTTCACAGAGGTTCATCACCCATGTTCATGTTGGGTACTCCAGTAGTGACATACAGTTTGATTGTTGTCCTTTCATTTCCCCTGTTTCCAGTTATTCCTCTAGTCTCCTCTCCTCATCTTGGCTGTCAGTCAGGAGAAGGCGAGAGGAATGAGAGAGCAGGAATGTCGTAATGTTAATGGAAGCCATCTGGTTTCTATCTCTTCTTTCTTTTGTTTTTTAACTCCTCAGATGCTCTTTCCAGTCAATAGACAGCGGATGAGCACAACAGTGTGGCTGTCATACTTAGTCATACAGCATGCAACACACATTTATAAAAACAGACTCATGTTAAGCCACTTTTCCCCAGCTAGACGATGCAAAACTGACTCCCCGCTTTGTCCTCCCAGGCGTGGCTCCGTAAGTTCGGCTACCTGTCCCAGGCGAGCAGTCAGATGTCCACCATGCAGTCGGCTCAGATTCTGTCCAAAGCCATCAGCGACATGCAGCGCTTCTATGGCCTCGACGTGACTGGAGCCATGGACCCGGCTACTGTTGTGTAAGTTTTGTATTGTTGTGTAGCGACGTTCTATTTCTGCAGGATGTCAGTCTCAAAGACATGCAGCATCACTTGATATGTGTGTGCAGTCAGCACAAACTGAATCCAGAGAAGATCTCTGAAAAAAATCCTGAATGCTTTTTCTTCATTAATTAGCTTTTTAAAATTTGTATTAAGTTTCTAACGTTCTATACATTCGGTGGTATACTTGGAATGAGATGGCCACGGATTTCAGTTTGTCATCTAAGAATTCTATGCAACAAACTTCATCTCAACAAACCAGGCATCGTGAAGCAATTTGTTTCCGAGCCATGGCTTTTCCCCATCACACAATAACATTGTCAGATTAATGTGTTCGTATTACCAGTGGTTGCTAAAACAGTGCCAGCTTGTAATAACTTTTTATGCCCACAAGGTTTGGATTATAGTTTTATTTTGCTTATATCACATCTTGACTAATGAGGTGAGTCAGGGTATTGTGTCATAAGCTCACATTCAATGGGAAATACGCGTTTTTAGAGCGTTAGATGCGAATATTGATCCCACTTTGTACCTGTAGAGCTAGAACAGCAGGTTAGCTTGGCTTAGCATAAAGACTGTGAAAAGGGAGAAACGGATGTCCGTGGTTTTGTGCAAACATTACAAAATCTTCCTACCAGCACCTCTAGGATCAGCACCGCTGATTTCTTTTTTCTTGTTTCCAGCCTTTGCGCTAAGCTAACGGGCTACTGGCTGGAGCCTCATAATAAGAATAGGCCTACAGTTATGGGAGTTGTAAGAATCTTCTCATCTAACGCTAAACAAAAAATGATATAATACTTGATATTTAGTCCTTTCAACTTTTTCAGTTTTCAGAGACTAGTCATGAAAAAGGACTAAAATTCAATGTTAAATTTGCCTGCAAGGCAAGTCTTGGCTGAGAAAAATTATTTCCAAGAAAAATTATTAGAAATTACAGTTATGAAATAAATCTACAGCAAACAGTACAACAAAATGGCAATTATACTACCTGTGTACCAGAAATGAGGAAATGCTGCACTTTTTGCAGCTAACAGCCTGTATTGTGTGTGTGTGTGTGTGTGTGTGTGTGTGTGTGTGTAGGGCAATGCGTCGGCCTCGCTGTGGCCTCCCAGACAGAAAAGCGGAGGAGATGGATGATGGCGCCAGGAAGAAACGCTACGCTCTCACTGGACAGCAGTGGAGCAAAGACCACATCACTTACAGGTTTATAGCCTTGAAACGTATAAAAAAAGCAAACGGCAGAGCAAAATGTTTAACACACCGACTCTAACATGCTTTTTCTTCTGGCTCCAGTATAATGAACCAGCAAATCCCCTCCTCGCTTGGCGAGGAACGGACGTACGACGCTATCCGCAAGGCCTTTGACGCGTGGAGGCGGGTCACGCCGCTCACCTTTGAGGAGTTACCTGCAGAAAACAACATCAGCATCAACAGCAGCAAGACGGAGCTCGCTGACATCCTGTTGCTGTTTGCCTCTGGTTTCCACGGTGACATGTCTTTGTTTGACGGCGAGGGAGGGTCGCTGGCCCACGCCTACTACCCCGGACCGGGAATCGGTGGGGATACACACTTTGATGCTGATGAGCCTTGGACACTGGAAAACCACAACCCAAAAGGTTAGCGGTCGGATTTCTTGTGGGAATTGAACCTGTGACTTTCTGGTAGCGGCATAGTCTCTCTCACCATTAGCCGGTTATCTGTGGTCTTGTCTCTCCTGGTCAACTGGGCTGCAGCCTAAAGGGTTCACTGGGTGCATGTCAATGACGTGCTGTGATGCCATCATATTAACATCTAACCAGCTGATTAGCTTGTTCCAATAATATATTAACTCAATTTAATTTGAGTGTTTTTCTTCAGCGTGGGCTCGGTAAACACATCTTCATCGTGTTGTCATGATGCAAAATGGTGGAACGGCTCATATTGTGAGCTTCAGAAATATCGCGAGCTTTACAGCAACATGGATAAATGAGATATACCGTTAATGCCTCTTCAGTTCATTTATATAATATTTATAATATATATATAATATAATAATTATAAGATAAATTACAACGTATCATATTCTATGTGTTATAATCATTACTGTAACACTCCTTTGTTGCATGTTAATTTACACAAGTATTCTTTGACAACACACTGTGTGTGTCACTGCAGGTATAGACCTCTTCCTGGTTGCGGTCCATGAACTTGGTCATGCTTTGGGTCTGGAGCACTCGGATAACCCCAGTGCCATAATGGCTCCCTTCTACCAGTGGATTCACACACACAACTTCACGCTGCACGAGGATGACATCAGAGGAATACAGTACATATACGGTAAGAAGCACGCACTCCACTGCTCCACCTGTTGAAATCACTATATGTATTGTACTTACCACCAGCAGAATTTGGACTGAACAACTGGAGACCCAGCGAGTCCTTTTAATTTGTATTATTCTACATCAGCTATTAAAAAGATACATGTCTCATTTCTAAACGAAAGCTAACTCACCTGCAGGGACACGAAACTGTGTAAAATCACTGTGAGGTTTAAATGCAGAACATCCGCTGTAATGTGATGTTATATCAGACTATCACATCTGGACACTCGTCAAATGAAACCAAGAAGCCTTGTAAGGAAGCTTTGTGCCAACCGCACGCAGACATCAGGGAAACCTCCCTCAAAACAGCATATAAAGCATGTCGTTCTGATGTTCTCATGCCTTCCCTGCGTGAATAGATGGCATTGTTAATTGACAGATGGCATATTTGTGTGTGTGTGTCTGCGTCTGTGTGCGTGTGCGTGCTGGCTAGAGGGACGGCTCATGTGGGTATTGGTGCTGTATGTAGTTGTTGGTCTCTTTCTGCTGTGGCCGTTAAGAGATGTAATTACAGCCCAAACGCTCCTTCATGTCCTAAACTGCAGACATAGATTTATTACAGACCTTGTTTACACTGAATGAAAGATTCATGATTTATTTCGCTTTAGACAAAAATATGTTTGTTATTTTCATGCATTTCTTTACTGTCTATTGGGTTGTCCTAGTCACATCTCTGACATCACATAACTAAACAAGTTGGCCTGTTGAGCTGCCTACACTAGACATCTGCACCAGAGTAAACTAGAGGTTTTAGAAATAGATGTGACTAATCTCGCTGCTGTAAGTACTGTAATGTAAATGTTTTGACTGAAATTACACGGTAATTCCTTTCATCAAACAGATCTAAATGACTGTTTTAGAGAAAATAACTGCATTGCACGAGAAAAGAGACCTGAAGTCTTTAAATAGAAATCAACGCAGCATAAACTTTGTTGGTAGGAATAGACATTTGAGTTCCTTTGTAGAGGTTTGTGTGCCTTAACTATTTAGGTGAGAGACAGAGTCTCAACAGTAAAAGGTAGTCCGTTATATAACCAACTTGTGAAATAATAGTAATTCTTAGTATTTAAATACTTAGTATTTAATACACTGATATTGCTTTAAGTCTGTTTCTTGATGTGCAGCAATGAAGAATTTCACCAAAGGGAAGATTTAAAATGATATAAAGATAAAGATGGTCAAACCAAAACCCCTTTTCTCTTAATTATTTTTAAATAAACTTTAAAGCTGTGCTTATCAATATTTTTATATTAACATGAAACCTAATTAATTGAACAACTCTGCAGTTCCCCTCAGCTTTACACAACATTTTTGCATCTTTCAGCAACTTGTTTATGACTTTTGTTTTTATTTTATGGCCCGCAGCTTTAGTGTTTTGGTTCACGCTCATCGGCCCCTTTTTCGACAATAGTAAGCAGCTGTTTTCAGCTAACTAGCTTTAACAACCCTCTACCTGCACAGCACTAAACAGCAGACCAGTCAAGTGAGAGTATCCCGACTACAGTCTGGTACTCTCGTCGCAGACGGTCAGGACCTGCAGCCTCTGATGTCGTGATCCCTTACACTCCGGCACCCCTGTTTACAGGGCTGTCCTCGACCAAAGACATTCTTAAGAAGTCAACTAACACTACTGTTTTGTCGACTGATTAATTAGTTAATTTAATTAATTTACTAAAAAATCACACAAAAGCAACACTTTAAATATTGTGCTTGTGGAAATAAGTTTTGTTGACTTTGTTGACTGAGACCAAAATTAACGATTAGTTGCCCAACAGACTAAGAAGGGGCAACCCTCATGTTCATCGCTCCCCAGAGCCGCGGAAAGGCTGCTGAACAATTACCAATGCAATCCTGTCTATGTTCTTTTTTTAATATAATTTGATTTGCCATGTCTGTACAGTATATGGCTATGAATATATATATATATATATATATATATATATATATATATATATATATATATATATATATATATATATATATATTTCCATTTTAAATCTATTTATTTTTAGTAGATTTATGTTGCAAAGCGGAGTGGATTCCGACAAAACCAAATTCTGTTTACCGTGTGTTAAACACGCAATTATAATACAGCATCTTACCTCATTTAGTCCTAAAACAAAGTAGCTGTTGAACACAGTGGAGCATAAAAATAAATATTTCCCTCAGGAGTTGCACAATATGGCTAAAAGCTGTAGCATCAACAGAACTGCCTGACAATGTACAGGGCATTCATTTTGGGAAGGTGGTGCCCTTCATAGACACTATTCCAGCTGGTGACGGCCCTTTCTGGTCCTGTGATGAAGGTAGCCAACTAATAAGTCTTTCACGAGCTAGTGAGCTTTCCAAGGCTCTGGAATACTGTATACTAATAAGTAAATAATTATGTGTGAAAGGAAAATGAGACACAGAATCAAACCGAGATTTAAGAAAGTACATCGGAAACTGGTTGCATCAATTGAAGAAATGACCACAAGAAGTCATTTGAATTCTGTCTCATCATTTACAGACTGCCATGTTGCCTCTAATGCTGCTGTAAGACTCAAAAAACGACTTCACAGTCTCTGGCAGATTGCTGATTAAACACACATCGATAGCTGAGTCACTCGCCAACATCAGCCCTCATATATTCCGAGCAGTATTTTTGGCTCAGTGTAACTCAATACGACTTCAAGTCCATCAGCTGTCCGTCCATATTACATAACTGGCTGTAACTGTGTGTTTTCCTCTCTTAGCAACCAGCAGGGTTGATTTTTCCGAAGAGCGGCAGCGCAGTCGCAGTCAATCAAGTGAGCTTATAGCCGCTCCACATAATGGAAAACTAGGTTTTCTTTGTGTGAAGGAGAGATAGGGATAGAGAGGACATTGTGAGGAAAATGGAGGCCAGTATAAAAGTAGATTGGGGTCTAATGCCACACAGCAATTAGGGGAATTATTTCATTTCAGATGCAATGTGTTGTTGCATTTCAGGTGAAAATATGAGTGAAAGACTAAGCATTTTAACTGTAGACGTGATTTTAACTGTAGACGTTTCTTAGCCGAGGCTCTCCGTCTTTTCATTCTCAGGCCCCCCTCTTCTCGGTGTTGCTCCACCGACTTCTCCTCCGGTCCTTGACGACAAACCCAAAGATGACTCCCTCACCTCCCCTTCTCCTCCTGAAGATGTACCCACCTCTTCTTCTCCCGGCATCCCCCGACCCGAATCCCCCGACCCGACCGACGGCATCCCAAATCCCCCGGCCGCCCCGGAGCCGAGTCCCAGCCCTACTTCGCCTCCTGTCCTCTCCACGTCCACCACCACCGACTCACAGCCTGAGCCGGAACCCGTCACCCCGCATGTTAGAAAGGATGTCCCTGCCCCGCCCAGACCTCCCAAGCTGCCGGACAACCATGCCCCCGATATCTGTGACGGGGACTTTGATACGGTGACCATGTTGAGGGGGGAGATGTTTGTTTTCAAGGTGAGAAGTAAAGAATGATTGAACATTGTTTGTGAGTGTTTATTTCAAGGGTCTGGATTGGACAGCTGTTTTGGATCAAGGAGCATGTCACTGGTGTTTTTAACAGCCATGACCTACTTGACAGGAGTTGTAGAAATCTATGAACTAACACAACCTTGCTCAGAGTCAAAACAACATTCCCGTCATGCAGGCGGAAATGAACAATGAATCATCCTGAAAGATAACAAGATGATTTTGCTTGTACAGGGTCGTTGGTTCTGGCGTGTGCGGAGGAACCGGGTGTTGGATAACTACCCCATGCCGATATCTGTCTTCTGGGTCGGCCTGCCGAGTGACATCGACGCGGCCTATGAGCGCCACGATGGAAAATTTGTTTTCTTTAAAGGTATACCAAAGCTGTTAAACTGTTAAACTCTCACTTTGCAAACACAGCATCCACATGTTACGTCAAAACCTTTTGAGAAGACCATGCTGAGTTTTTTAAAGGATCAGCACTTTGGTTAAGGGCAGCGCATGCAGCTGGTTAGTTTCTGCAATGGTTTCAGCTAGTTTACCTCGATGCAAAGCTGAAGCCAACTTGGAGCAGTTTGTTTTCTATAAACACAAAAAGGGGAGTGAGACACAAATCTGTGCTTTCATTAAAACAGCGCAAACTCAGCATTTTTTGGTCCTCCACGCAATGTGACTCACGAGGATATGTTGATAATTCAACACAGCTATAACTCTCGGTATCTGGCAGAAAAACACACAGAAATGTCACTCTGGAAGTTATGGGAAAAAGAAAACAGTGATTTCCTGTTTCAACGTTTTGACGATATGACTGCAGATGGAGGCTATTGCGTCTGTGTGTCCTTTGCATGTGTGTGTAACCGCGTCCCAGACTTTACATTTGTGTTTTAGTGTTTGTATCTGCCTTGAATGAGGCCTGTGCAGCGTGGCGGCTGTTGCAGGCCCAATATGTGTCTCACGCCAGCTGAGCCCCAAAAGGCCTCATGAGTGGTGGAGGATTGCATCAGCCTTCCCAGCGCACTGCTCCAGATGTTCACAGCCGCAGAGCTTTCACTTTTACAATCGTGCAGTGATTTGTCATGCTTTTCAGGATCTTTTGAGCTTTTGATCGCAGCTTATTTATTATTCTTTTGGGTTGTTTTTTTTCTTTTTCTTGAACCGAATTGAAGGTTAATTAACATCCATAGATGATGTCATTATTCCTTCTTTTTTTGTGTCACATTCTTGAGAGGTTTAAGGAAAGCTGCACAAGCTGATTTTGAGGAACACATTTTTGCATCTTCTCCAAAGAATTTTCGGATAGTTAATGCATCAAAACCCTGCATAAATGTTAACACACAAACTTAGCTATTAGAGTTTAGTACAATATGTTGCACTTCAGCAGTGTCCTGGCAGTGGAGGTGGAAAGTGGCTGAAAAGTGTATCCAAAGGTTAGGATTAGAGAAGAAATTGGCTCCCACAAGAGGAAAATAAGTATTATGCCCACCATTTCTACCTTGATTATCCTTACTGCTCCTATTCTGGAGTGAGTAAACCCCCAATATTTCTGGCGATCGCCTTTGCTCCATTGCTTTTTTTCTCTCTAATTAACCTCCTCTCATATTTCCCCCTGGGTAACAAACATTACAACTCGATACTTTTGCCCCTGCAGATGATAGATACTGGGTGTTCAGAGAGGCGGATGTGCTGCCGGGATACCCGCAGCCCTTACATGCGTACGGACAAGGAGTTCCTGCACACAAGATTGACACAGCAATCTGGTGGGAGCCCAACGGACACACGTACTTCTTCAGTGGAGACAGGTTTGCTATATTACAGACACACACAGATGCATGCAACAGGATTTTTACACATTTAATGATGAATTAAGACAATGATTCGAAGAAGACTTTGTGTCACCTTCACCATTACATTACTCTCCATATCTAAAAACTGTATGGATCTCTATTGGTCTTAATACATCTTACTGTCTATGTGCAGATACTGGCGATACAATGAGGAGACCCGCACTACAGACCGTGACTTCCCCAAGCCAATCAACAGATGGGGCAGGATACCTCCATCACCCAAGGGAGCCTTCCTCAGCGATGACGGCGGTAAATAAAGACTTTCACTTAAGCAAATACAGCCTTTATTTGTAGGAAAGAAACCGCTTCTGTTTATGAGAATTGCATCACACACCAAACGCTGTACATCCCGTGTTGACAGCAGGGGAATAACATGAGTGAGTGAGGAGGGAGAGAAAGAGGGAAAGGTTAGAGGGGTGAAATTGGGTGTGTAAAAGACAGAGAGGGAAAACATTACATTTTAGGCTGCAGCAAGCAGAGCAGAGAGAAGGGTGAGGGGATGAAGGGAGGAATGAGAGCTCTGGTTTGAGGGTTGGCATGTCCTTTCTTTTGGAAATTAGATTTGTGGCAGAGCTGCTCTAAATGCACTCCGTAACAGTCAGATCTCATCTCCACCCAGAATGGATCTGCAAGTCTGGTTTGCACTACAGAGCTAAACCTACTCCAATAAATTTACCCAAAGAATACCAAGAGGAGTATTTGTAGTTATTTTGCATGTCATTGGTTTATGCCTTCTTGTAGTTTCCTATTAACACGTTTTAGGTAAAGTCTGGTATTATACTTATCAAGTCCATAACATTCCTTCGTCTGCTTTTTGTTCTCACTAAAAACACTAAAACCCTAAACTTACTTGGATATACCATGTCAAGACAAATGGTAAAGTAATGTGACCATATTGTATGTGTTTAAGCATTCAGCCAAACACTACTTCTCCAAAAGCTTTGAAGCAACAGTTTGACATCTTGGTAAATACACATTTTCACTTTCTTGCCGAGAGTTAGATCTGAAGATTGATATCAATCTCATGTCTGCAATACAAAGGCAGCATACAGACTGGAAACAAGGGGAAACGGCTAGCCTGGCTCTATCATCCCTAAATGATATGTTTTTGTGTAATTTCAAAAGCCCCACCTGTAAACCTCCCCATATATGGAAGTCCTTATTGTCACTCAGTGACAAGTTCAGAGCCGAGACACCAAATATCAACACTGCACATATTCTACAGTATATTTACATCATAATTGTACATTAGTTGGATAAGTTCATTCTCTTTTATTTTCCTCTCATGCAGCGCACACCTACTTCTACAAAGGCACCAATTACTGGAGGTTTGACAACCGCAAGACAGAAGCAGAGAAAGGCTACCCTCGCTCCATCCTGAAGGATTTCATGGGCTGTACGGGAGCCTCCGACCCCAAGCCCGATACAGACACTGAGCAGGAACCAAAAGACAAACCAGTCGACCCCTCAGACCGAGGCAAAGACCAGGACAAAGAGCCAGACACGGGCCGAGACAAAGACAAAAAAGAGGAAGACCAATCCTCTCACCCTGACAGCACAGAGGAGGAGGAGGACAACGAGGTGAACGTGGTCGTGACGGTGGCCAACGATGAATCAAAGGTCATGACCCTGATCATGGTGATTGTTCCTCTGGCCCTCATCCTGTGCATCCTCGTCCTAGTCTACACCATCCTCAAGACTCTACAGAACAAAGAGACCCCGAGGGCCTTGGTGCACTGCAAGCGTTCGTTGCAGGACTGGGTGTGAGGCACAGAATGAGAAGAGATAGAGCGGGTATTCATCATTTGGTAAAGTCGTTACAGGCGTCAGAATGCAGTACTTAAGTCTAAAAAAGCAGAGGATGAGTCACCGTTTTGGGCCCCATTCATTGTGAGAACTTTTATTGCTCATGTGAAATAATGCAAACGTGGTAAAATCGGTACCTGTAGAGCTGCAGTGTACGTTTCCTTCTACTGGCTCTTGAAGTTATTCTCCTTTGTGCCTTCCAAATGTCTGAAAGAGTACTTCTATTTCCTAAAGAAAAATCACGTTTGTTCCATCACAGCTTTAAAAAAAAAAAGATGTCAGCCACCAGAGTACTATAGAAGACACATGACACTCTAGGAAGGTCCACTTCTATTCATTCTAATTGTACAGAGGAGGGACCAGTGATTTATTTGTAGTATAAATGTAGACGAAGTCAATAATGCACATACATTACAAGCACACATATTGTACATACACACAAACATGAGTGCTTATGGCTAAAAGATTAACGACACAAACACATGGATTAATATGAACAAGTCTTCCATATGAATGGCTACGGTGACCCAACCGATCACGAAATTTCTCTTAGGTGAGAACAGATAATTTGCACTTCTGTTTTTTGTCGCTTTTGTTTTGCTGAGGTTGCTTCACTGCAAATACGTGTGAGTGTGTGCGTTTTTTTGTGTGCTTATTAAACACACTGACACTAGCAGAAGAAGCACATCCTCCGACCAGCGCAGGAATGTCAGACAGCTGTGTGCGTCCATGACCACAGATCTCCCACTGAGCCCATTATGTCTGCCCTCTCACACACTCACGCACCAACATCACATGATCTCGAAAAAAACCTCTAACTGCACTCATGTGTGCACGCATGTCCACATATGCAGACACACACGCACACACCAAGACATAGAGACCACTTACCCAAACAAAGGCACATAGTTTTTGCACACAGACACAAGGGCTCCAGCCTCCCCTCCTCCCACCAGAGCCTTGATAACTGGTCTGACTACACCACTAAAACACAATCCCAGTGGAGACACATTGACATACGTCTGGTGCCAGAGGGGGATTTATTCACACTTAACGAGAAGATTTGAAAAGTGCTGTGGTATATTACAAATGATATCCATCTCAGCTCGACCTGTCAAATTTTTCATGCTAAAGCTAAATAGCGTCGAAGCAAATTAAGTGAACATGGGAGAAAGCCTGCAGGCCAAAGAGGAATGGGTGAGGGTCTGGTTTCCATTAAGCCCACATGCTGCTGATTTATTAGTGTCAGGCATGAGGAGAGGAGAGAAGAGAGAGAGAGGGGAGTTGGGAGGGAAATGCAAAAAGAAGGAGGTATAAAATATAATGGTGGGGAGAAAGGGGAAATGAGAGAATGAGATGTCGAGGGAAAGAAAGAAAATGGGGGGAGGCACAGATTGAGGAGGGGAGAGGGAGGGCTCTGCCAAAATGTCCTTGCCAGGTTTCTCTGGAAAAGGAGGAGCAAGGGAAAGAGGGAGGAAGGATCTCTGGGAGGAACAGCGCTGGCGTTGTGCCTCCTGACCTAGATTGGGACACTAAGTCTACGCCTTCTTTTCAAGTCTTCTTGTTTTTGCTCGATTAGTTGTCATGAGCTGTAGATGACCCCCTCCTCCCTCCGGTATCTATCCTTCTCTCCAATTATTCTTTGGTTTTTCCATTTTAAATCCCTCTTTTTGTCTTATTGCTGTACCTTACCGCACTAATGTGCTCACAGATGTATTCATTTTTTTCTCCACTCTCCTGGAAAGTTAGCTCAAGCATTTAACAGCTACTTAATGCACAGAAACATCTGCAGAAAGTGTTCATTGAGTCTCCCTATCTATCTGTCTGTCTCTACCTTGCTTGTGTCGGTGTAAAGCCACTATTGACATGCTAATCATTACTTTTTACTCGTGTCTTTACATTGTGCCTATATTTTTTTTTTGCCCGTATTGTGCCTTTTTTTCTGTGAATAATAGGGTGGCTTTTTTTTTTTTTTTACTATAAATAGCACAAGGGAAAATCTTTAAAAAATGTGTTCCTTTCCTTTTTTAATTCTCTTTAATACTTGTAGTTATGTAAATTGTGTTTTTGTTCAGGTTTTCTGTAAGAACAGTATTAGATAATCACAACTGATGCATGCAGGGCATGTTCTGTAAGGCCTGTGCACTCCTGTGTAGAGTATGTTAAAGTTTTCACAATAAAACTTACAGCTAAAAGCAACACAAGTCTTTGCTGCAGTGTTTGGCTTCATGTTATTGTAACTGCACACCATTAATCAGCTGTGCAAATGCCAAGTTCAAGGAGTTCATTCTACTTTTGGCCACAAGAGGGGATGGTTTCTTCTGAAATTTTGAAAACAAAATCTTAATAATGTTCATCACTTTCAGCACAATATACACATGCAATGATGATAAACTAAAGTTAAAGCTCATGTAAAAACATGTCTGTGTTCACAGATGCAGGGCTGGAATGCACACACACTTAGGGACAAATTGGAGCTAGTTGTACTTGTTGAGTGATTTCCATTAATACTCTATTTAATAGTTTTTTAAAACAGTCCATATTTTTAATAGATAAATAGTGAATGATCTGAGTACATATTGCACCAATAAAAAAATGTGAGAGAGAGAGAGAGAGAGAGAGAGAGTTAAAGCACCTTCCTGAATGTCTTTATGTCAGAGGTAATCAGGATTAGCTTCCATCACAGATCATCCACTACAGCTTTACTCTGCATCTTTCTCTTTCGTCTATTCTCTTTGTTTTTCTTCCTTCATGGCAATTCTCTCTCCTGCCACCATTGCAGTTCATTGTTCGTTTCAATCTCTTCTACAATAAATGAAACATCGACAAATACAACCAAAACATGAATAGTGCAAACTTTGGTTTCCTGAGAAGGTTCCCTCAGAATTAGAAACTGTTGTTCAGTTTGCACACATTCACCTTCACTCTCTTCCTTTCCCATGAGTCTGTGTTCAAACCGCCCTTGTCCCGTGTCTTATTGCAGATGTTTAATTAGGATTGAGGCCACTATGGTGGTGGTGCCATATTCCAGTCATGGGCTAAGGGTCTGTGTCACCGACCTGCTCTCCCAGCTTATCCCCTGCTGAGCTGATAATGGGATCTGCCCGCTGCATCATCAGCACCATAAATTGTTCTGTAGTTCTCAAATACAACACCAGGCCCAACTGGAGAGGAGATGAGATCCATCCGCCGGTCCGACCTGGTGAATGTGTTTCCACCTGTCCGTGGCTTTCTGTTTGTCTGTATGTCGGTCAAACGTATGTCCGCATGTATAATTTTCCCTAACTGATGCTTACACAGGAACCTTTCCATCACAGCAGCTATGCTCTCATAGTTACAGTTCTACCTTTGATATGACATGTGCCATACTGTTTACCAGACAGTCAGTTAATGAATGCAGTCCTGCATCCTTGTTGATCATTATCAACACCATTCATCCCCATCCTCTCCATCTTTATCTTGATTTGTACTCCTTATTTCTTCCCCTCATTTCGTACCCCATACTGTTTGTCTTCCTGTAAGCACGTTCACTGTCAAACAGTCATGAAAGAAGTATTTTGATCTTTTTTCAGAATTACAGATAATAAAATGTCTGCACTTCCTGTGTTCAAATCCTATTTAAGTAAAATTACAGCAGTATTAACTGCAAAAATTACCCTAAGCTACTGAAAGTATGTACACTGGTAAACAGTAGCTGTACCTAAGCAAGTGCATGTTAGCATCCTCATTGTTCTGTTAGCGTTAGCATTCGGCTAAAAGCACCGCTGTACAGCCTGGACTTAGTGGCTTTCCACCTGCTGTTAAATGGCTGATGCCATATTGGAGACACGGTTGGCTACATTTTCAAAAATAGAAGAAAAGCTTTGTGTTGCTTTGTGTAGCTTTGGGTTCAAAAGGCTATAGGGACAAGAGAGGAAGTAGATCATCAGGGCCCTTGTCTGACCCTGAGCCTTTCTAATAAGCTTTACCTTCCTATGGCTGTCTCCCTCAGGATGCTATTTAGTCAAAAGGTTTATGTAGCTCATTGCTGGTCAGTCAGCAAGTGGCCCTGCGTCAGTTGCTGGGGATAAAACTATAATCAGGATGGGATGGGAGATGATAGGGAACAGAAATGACAAGGTGGAGGAGGGAGGAGGGGACGCTAGCTGCCACATGTTCTTTACCAAGTGCTCTGTGCATACAATACAACTAATTATCTCCTTTTTGAGACAGTATACAGACCCAAAAAAATCCCTTCTTTGGGAGAAATACTCAGTGTAACAAAGGGTTCGTGATTACAAACTACAAATTGTGATCCAGATGAAAACACATATGTCATGGTCTGTCACTGGAAGAAAAGGGTTCCCTTTCTATCTCGAATCCCTGCAGTCTCTTCTGTTAGTCAGCACTTGTTGCTTGTGGCTGTTATTCCATTGTTGGGGAGTGAAAACAGTTTATAGGTTACAGGGATGATGTCCTGGTGATACGTTTCTCTGCTGTTAATCTGAGATGGCTCACAGTCCAGGATTGTGCCTTGACCTTCAGGTGCTGGGTAATCCCGTTAGCTCCAGGCAGCCAATGTGGAAATCCCAGCAGACCTGTGCTGGCTGTGCCGCACTCTGGATCTCTACGCCACCGGCATGCAGAACCACTTGTAGACACGCAGGTAAGATAAGCAAGTCTTTGTCATTCTATACAGAGAACAGATAGATTACTTGGGTGGTGAAATGATTACCTGACTGCTTGCTGTGATGACCGGTGTCTTGGTAAAGAGACAGCGGGTGAAGCTGCTGTTCATCATGAATGTTGATCTGATTAGATGTTGTTTTACAGCTTCTGATTTGCTTTTTGCCTAAATCTGTCCTGCCAAAGTTTATTTTAGGACAGATAAACTGTGCTTCAATGCACAACTCGTTCCTAAATTAAAAACACAATTCGTGGAGAAGGAATTATCCCCTCTGGGTGTCTTCCACTGATTTATGCTCTTTTGATGGCTGAGAATGATCCGGTGTGAAGAGGACATATGTCAGGAGTTGATCCAGGTCTTAAGCAGTGAAGAAGGCTTTAGATTAGTTGGGGGACAGAGCTGCACATTTGGAATTAGGCCAGAACAGACCTGATCTCTGCTGATTGGGACAGTGTGCCACACACTGTGATCACAACAACAGCTCAAACCGCTCTGTAAAGAAGCCGTGCATGTGTGATAGAGAACCAATCCTGCAGCTGAGGCATGTGATAACTCCTGAGAGCTGTGAAACTTCTCCCCTGCACTGCAACAGACATTATTCCAAGAATAAAGTGGTGGATTATTGGAGAGAAATCACTGTGACATTTTGGGTGTGTTTTCTAAATCCATTGGATATAAAATAAGTGATGTTTTGTGAAACCTTTTTTCTGACATCTGTCCCGGTTGCCCTCGACTGCGGTCAGTTAACAGGACGTCTTACAGGTTCAGTGGCTCTTTGCTGAAGTGGATTATCTCAACAGGTTGATGAACTTTCACAGCGGAGACTACGCACATTTGAGATTAAGGACAAGTGGCACTCTATGCTGACTCTGTAAATCTATCTGTTTGTTCTTTTTGTATTCAATCCTTATCTTGAATCAGTGCACTGGGCCAGTTAACATGTATTTTCCCTGTACATTTGTGACCCTCTGTCGCCTGTTGGTAAAGTAGCTTATGGTGCACTGCTGCAGAGTTCACCTCTGCCCCTCTACCTGTTGGTCTCCTCTGACTTCTGATGTCTATCTCTTCTCTGAGAAACTAAAGAAGGCTCTTTGATTAAATGTGAAAGAAACGACAGTCAAGAGAGAAATTTCAGGTTGGATCAAATGTTGCCTGAGATAAAAGCAGAGATGAAGCAGGTGAACGTCCTTCACCAGAGCTCATTAGCTCCAGTTGAGGGTTCCTGTGGTTGACAGATGAAGTGGCTGCTTTCATGAAGACATTAAGAAAGAGTTATTATGAATTTATCAGCATTATCAACAATGTTTGATGAAGGGCTTTTGAGAGGCTAACTATGTGTGTGTGTGTGTGTGTGTGTGTGTGTGTGTGTGTGTGTGTGTGTGTGTGTGTGTGTGTGTGTGTGTGTGTGTGTGTGTGTGTGTGTGTGTGTGTGTGTGTGTGTGTGTGTGTTGAACAGGATGTTTAACTGGGTGGTGAAAGTGGTCCCTCAACTCCCTGAAGCTCCTGAAACAGATGACGCTGCTAATCACACAGGGAAGCGTCCTCCACAGAAAAACACTGACGAGAATTCAGAGGACAGGTAAACGTGTCTTTCCACTAGTTTCTTTGTAGGCCTTAATGAGTGTGTGTGTGCGTGTGTGTGTGTGTGTGAACATGCTGTCTTTCTTTACCTCCTCTACAGCCAGACACAGACTGGAGTGTTAGGCTGGCTGTCTAATGGGTTCGTCAGCGCTCTGCCTCAACCTTCTAGTTCCCCTCGGCTCAGCAGGTCCAACTCTGAAGTCAGGGTGAGTGTGTGTCGGTGTTTGAGTGAACATGTTGCCTGTTCAGGTGGACATCAGGTCTTCTCCTTGTTATCCGATGAGAAAATATGTATACTAGTAAAGGATCCTGCTGATAACCTGA
This sequence comes from Taurulus bubalis, assembly GCF_910589615.1. Classification (NCBI taxonomy): domain Eukaryota; kingdom Metazoa; phylum Chordata; class Actinopteri; order Perciformes; family Cottidae; genus Taurulus; species Taurulus bubalis. The sequence goes on from NC_136597.1 coordinate 7,123,495, forward strand.
TGGTCAATATGGCTTTTATGAAATGACAGGTGCCAGCCCGTCATGTTCTCCTTCAACACAACTACTTCAAAGTCAAGTTGACACTTTAGACAAGAGGTGATCACGTTTTGATAAAACTTTGGAGGATAGAGACAACAACAATGCACTATACAACTCTTAAAATACAGCACAGGCACATGCCTTCTTAGTTATTAATCTCATTTTAAAACAAAGGTGTGCTGGGTTATAACGCCATGTAAATGACACAAATTATCTTGAAAAGCCATTTGATCATAGGAACTATGACAGCAGATGTTGCAGTATTACTTTAATTATGGATAATGGATATAAAAACAAAATAGGAGGAAGGGAGATTCGCTTCTGCATTTTTCTCACTCTTTATTTCTTTCTTTGCCATCCCACAGTCAGGAGAGGATGGAGAAAGGTACAGTGTGATACAGTTAGATAACAGTGCATGTTTCTTACTAAATACATTCTTTAAGGTAAATTACATTTGTTAATTATTCCAGGTCTGGAGTGATAGGCTGGGTCACTCAGAGTCTGACCAAGGTGTTGCCTCAGCCTGATGAAAAGTACAAAGAGACTGACAACAATGATGAGCACACCGAGGTGAGACACGAGGACTTCCTCATGATACAGATTAAACTTCACAACACCAAATTAATATCTTAACTACATTCGTACTGCCACAAAATGAGTGCCCCGAAACACAAAATAAGCATTTAAATAGTCCTTTAACATCCACACATTGAGGAATAAACTAATACACTAAAGGTAGTAGACTAGAATGTTTCTCTCCAGGACACTGTCCTTCTAACATAATAGGAACAGTGTGTGTGTGTGTGTGTGTGTGTGTGTGTGTGTGTGTGTGTGTGTGTGTGTGTGTGTGTGTGTGTGTTATGTCTTTCATTTAGTTAAAGCTCAAGTAATTCATCCAAACAACAACAAGAAAATCTCCGTCTTGGAACTGTGTGGCACTTGACTCAAGCAACTTAATACTGTCCCACAGGCGTAGAAGGCTAATCGTGTGGATTAAGTTTATTAAGGCATCTGCAGGGGGTTTAGCAGGTTAAACTCCTCCATTAACTTCACTGCATTTTAAACCAGCCTCTTCATGTGGCAACCCTCTTACCTGGATCCTCGCTCCTCTGCAGGCATCACATAATCCAGTCATTTCATGTCATGTTGCCCAAAGTTAAATATTTAAATATTTATATGAAGGATTAATCCAAGAGAAAATGACATATTTGAGCTTTGGCCCATAAAGGGCCTTGCTTGGCCCGACTTTCACTCCACATGCTGTACTGTAAGTGTGGTCTTAACAGCGGCCCATGTGTGCGGTTTATTGCTCCAATGAGCATCATTTGTAGCCCACTCTGACCAAGGGAGACGCACATCTGGCCTATTGTGTGGACAAACAGATAGCAGACAGCCATTAACTTCTGTGGGGATCACATTAACATTGGACATACAGTAAAAAAAGATAATGTATCTTAATTCTTTAATTATTAAACTATATAATAATAAATCTGAGAAGAATGTAAGAAATGTAATAAAATGCTATAACATAATCTGTTGGCTTGATTTAAAGTACATTGTATCTCCTTTGTCCTAGATATATGACGTAGAAACAATGCCAGGTATGATTCTTGATCATTTGTTTACATGTTTTGCCCTTTTGTACAAAAGTCATGTTTTGAAAGTTTAAATGAAATATCAATAATGAACAATCCCGACTGCTGAGCTGATCTGCTGTGTGATATGTCTGCTTGTCTGTCTAGATTTCGATCCCCTCCCACACATCCCAGTGGTGGAGATTTTGTCAGATGAGGAGTCGGAGGTAGAGAGTCCTCAGTTCTCTCCAAAGTGAGTACAAAACACCTTTTACTACACATTCACAAAGATAAATCTGAACCCTCACACACACCAAACAGCACCTGGCGTTTGATGGAGTCCTTTGTCTTGGGAAGTCCAAAGTGCATCAGCTAGATTTCAATGGACAATCTGAATAAAATGCACACACACACACACACACACACGCACACACACACACACACACACACACACACACACACACACACACACACACACACACACACACACACACACACACACATTGATACAGGTAGTTAAAAGAACGATAAACGTGTAATGGAATAACATTTCATTTCTTCTGCTGCAGCGTGGTGAACTGGATAAAGCGGATGGTCCCTCAGTCCGTTATGCTGCCCCCTGGTGTTGTTCCCATTGAAGCATCCACCAAGGCATCCCGTTCCTCTTTGGACAAAAGTACATACACACACACACACACACACACACACACACACACACACACACACACACACACACACACACACACTGACATACACACACGTTAATGTGGTCCCAATGCACACCACGTGGGCATGTGTTTACCCACAGCACAAACCTACACGCTCTGGCATGGACATACACAAGACATAACTTACACACTACCACACTAAAATCTCCGTTGTTCTTATTCTGACTTATTTGGATGGATTCTTGCTTTGTACACTGAAATTCATGTCTTTCTGTTCTTTCCAGTTTTATCTCCACCACCCGAGTCTCTCAGTGGAATCTCACTGGATACTGACAGCAAGGCCTCAGCGTAGGTTTTATCCATCATTGTCATTATTTATCACTCTCTTCATCCAAGACAACATCCAAGATAAAATGACACTGAGATGTCTACACAGACAGGCTTTATTCATGTGTTCCTTGCAAATTACCTTCATAAGTAAAGAGACTGGGATGGTGCAACATGGTTAAATGTATAACGTGTGTCTAAAGTGAGCAACCGCTGAAGTGCATGCTGTTAATGAGTGTGTCTCCTGACAGTGTGGTTGGCTGGTTCGTGTCAGGACTGGGCCTGAAGATGCCTCAGCCCGCACTTCCATCCAAAGATAATGTTGAGGTAACTTCTGGGAATAAATAAATACGTTCTTCCTTCTCCTCTTCTTGTCTTTCAACCCCTTCAACCTTTCCTTGCCAACTGTCTTTTCTGATTTGTGTTGTCACTTACATTTTTCTCGAACTATATTTATAGCGATTCAACTTATTACATTTTTTTGTATTTACTTTTCTCAGGGTGCAGCTGAAGTTCTTCAGAAAGGTGAGTTTAAGCTTTATTCACTTAATAATACTTCCCTGTATTCACAAACCTTCTGAGTACTGACCATGTTCTTGTCAGTATTGCTGTTGCCGAATGCCACAATTCACAGTTCAATCAAGTCAAAGTGTGTTTCAGTCACAGGAGAGTAAAGAAAACATCTCTTTAATAACATGAGGTGCATGTTATTCAAGTCATTATTTATTTTCCTCCATTTCAGTAACTCCCGTGGATCTGTGTAATATTTGGAAAGTTTTTTCCACGTGTTCTCCGGTGAAGCACCCTCTTGTTTTTCCCCCCATAGTTTTTGAAGAGGTGTTTTGGTCGGACGGTCGGAGCCTAACTCAGTCCCTCTTCTCCTTCTGTTTCAGGGGGGAAGGCGCTGCGAGCCCCTTAAACAGCAGGAGGAGACGACTGGGGGACGCTCTGATTCCTAGACAGACAAATACTAATATACATATTGTACTGTTGGGAGAGCTACAGGCGCTGTGCAGCATGCAGCTCAGTACAGATCTATAGGCAGCTGTAAAAAAAACTCACCTTACTGTACTTTGTACAGTTTCAAATGAATGTATTACAACTTACATGTGTGCACTGATGTAAAACTAAAAAGTGTACTGTATATCAAATCGCTAATTAGATGAGTTTTGGTCTGTGGTTTTAATTTTGCACATGTTCTGTGTAACAGAAACATTTAGTGACTTTATTGTGCTTTAAGCTATGGCAATGTACCCTTTACAATATATTCATGATGCCATTTTCATTTGTCTCTTTTTACGGTACAGCGACAGGAGAAAAAATAAGATGATTCATTGGTCATTCATTTAGACAAAAGAATAATTACAGCGCAATATGTCTTCCTCATTCAATTAACATAAACCTGTAACTAATAATAAAATGGCAGCTATGTTCATTTATGATCGTGTTATCTTTGGACAAAGTATAAACTATATCGGTATTTATACTTTTTAAAATGTATTATATTATTAATATATTTTTGATATGTCCCACTCATTAAGAATCTGCTAAGTATTATGCTTGTAGAAAGTTGTGTTTAGTTGGATCTTGATCATGTCACAGTTTCAGAGGTATATTAGAGGTTGCACTCGCAAACAGAGTAGGCCGATTTGATCCATTGGATTGGTTTCTATGTTGAACTGTGAACTGTGGCCTGGGGATTTGGTCTGGTGTTGTCTCAGAAGGTTTGACTTCAGTTGAAAGAACAATAATTTGCTCACATTGAAAATATGTTGGCACCAACAAGGTGGTGGAACACATTCATGTAATTACACACTGTGACGTTAGGATACTACAGGACTAATAAAGATTAAATGTGAAATTATTTCATGTGGTTGTCTTTATCAATAACACCTCCCTTACCTCCTGAATATTCTATTATGTGAGTGAGCATGTACTTGAGTACTGCACCTGTATTATAAACAGTCCTGATATATAAGTCATCATTTCAAATCCAGCCTGTAATGTGTGTCCGTTTTTTTTCTTGATATTTCTAAACCCAAAACCAAATCCATCACCAACATTTCCAATGTCAACACAGAAATCGGTGCTTGTCACCCTCCAGCAGCTTCAATCAAACTCAAACCCGACATGGTCCTAGAAGACGTGGACTCAGACAACGAGGGCCAGCAGAAACGTAAAGACCAGTCCAGCGCTGCAGCGCCATCCACACCCGTCGCTCCACCGTCACAGGCAGCAGACCAGCAGCAGGAAGCCACACCGCAGACACAGTCCAACCCGGAGCCAGAACGGCCAGAGAGCGGGGGAAGATCTCAAGAAGATGCCGAGACCCAGACGGGCCGCTGGACGCCGTTCATCGACAACATCAAAAAGGAGGCTGAAGGTGTTGCTATGGCTACCATGGAGGAACGGTAAGACGGGTGGAGTGCAAGGGAATGAATGAGGGTGGTCAGAGCTGCAGCCCTTAACAATGTTCAAGTCACTTACGCTGAATGTAAATGGCTCCTATCATGTAAAATAATAATGAAAATCATTGAAAGTTAGGTAAGAGTTTTTATCTCCTACAGAGGAGTCACAATACTGGACCCTGTCGAGTCAACTTTTCCAGTATCTTAAGTGAAGCCAACAGGCTGCTTTTTAGTAACAAATTCTGCAAACCTAAATATAGGCATCAATTAAGAGCCAGAGAGTTGTTGCTGTGTGATCTAAATTCACTGCAATAAGAAATAAGTCTCTTTTCATGTCACACTTTTCATTTTACAAACATGTCCCGCACAGCACAATCACATCAGTGTGTCCTGTCTCTCTAGTCTGCTGCAGGAGCGCATAGAGATGACACGTGTGGCTGAAGAGGTGGCCAGAGAGACAGCTGAGATGGCCGTCAGACAGATGGCCAGTGAGGGGCAGTCCATTAATCTCTCACTGGGGAGTAAAGATCTGCTGCAGGAGGAGCCTGAAGTCGCGTAAGAACTGGTGTTCCATCAGAGAGAAAGTGTTTGTTTCGGCATTTCTGTATTTTGCCGAGCATCCTTGTGAAGTGATGTGACACTGTGTGTTCTCTGTGACCAGGCTGCCAGGGTCACAAGGATCAGGATCAGAAGAAGAGGAGAGCAAAGTGGACCACAGTAAAGTCACAGAGTAAGAATGCATATCGTCTCACCCGCCCTCAACTTCCTTGAAATCCTTTGACTTCACTGACTTCTAGTCTTTCACCTAGAATTTGTAACATTTTGCTCTTGGGCTGTGCCTATAGATACTTAAAATAGTTTTATATTGATGTTTATAAATGTATATATATATATATGTATATATATATATATATATATATATATATATATATATATATATATATATATATATATATATATATATATATATATATATATATATATACATTTACAGAGAAACTATCCTGATCATAGTAGTAGAAAGAATACAAGCTGCATTTATTGTTGCAACTAGTGGAGGATTTAAATGACTTTATATACTGTTGGGTAGTTCAAACTGGAACAATGCATCGTAATAAGACGATCATGTGTTTAAATGTGCAAAGTAACTCCAACTAACAGATCAATTAATGAGTGAATAGTACAATATTTCCCTTGTTGCGTCGAGTAAAGAAATACTGAGGAAAGAAACTAAAGTAAAGTGCAAGTAGCTGCATGAAAGTATCAAGTAACTTCCACTGCCAGTCCTGTGAATTCAGTTCCCAGTCTGATCCAACAGTCATTTGGCTGTCAGGCCCCAAATCCCGTGGGATCTCGTTATAAGATCTTCGCCACGCGCTGCCTCAGCATCACACGACCGTGCCATAGCAACCACAGCTTCCCTTGGCAACGGCTGATCTCCCCCCACCCGCCTCTTCACGGTTACCCCAGTAACAATGTGCACCTGCTGCTGCTGGTTCACGTCTGGAGACGCACGCGCGAGGGGAAATGATGGACGGAGAGATAACTGGGCTTTTTCATTGTTGTTGTTCTTCTACAATGTGTAAAACCTCCTGATCTGGTTCACGAGACCTCAGAGTTCACGGTTCTTATCGTGTCTCGACGCTCGTGGGCATTTTGTGTCTCGACTGCTGACGATGAACGCACGTGAATACTGACAGAGAAAGTGAGTATCTCGTGACGCCATCATCGTGTTTAGATATTGGACGAACGTATGTTGTGAAATGAATGAAGTTGATCTGTAATTTAAACCTAACTTCATGACGTAATGAGCGTCACAGGCCGAGAAGCTTGCCTGTCAAAGATGGTCAGCAACGGGGAGAAAACAGCAACAAGCTGACATTGAGTAAAGTTAAGCTTCCACATGCTTCCACTGCCAAATGCAATGTGAGTCAGGATGTAACCTGTGTCTTCTATTTCTAACCTTTATTCAGTAAATATTAAGTGAGCAGACAACAAAATGTATTTTAAAAACCTTTACATGCTGCCTATTATAACCATCATAAGTGCAGTCTATAAAATAATGGGTCTCTGTGCCAACATTGGGACATTCATTTAACATATCACATATTATCTATGTGTGCGACTGCTGAAGATAATAAATCATATAATTTCTGTAATATGCAGCCACCACAGGGCTTGAAGCGCGGTTTTACTCGTGTCATAATTTTTTTTTCATACACTCTTAAAAGTGCGCCACATCCAATTTCCATGTTTCCATCCTCAAAACCACTTCAATGTGATTTAACCTCTCCAAATGCAGCCAAACATTGTGTGCAAAGAAGATTCAATGAGCCCACGCAAATAGACTGAACATGTCTGTCTGTGTTTGCAAATGTTGTTTTACTTTCCAAAATAGCTGAAAGTGTACCATGTACATTCTGTATTAGGTGTCCCCTAGAAATACTAGCATTTTCATCCTACCCGCAGTCCTCTTTTAATACAACCGTCATTTAATGGATCAAGTTACTAAGCAGTGGGTTCAATGTGGAGAACCTCACACTGCCAGACAAAGTGGAACGTGATTTGTCCAACTCTTTTGTCACCTGTTCTGTCCTGCAGAACAGAACCGGGCCTTGCTGAGGAGACTGAGGAACCTAACACTGAGGAACCAGGTAGAGAATCCGGACACATCCAGCAGTGCAATTTCTTTTTTTTTGAATTGGCAGTATAGTTCCCTACATACTGACAATAACCCCTTAGATAAAGAGTAACAAAATCAAAGTAGCATGACATATTCCAAGTACAGACTTTCTTTTTTAATAATATCTCAATTCTTTTTAACCCCTATATCTTATATTTCATAGCATATTACTGTGGGATTTGCATCAGAAAGATGTACATTTGTGACTGTTGCGTATTCTAATTCTCTTGAAATCTATAATTGAAACACAAATGAAGAGCAAAAAGAGGAAGCAGAGCCACAGCAGACCTCCCCCTCTCCACCTCCGAGTCCTGAACCGGTTCAGATCTCTGAGCCAGAGTCTGAAGCAGAACCAGAAGCAGAACCAGAACCAGAACCAGAACCAGAACCAGAGACCAAGACCCAGGAAGCCGACTCAGAAGCGGAGCCTGTAACCCAGCAGCCGCAGAAAGCAAAGGAAGACGGTCAAAGCGCTGACGCTGACAAAGCTGGTGAAAAAGTAATGTCCACGAGTTTAACATGCACGGTGATGGATGTTTCAGCTCATGACCCATGTGACTATCGTACACATGACACGTTTCATTTGACCTTGCACTGCCTGACCTTATTGAGGAATATCATTTTTCTTTTTTTGTGTGGGTTCTTTGACCCTACTGGCCTATTTGTTGTTTATTTTCCTTCCCCGTCCTTTCTTTTCACGTCTTCCTTTAGAAACAACCTTGATCAGCTTCAACATAACAGATAACATCCAGTCATACATCAGACACATGTTCAAGCTTTCTCGTAAATAATGATTTCCCTTCTTTCCACCTGTTTTACCCACACGTTATCTTATCAAATAATCTATAGGACGCTCATTTGTTTAGCCCATGCAAGACCGTAGGGAGAAATTGATTAATTAAATGATTCAGCCTCATACACAGATGTCATGTCTGAACCCAGCTGATGCTCACCACTCCCCTGCCATTCATTCATATACTTTGTGTTTTTTGTAGGAGGAAGAAGCTACTGGGGACGACTGTGGTGGTATGTACTATTCTAATTGTTTTTGTTCTATATATGACTGCTGTTAGAGCCGCTATATTACTGCTCTGATTAGCAGACTGGCCGGCTGTGTTTAACTCACAAGCTGCTTAACTGGCTGCTGATTTGCATGCATCTCTACATCCATGCTGCTCCCACTATGTTGATGTCATTACTGTTATTGTAAGTGTTGCCTGGCGACTGCAGGCCCTGGTCATTATGTGATCTTCTTGTCTAGAAGAAGTCTGACTTTGTCATTCAGACTGACCACGCTGCTACTGAAGCCATCTCCCACTTTGCTTGAATCCTGCCTGACTGTATATCTGCCTGTCTCCTCTGTAGCTCCCGTCAGCTGTGATGCATTTAAGAGCTGCCTGATGCGCATTCCTCACACCTCCGAGTGCCTCGGCAACATCAACGCGTTCTTCAAAGAGAACGGCATCTCCGCTCCCAAAATACCCTCCATGCCTAAGCTACCCACCCAGCTCTCTGATGTTACCAACTTCTTGCCTTCCCTCCCTCCTGAATTGAGCCAAGAGTTCTCCCAGATCCGACTCACGCAGATCCCCCGAAACTTCTTCCAGACTGTGACTGAGTTCTTGCCCAAAACCTCAGAGGGTTCAGTCAGCCTCAGTCTTCCCCAGAGCTTTTTAAACATCCCGCAGAAGCTCTCCCAGTTCCCCAGCCGAACGCAGCAGTACTTCCTCAACATCCAGAACCGCCTCAACAGCCTTATGCCTCAAGATGCCTAAGAAACAGCAACAGCAACAGCAAAAACAGCAGCAACACAAGAATCAGCAAGATGTTGAACTGAACCGGCTCGTCCGACACTCCCCTCTCCTTCCTTCTCACCATCCGTCCCGCTCCCCGTCTCCATCCTCCCCCAATGGTAGCGCCCTCGAATTGCCCAATGTCCCAACCTACCCACGCCTGCCACCAATTGTCAGCCCCCCATCAAAGCAGCTCAACTCACCGTCCCGCCAGCTTTCGGGTCTCTCTAACCCGGCCTTCTTCATTGAAGATGACTCAGACATTTCAGCAATACGACCCACAGGTGACTTTGCAGGAGTGGAAAGTTACATGTGTTTCTCCTAGATACCTGAACTCAGCCAGAACATGTCATAAACAGTTGGCTCGTAATATGTGGCATCAGGATAAACTAGCTTTAACATTTGAATGTACATTTGATTGCCCCTAAACTATATGGTTATATATAACAAAGAAATGTGCAAACAGTAAATGATCAACTGAGTTCAGATGTCGTGGTGAATTTACTGAAGGTGTGTTCAGGATCATGAGCGCGCTGTCAGGGGAAAAAGAGTAGCGGTTTTGTGTTGTGGTGGAATTTTGTATGTTTGTGTGTTGTCTCGCGCTGTCATTTCTCAAATAAGCTCAGCAGGTTGTGAATAAAGCAGCTCAAATTATTTGGTTGCCATTTGGTTAAAAAAAATTCTATGACTGCCCCCCACTTCCATACCTTTGTTACAGTCTGTACCAAAGCGTAGAAATGCACCAGAGGAGGCAGCATTCTGACTGCTGACATTACATAGGTACGATAGAATTGTGCCAGTGTACCATGAGCCTGATTAGCTCGACTGAATGACTATGAGTAAGCTAGTCCTCTCGGCTATCAGGGCACTCTTATACATGGCCTAGTTCACAGGTGGATCCTCCTGCATTAGCCCGATGTCGGCCCTGGTAAATCTGCTTCTCTCTCACACTGTCTGCACCGCCTCTGCTTGGTATTGTCACGTGCTTCGCCCTTGGCAGTGCTGTATAACCGTCACATTTGTCCTAAATACACATACATATCATTTGCGCAGCTCTTTATTAATCAACAAAACCTGTTTTTCAACCTTTCCAGAGAGCTCTAGCCTCAGCCTTCGTCCAGCAGTCAATGTAGAGGATGTCGACTCAGACCATGAGAAAGGAGGGGAAGCAGGAGGAGGAGGAGGGGAGGAACAGAGCAATACCCCCCAAATCCTCACCCCCCAGGACCCCAAAATTACAACCCTCACAGTCCCTGTGACCCCCTGCGGAGGTCGTCAAAGGTATGAAATACTGCCACTAGTGGCTTCTGTTATCTGCTATTAGGACAGCAACGCTTCTTTTAACTTACTGAATATGATCTAATTTACTTTTTCACATCTAATGTTTTACCAAGCGGTTTATGCTGTGTATTAAGTAAACACCAGTGTTGGATCATTTATGTCATATCGTAAAATATAGATATTAAAAACAGTTAATCAGGGTGTGCATTACACTATTTTTAATTGTTTCCTCTCCCTTCATGCTTTCATCTACAGTAAAGGAGATAAAGAGTAAGACAACTGCATGGATCGTTTGAGTTGTAGTGCTTCTTCTTTCAACAGTCATTATTCTTTTTCTCCCGTGAAACCACACACACGCATAGCGTACACGCAAAGTAACCTCATTAGGATATGTGATTTGTGTTAAGTCAAGGTACAACCTTCTCTGTTGGCAAGTGAAGGGTTTTCAACCAAAATGAGATTACATTCAATATTTGCAGCTGGCAAAATGCAACATGAAGAAGATTATAGATTACAAAACATTTGCTTATAAAATAATATCAGTGATAGAATTATGTTTTATCATCATTTATGGTTTTAATGAATCATTAAATGTATCATTTTGGGTTGAAATTCTTCATGTTTTCCCTCTGCTTAGTGCTGTTTGAAATGGATCTACTGCCCTCTACTGTCTGTTGTGCGCTCTGGATTTCAGTGTCCTGCAGAAACATTGTGTGCTGCTTAGGAATATTGGAAATATCTTTCTGTTTGGTCCCACGGTTGTAAAATTTGACTGCACATAAACAACAGTGTGAAACAAATTGATAAATTTGTTTACAATAGCACCAACGACACATTTCTTTGAATAAAAGTCAGCCATATTAGGACAACGACAAAGCCACACAGTCCATCTTCGCATAGTATAATATAGTATAATAATAGTATTGTCTTTACCATTGGTGCCACTGGGATTAGTGGCGGATACAGTAGCGGTAGCAGTAGCAGTTGTTGTAGTAGTAGTAGTAGTAGTAGTAGTAGTAGTAGTAGTGGTAGTAGTTGTTGTTGTTTGTCCTGCACAACAGAAAATACTTTTTGAGAATGGACTAGTGGAAAAGCTCATAGTAAAATGTAGTATAGAACTGCCAAAATGACACACACAAGCAAACCAGCACAAAGTGTTTATGCAGAACACAGTCTGTCATGTGAATCATTGTGGAGCTAAATTGTTTCTGTTGTTTTGTGTTGTGATGTCCTGTTCACTTTTGCATGGTTTTCACCGATTTTTGTTCTTTTTGGCTATTGTGTGGATATTGTCATAATATAGCAAACATCAATAAATGGATGCATCACAATCTTCCACGTGTATATAATCCATCCATGCCTGTGGAATACTGTAGGTTATTATCTTCACTTGTCATCTGTTTCTTGGATTAATAACATGCCTTCCCTGGCACACACTCCACACACAAACTCTCTCTCTGTCTCTCTCTCTCTCTCTCTCTCTCTCTCTCTCTCCTGATCCCTTTTTCTTGAACACACACACTCTGCTCTGACCATCCCTGACAGTAGTGGAAGGAATCATAGGACTATCTGGACAAAGATGTAAGATATAAATCCATGTTAAAAACTGTATTGACTCATGTAATGTCCATCTATCTCTGTATTCACACAACATGCTGCCCAGTAGTGGATATAAAGGGGATGTAATCCATAGCCATCATTTTATTAATAACATTTACACATACGGCCACATTGCAGTGGACTCTAGTTTGACAAAAGGAAGCAATAATATAAGTTCGGCAGCACTGTCTCAAAGTTGAATGATGTTGCTGTCTCTACTTCACTTAAACAGTAGGACCCTTCATTCTCAAAGTGAAGATGATGATGACGAAGGAAGCATCCCTGTCAGAGCCTGGCCCAGCCAGTCCAGCCTGCACAATTCAGATGACATGTGAGCGCTGTGCACACACACACACACACACACACACACACACACACACACACACACACACACACACACACACACACACACACACACACACTGGAGTGCTGACATGAGGTAATATGGACATTCATAATAATACAAAAAATCATCTTCATCTAAATTTCCTTTTTTCCAAGACTGAAAGAACGTCCAGCATCTTCAGCCAGTCAGACCAGCACAGTGGTCAACGAGCGTCTGCAGGAGCTGGTCAGGATGTTTAAAGAGAGAACAGAGAAGGCGAAGGAGAAACTCGTTGAACTGGACAGCTCAGATGAAGACAGCATCGTCCCCTGTGAGTTAGCATCTGTGTCTCTTCTTCACCGCTACACACAAACTTACTGCGCTGGTCTTTGGTGCTGCAAGAAACACACAGCTCAAAACCTTGCATCCTAACATGTACAAGTGTAGGTTATAGATAGTGTATTTTATTTCCCGGTTGAAAGAGTCAGCCTTGTCCAGCCCCAAAAATGTCTTCTCAATGAAGTCGTAGCCAAACTAAAAAAGCTAAACATCAGCAACACTGACAGACACACATGGATGAGAAGTAGCTGTAGTAGCGTCTTTCCATGCGCTTTCATCCCTGAAATTGTTCCAAAGGGTTCCTCAAGATTTGTTAATTTGCACAGTAAATGCATTGTTTATATAATTTCCCCATATGAAAACTCTCTGCCAAATTTTCTCTCACAAAATGTTAATTTTGTTCCTTCTTTAAACATATCAAAATGTAAGGAAACCTTGTTAATATGCAGTTATGCATTGGTGATTATGACAGCTTGTCTTCTTGTGCCAGTAACACAGTGTGCTTTCTGGCACATGTTTTCAGCCTGTACAACAGTCAGAAAAAGCAAATAATGGATTGAATTATAATATATATTTTTTATAACATACACATGGTGTCATTTCTGACAAGGGTGCCATGTGGCTTCAAGTTTGTGAATCACAGATTTAGATCAGGATAATCTTAAATTAAGAATTTAAGAATTTAAGAGTAAGATTAAGCCTTGTTTCTATCTTAATATCATTCATAGTACAATAGTATACATTTAGTAATAGAGAAAGTGTGCACATCTAAATTGAGTATTTAGGACAAATCTGCATTGTACCATTGCAAAAAGGTAGCGTGCACACTAGATTTCTCTATCTCCTGAGTGAAGCAAATGTATTGCTGGTTGAAATTCCCCTCTCACTTCCCTTCAGCTCCTCCTCCGGCTGCAGCTCCTCATTCTGCTCCTGGAGCTCAGCCAGTGGACGAAGGAGAGAAGGAGGCACAAGCAGGTCCATCAGGAGGAGGAGGGGGAGGAGGAGGAGGAGTGGAGAGTGGGGAAGAGGAGGAGCAGTCCAGCTGCTGCAAGGTGAAAACTCCCCGGTGGATACACGCTTGTGTGCACTACCGCTTCCCTGCCAGCATCGACCCTTTCACCAGTGAGAACCCAGCCGAGCGCCGCCGCTGTCCCCTGCAGGGCTGCACTGTTCAGTAGAATCTCCTTTTCCTAAACTACTCAGAAATGAACGACTAACACGCAGAGTCTTATCTGGTAGCTCCTCATTTGTCGGCCACACAGTTCTGGCGAAATGTTTAAAATAACACATGGATTCAAATATTTTGAGCTGCCTAATGCTCATCCAAAAATCAACTGAAGAAACACTCAATCATTTTTATTTTTTTTGCACCTGTTCTGTTAATGTGCAAACAGAATGCAATGATTAAACATTATGAGGTTTGGGTAAAGGAGAATCAGCTGCACTATCTTGTTACTATAAATACACCTCCTACTCATCTGTCATTTCACCTTTTCTCTTCCCTTTTTTCACATTTACAAGGACTTTGTGAGCCAGTCCATTTTTCTATCACCATCCTGTCTCCTTTAGCACAAAGACCACTTCCAAATTATGCAAATGTAGCTTTATAATACAGATTCAATGCTTTTATTTGAGTGAACATCATACAATGGTAGCTGGTGCTTGCATAGTGACCACCACTTCTTCTGTGAACACTGAGTAATTCCTGCCTTTCCTTACTTTCAATTCTCTTATTGTCTTTTTTCCCTCGATTTCTTCCCCTCTCTCTCTCACTCCCTTCATCCTCTCCTCTTTGCCTTTCTCCTCAGATCTAATGTACGTGCTTTGGATGTTTTTGGTCGCTCTGGCGTGGAACTGGAACGCGTGGTTCATCCCAGTGCGCTGGGCCTTCCCCTACCAGACTCCAGACAACATTTATTACTGGCTGCTGACCGACTACCTGTGTGACCTCATTTACATCCTGGACATCACCATCTTCCAGCCGCGCCTGCAGTTTGTCCGTGGAGGGGACATAGTGGTGAGTGGTGACGTTATAAACCTGGTCGTTATAAACAGCTGTGTTCATTATATTGACAGAATATCAAGGTCAGCAAAAAGCACAAAGGTTATGTCCTATGATAAGTCAATAACGTAATTATTGTGACAGGCCTAGCTAAGCAAATACAATGTCAGTTTAAAACCAATAAACCATCAATATTAAGGAACTTAATTTATATCTGTGGTTATGTCTTTATTACAGTGTGTCAAAAAAGACATGAGAAAGAATTACATGACAACCAAACGATTCAAAGTAAGTAACCAAAGCTGAATAAAAGTGCATTTTTAATTGTATTTGGCTTTATTTTACATATTATTTAATCAGTCTTGAAAGCATTTCAGTGAGTGAGGTGGCACCTTCTTGTTTTTCAGTTTGATGTTGCCAGTCTTGTTCCCCTGGAGCTCTTCTATTTTAAAACTGGCATCAACCCTCTCCTTCGTTTACCCAGGCTGCTGAAGGTGAGGTTTATTACAGTTTATTTAATCGGTTCTCGTATCAGCATTCTGGTGACCAACACACTACGAATCTTCCCACATAAATATAATAAGCTGCTACACACAACAACTTCACACTGATGGCACCTGTAGCCTACAATGGGAAATCAAGTTGCAATTATTTTCAGATTTTACTTTTTCAGACCATTTTCAAACCAAACTCTTTAAATGAATTTTCTTTTCTTTCTGTTCTATCAATGCCTCTCTAGATCAACTCCTTCTTTGAGTTCAATGAGCGTCTGGAGGCCATCTTGACCAAAGCCTACATCTACAGGTCAGCTGGAGCCTGATGGTATCTTAGACTGCATTCACACCAAATCAAGCATTGTGCTGATTAGTGCTGGGTTGTGTGGCAGTGTGGGAGTGTCAAGCTGTTCTTAACCACACATCATCATGTGGACATGATAGCTAGCTAGCATGACAGGTTAGCTAACGTTCCCTCAGATGCAGTGATGTTTTAAATGAAAACGTTATGTGGGAGTCTAAATATGACCCTGAATACATTCAATTTGGATAATGACAGACAGTGATGGGTGAATGTAAAGCTAATATGTATTTAGGTGATAACAGTCGATAACAGTCAACACATATTTACAACCCAGTTTATTTTTGTCCTCATATCTGTCAGGCTTTTAATTATTTTTGAGAAGGTGGTTCTCTGATTTTTTTGAACAATCAGAAGTAGACCGTAAGTTACAAAAGGTTGAGAACCCTTGACTTGAATGGCCCATTTGAGTGACAGTTGCATGATTGTCAACGTCAGCGTGACGTTGGCTGAATGGGATGACTGGTGTCTTCAGTACAGAAGAGAGGATGCAGCCTCACTGCATCCTCTGTGTCCTATCTCTGTATCCTCATGTTGCCGTCCTTCCTCTAGACTAACTCAGACGCACAAACCACTGGTTTCGGGTGTTCAGTTTGTGTAAATGTGTTGCTCTCTCACTCTCTGTCTCTCAGGGTGATCCGCACCACCACCTATCTCCTTTACTGTCTCCACTGTAATGCCTGTCTTTACTACTGGGGCTCCGCCTTCACAGGAATTGGATCAACCAAGTGGGTGTACAATGGTGAAGGCAACAGGTTGGTAGGAAACAAACATACACACACAAACCACACACACATACACACGAGTCAACAGCTTGTTTTTGATTTGGTTTTGAGGATCAGGATGGGGGTTAAAAGGGCATTGACAGGTGCTGTTCAGAAAACACTTAAATTTCAGACCCAAAGGAGGCAAAGTGAAGGCCAATGAGGAAGATGTCAAATTATGTAATGGGAAAGCTCACTCCGCTCTGCGATATTCACACAAGTCCTCTACAGTATACCTCCATGGTCGATTCAGTTGCATCTTTTTATTTTTATTCTGCATCTCATTCATTTGAAACCCCATCATGTTAATTTTAGCCGTGTTCTTGTTCTGTCTCGTTCTAATGCCGCCTGTCTTTGTCTCTGCTCAGTTACATTCGCTGTTACTACTTTGCGGTGAAGACCCTGATCACCATTGGTGGTCTGCCAGACCCCACCACCCTGTTCGAGATTGTCTTTCAACTCATCAACTACTTTGTTGGAGTCTTTGCCTTCTCTATCATGATTGGACAGGTAGGTAGAGAAGACATTTGTGCCTTCCACCTTCCACATACATTTAACCTTAACATCTCTGGTGTGTTATTCTTTTTATCGTGCACTTCATGCAGCAAAGACACTCATGCGTCATAAAGGTCTTTTGTGCAAGGGTGGTGTTACATTTGCAAACGTGTTTTGATCTCTCAGATGCGTGACGTGGTTGGTGCAGCTACAGCAGGTCAGACCTACTACCGCACATGTATGGACAACACTATCAAATATATGTCCTCCTATCGCATACCCAAAGAAGTGCAGAACCGTGTCAAAACCTGGTACAACTACACCTGGCAATCACAAGGCATGCTGGGTAAGGAGAGCACTATCTGTGCCCATTCATACGTATCTTTTACATCTGACCCTTCAGTCACACTGTTCCTATCACTGTCCACCTTCCAGATGAGCAGGAGCTGTTGACTCAGTTGCCAGACAAAATGCGTCTGGACATTGCTATAGACGTCAACTACTCCATCGTCAGCAAAGTCCCTCTTTTTCAGGTAGGAATTCAGCTTCTGAGTGTCTCATCCGAATGAAAACAGTCTTTCTGCGAGGTCCAGCTGAGTTGTTAAGCTAGTGCACTCAGCCATATAGAGATCAACAAGAGATCACGGTTTACTCTTGTATTTTGTGTCCTTCCTCTTGACAGGGTTGTGACAGACAGATGATCTTTGACATGCTGAAAAGCCTGCGCTCTGTTGTCTACCTGCCTGGGGATTATGTCTGCAAAAAGGTAAAAGGCAAACTCCCTTATGGATTTGTTTGTAGAAGACAACCGTCTGTGGCAACCTTTTTTAAATTGTTGCTACTTGTATTGCTCTCTGCCTCTCATCATCTGCCTCTCTCTTTTCTCTTGCTCAGGGCGAGGTGGGTCGAGAGATGTACATCATAAAGGCCGGGGAGGTGCAGGTGGTTGGAGGTCCGGATGGGAGGACAGTGTTTGTCACTCTAAGAGCAGGATCCGTCTTCGGAGAAATCAGGTGAAGAGATTATTCTTATATTCTTATTAATATTAAAGAAACAGGATTTCTTATCTATCTAAGTTGCCATCTCTGACAACTATCTTAGAACAGGAAAAAGTGGGATTTTCACAAGGTTTGGTTCTAAATATTTTGCATGAAATCCCCAAATATTATTAATTAAAAAGTGTATGTATTTTTCAACCATAATTTCTCTGATTGGCAGTTTGCTCGCAGTAGGCGGGGGTAACAGACGCACAGCTAATGTAGTCGCCCATGGATTTGCCAATCTCTTCATCCTCGACAAGAAAGACCTGAATGAGATCCTTGTCCACTACCCCGAGTCCAAGAAACTGCTCCGCAAGAAGGCCAGGTCAAACATCAATGAAAGCACAATAACAATTACCCCAAAACATCACTGTACTCTCTGCTTTGTGTATATATATATATATATATATATATATATATATACATATATATATGTCCTGTACAGATGTAGTAGGGCCACCACACAACAGCCTTGTTCCTTGGTCTGCTTGTATGTAATTATTACTGAAGTCTGTTACTGTCTCACAGGAAGATGCTTACCAAGGGAAAGAAACCTGAGCCCAAAGAAGAGGCGAAGGATCCCCCTCAGGTCCCGGCAGCCCATGTTAGACCGGAAACCCCCAAACTGCTGAGAGCAGCCCTGGAGATGGCAAAGAAATCCTCTGGACTTAAAGGAGCTCTGTCTAAAGTCAAAGGGAAGACAAGCAAGTCCAGTGTCTCATTACAGGTAAACATAACAAATCAAAGACCAAACATATGCACACGTGGCAGAGACAAGAAAGAACATGTTCTTTAAAGAGTAATATTAATCTCTTATCTTATCTTTCAGCCCTCCTTCTCCTCCTCCCTGCCTCCTCCATCCCCCACCTCCAGCTCCGGACCTGACAGAGACGTGGACACACCATCACCCATCTCTACCGGCTCCACCTCCCATTGCCCCAACAACAACAACAACAACTCAGGGAGGCCTCACTCTGCATCAAGGTGCCACGGTGACGCAGACGAAACGCTCGCCGCGGACCAAAGAGAGGAGGGAGTCAGCGGGGTTGATGGGAACAAGGGTGGGAAGAGGAAAGGAAAGAAGTCGTGATAATTATTTTTAAAGAACAACGAGAGAAATGGGTGACAATACCTTAGAGGAGAAGGGAAATCAGAAAATAGAGGAATAAACAATGCGTCTTCTATAAATTGACAGAATGGAGGAATGAAAGAGAGAAGAGTTGTTGCTCATGAACACGTACAAAACTGCTAAGTCATCTCATTGCAAACATATCAAGGTCGTACTGTATTCCACTCTGACCCATGACCACAAACCCATTTTGTAACTTATATTCTTGTAGTCCACTATATTTTGCCCCTTTTGTGTCAAATATCCTCAACATAACATGAGCTGTTGTAGGATGATCTGCGTTAACCACCGAAGGTTCTTTCAACCTCCACACTGTGTTTATCTTCATTGATCTCAAGAAGCCATTCCTCACCTGGTTAACTCTTCAGAATTCAAGCACATCTTCATCATCTACACTGAGTTCAAAAGTAGCGATGACGATGAGTGAATTCTGTGTGGGATGGCATCGTTAGGCCACAACTGTGAACTTAGATCAGTCTTTTCTATGGAATTGAACTTCTTATCTTTCCAAAACATACACAAATGTTTTTGCTGTTGTTGTCTGCTGACTGTTGGATTCTTTTGTAAACTTGAAATAACAATTTGCCTTACATGTTTTGTCATTTACTTTTGTGTGTTGTTGCTGTGAGTAGCTGCTGATGTATTTGCAAGTGGGTCTGAACGACAGCACAGACCTAGTAGACCTGTATTTAAGGTTGTAACATGATCTTACGTACCTCCATCATAAGATATGTTACAAATCATGTCGACAGGTCCTTGTAAAGTCATCCCATATTATTGTACATAGATTTAAATTCTGTCTTTGACTATCAAAGCTTTAAGCATTGCGAGCTAAAACATCACCTAGCCTCTTATTATACCTCTATTTTACATGCTAATCAATGCAGTCAATATATCAATATATAGTTAACGATTGTATGTCCCTGTTTTCTTCTGTTTGTTTTGTACAATAATGTAAATAGTTTTTTGGAAATTTAGATGAGTCACACTTCCTCGTTCATTGGAGGTCACTGTCCTGCTTTGTTGTGTCGTGACATGTACATTTTCATTCTAACAATGGTACATAGTTAATTTGTGCTGTAAATGTGTTACGGACTCCGTTATGATGTCAGATATATTATTTTTGTTTAGATGGTTTATTTTATCGATAGAGCCCCAGAAGAAGAGCCCATAGACCAGCTGACCATACTGCCAGACGATCTGTGTGTGTGTGTGTGTGTGTGTGTGTGTGTGTGTGTGTGTGTGTGTGTGTGTGTGTGTGTCAGAGGGGAGAGACGTGTGCATAATGAACTCAAATGTGTGTATTATAATGCCCTTAACATTTTGTCACATATGTATGCCTGTCTTTTGTGAATAAATGACCTGTTTCAGCATAAATAGTCATGAGTTTTATGTCTGACCTGCAGTGACCCATTTAGAATCAAACAGCCTGACAAACAACATGACAAACAACATGACAACTGTGAAGTTGACCCACAAACCAAAACAGCAACAACTAAACAGAAAGCTATTTGCAATAATGTGTTTGTTGAAGCTATAATGTGATCACCGGTTGGACATAGTGCTGTTTTCTTCATTCAGCTTTATATGAACTAGGCACATGTTTTTTGGTTTGCTTGTGTATTCATACTCATTTGCAATGATGATGCCCTATCATTTACTTTTTGGATATAACAGCTACCAAGTTCTTAATAATTTCCCCTTGAAGGCAAATGGGATCATAACCACAGTGGAATACATTTTCCATTTACTGACGTCAGAGTGTACTAACTGACTTCCTGGAGGTGTTATAAAACCACTAGACCCCCAGAAGCAGGAAGACATGAGGGGAAACCACATCTCCCACAATGCTCTGCCCCTTTGACGTCAGCGTTTTCTCTGCGGTCAGCTGATCCAACTGAACTGCCGATGGAAATGTACAGCCTGAGGTGCAGCGCGCAACGCAAAGTAGCTTAGTGGGATGACAGCAGGCGACCAGCTCCTCCCTCGCTTCCATCGATCTGCTATTGGTAATGCTATCGATTCCTCTCGGAGTGATATGAACCGCTTCCTCTGGCACAGAAGCCATTAGCTTAAACGCAAACGTCACTGCAGCTTCTTAACTTGTGCAGCTAGCTAGTGAATGTCTACCTGAGCCACCTGTGATGGTCTGGAGTTGTTCATCACAACGAAGGAGAAGCTGAGATGGAAGACTGCAATGAGGACTTCATGGAAAGCCCCGCGCTTCCTCTGGAGGTGAGTGACTGCAGGGCTGGCTTTGTGTTTATTCTCCAGAAACAGAGACCCGGAAGAAAACAGGTTGTACTATTTAGAAATATTTTTTAACTTTGTTAAAAATATAATTTAAGTGATTCGGATGTAAAAAAAACACACACATCACAACTGTATGTATATATTTGATCGATAAGAAGTACATTTGACCATGTAAGTCCCTTATGCCATAAAACATGCTGCTATTCCCTCATTTTGAAGAGATGGGATGGGATCTGTGTGTGTTTCATCACTAGAAAGCCCAGGGTGTGTTATCACAGTACACTCCTAGTAAATAACCTGCATGCTTGGTGTTTGAAGTAAAGGTCTCGTGTCATGTCCTCTGTTGAGGACAAACATACATCACCATATAGTATGCTGTTATGTGACCTATTGAAATGCTGTCAGATGTCACTGGGTGGGATTTTTCTTTTCCAGGGACTTTCCACTTTATTGTAATCCAATGCTGTATTTCTATCCCTTGCTGCAGATCGTAGTATACATCCTTCGCTTTCTTCACACTTCGGACAGGAAGGAAGCCTCACTGGTCTGCCGCAGCTGGTACTATGCCAGCCAGGACTCGCACTTTCAGGTGATTTGCTTCAAAGCATGCAGGATACCTCTTCATCATACATATTCAAATGCTGTAGACTCACAGCTTTGGTAACTTGACAGCTGACGTTGGAAGGGCATCAGTGTGTGTTCTCTAGGGCAAAGTAAACCCCATGCTACCGCTCTTTCTGCAGAAGAATGTCACCTTCTGCTTCCCGGCTTCAGCCTCGTCCCTGGAGCTGATCAGGGGTCTGGGAAGAAAGTCCCGCTGCAGTCTTATTATCAGCCAACTGGATGGGTTCAGTATGTCCAGATCACTGCTTCTGGAGGTGCAGTATGCTATTACGATTACACACATTGCACGACTGGGTTTAGCATGAGTTTTGATAGTTACTGTCTCATACATGTAGATATTCTCCAGCCTTATAGCTGAAGGTAAATGCTAAGGAGATTAGTATTGACTACATGATTATCGCTAGATACTATTGTAAAATGTTCTAATTGTCAAAGCTTCAAATTATGAATGTCATACTCAATATATATTACAAATTTTTCTGAAAAACACCTGAAGCTCCCCATGAATCCCAAATAAAACCTGCTTATGAAAGCCTTTTGAAGAAATTTGGGCGGACCCAAGTCGAGTGTATTTTATTTAAGAAACGCATTGCCTTCTGGTCTTCCCTCCTGAAAAAGCTAACAGTGTAGTCAACCAGAAACAAGAATTGTACATGTGTGTTGAGTATTTGCATAGTAGCACTCTTATCATTTTGAATTCCCGTCTGCCCAGGACAATAGTACAGTCATAACAAGACTCATTGTAATCCAAAGTTCAGAGCAGCTAAAGGTGTTTCTGCAGAATTGACTCTTATCACTTGTATCAGTGTGTGCATGTGTGTGTGTGTGTGTGTGTGTGTGTGTGTGTGTGTGTGTGTGTGTGTGTGTGTGTGTGTGTGTGTGTGTGTGAAAATTTCCCATTAACGAATTAGTGTACCTGCAATCTCTTTTGTCTTTGTAATCTTGTTTTAGGTGGGTCTGTGCTTGGGCCCTAAGTTGCAGAGCTTGGCCCTGCCTGGTAGCAGTGTGACGGAGGCCTCTCTGCTGGCACTCCTCCCTCGCCTCACCTCCCTCCGCAGGCTGGACCTCAGGGGCCTGGACAGCCTCTTCATGTCTGGAGCTTTTCTCTCCAGGGAGGAGCACAGACAGCAGGTATTAAACGTTATATTATGTAATAGTGGGATGGCGGCCTGAGGTAGACCGCTGTTTAAAAAAAGACCTGAGCTGACATGTGTAGGCCATCCTGAAAGTTCTTTGCTCAAGCATAATCTTTCATGTTTATCTTTTGGTATACCTTGTTTGAACACTGTGACATAAGACATTTTGGCTACTGAGACACAAAGAACAAATATATATATGTAGTGACTGTGATTTCATAATTCACCCTTGTTTTTAGTGTGGTCCTATACACTGTTGTTTCAGGCAGTTATTCAAGTAATGTGTTATACACGTAGCTATTACTGTTCCGGGATCGCGGTACCTTTAAGAGTTGGACTGTGGTTGATGACGTATGTGCCAATGCTTGTCAGGGTAGAGGGCAGCGCCATCTTGTGTTGTTGTTACGACATGTAAAATAAACGAGACACGACTTGTGTTCTCAACTGAAGGAATTGCCTGTTACTTTTAAATGCACGTTCCTCATATATATATATATATATATATATATATATATATATATATATATATATATATATATATATATATATATATATATATATATACACAAAGATGTATTCTGGCCTCGAAGTCAAAACACAGTCATTACATTTCATGTCTTTGAATTATCAGAGTGCAGTAATTCTGTTTTTGTTACTTGTAGTGGCATTATAACCATTTTATGACTAGTGATAATAAATGTAATCACAAGGGTGACAGATGGCATTCCCCACAGTATTACATCGGATAAATGTAGCCAAACCTTTCATACCAATTCTGCACAGTACATTTTTATTGCACAACATTGTTTTTCCAGCTGTTGTAATGCTCCAAATTCCGGTCTGACTCCATCTTCTCGTTCCAGGTCAGGTCCGCTCTGTCTGGTCTGGAGGAGCTGGATCTGTCCGACCTGCGGTACCTCTCCGACGTAACCTTCAATCGGCTCGCCGGCTGTACCCCTCGCCTCCGCCGCCTCTCGCTGGCCGGCTGCCATATCGCCTTTGAGTTCGACCCGTATCGAGGTTGCCCGGTGGGAGACGTGAAGGATTCCTCGGCATTGCTGTCACTGAGGAACTTGCGGAAGTTGTTAACGGAGCAGAAATCCACCCTCGTAGCTCTGGACCTCAGCAGAACCTCTATTACCCCTGAGTCCCTACGCTCTATTGCACAGGTCAGGTTGCCTTGAGTCCCTGCAACAGGTTCTTCATATCTCGGTACCTATGTGCTGGTTTATTCAGAGACATTACTTTATTCTGATCATGCTTTTAGTGTGTTCTTTAACTGCTTTGAAGATAAGAGTTTGTCCTCAGAGAAAACGCACATTGTAGGATTTTGAGTCTTAACATTTTTATATCTTAACATTTTTATATTGTTCCCCATCCAGGGATGGGTCAAATGCAGAGAAGAATTTCCCCAAGGGGATTAATAAAGGATACTTTCTTTCTTCTTCTTCTTCTATTTGCTGTGCTTCAGGTTCAAGATTTGGTCTTAGAAGAACTGTGTCTGCATGGCTGTAAGGAGCTGACCGACTACTCAATGGAGGTTCTGGTAAAGCACCAGCCAAGCCTCCAGAGACTGGACATCAGTGCCTGCACGGAGCTGACCAGCAGGTCTGTAGAGGCCATATCACGGGGCCTGAAGTCAATGACACACCTCTACTTGTCCCGCGACTGGAGGATCACTGAAAAAGGTACAGATAGTATATTTTAGTTTTTGGGTGTATCATACAATTTATAAATATAGCGAAACTAAACGTTTTAAAGTTTTGCTTAGTGGCCATTAGAAACCTGTGCTCATTACAACTGAGCAAAATCACGAATGTATATCATAAAAGAATGTTAAAGCCTTCTAATCGGGGGTGGGATTTTCTCGGGCCAGGGGTTGCAACTCACCCATTCACATGTCATCCACAGGCCTCGCTGACCTTTTGTCTATGTCGTCCCTGAGGAGTCTGGATCTGTCTGAGTGTCTGCATGTGAGCGGAACAGAGATAGTGAAAGGCTTGACGGGATCATATGCTGCCAGAGCACAGCTGGAGACACTCAGCCTCAAGGGCTGCACCTACATCAGGGTCAGTCAGGATATGTGTGTGCTTACATGTGTGTCCATGTGAAAAAATACATGGGAAAAACGTTCTTCTCTCTCCGCTCTTCAGGATCTTGCAGTTTTCTCTCTCACCCAGCTCCTCGGGGAAACTCTCCATGAGCTCGACTTGACGTCGTGTGTCTACGTGACTGACTTGTCTGTGCGCGCAATATCCACATACCTGCAGAAGCTGGTGGTTCTGCGGCTCGGCTGGTGTAAAGAGGTCACCGACTGGGGTCTGCTCGGGATCGTGGAAACGACCAAATGTGAGCCTGACCAGGAGACGGTGAGAACCAGAGGCATGTGAAGGCTGTCGGAGACGTTTACAGCACCTGTGCTTTTTGTAGTAAAGTAATAAAAGTGCCATTCCACAGGGAGACAAGGGTCCCAGGTTCACCCGGACCTTTGGCAACATGGGCTTCTTCAAGCCTCCACGTTTGCCGTTTGAGGAGCGACCCAAGCTGGTGACACAGAATGACCTGCAGCAGTTCAAACAGCAGGCTGGAGCTTCACTTTTAGCTCTCAAGAGGCTGCAGGAGCTGGACCTCTCTGCCTGCCCCAAACTCACCGACAGCAGTATCACACAGGTAGGAGGCTGAGGAGAGACAAAGGTGAAATGTTCTGTAGGAATCCAGAATATAACAAATAAAAAGATCAGGATTTAATACTGTATCTCATCTCTTCAGGTGGTGCATTACCCAGACCTTCGCCGTCTGTCTCTTTCCATGCTGCCGGACATCTCTGACGCCAGCCTGGCGTCGGTAGCTTGGCACTGCCGCAGCCTCACCAGCCTGGCGCTCAGCCACTGCCCGGGTATCAGTGACCGTGGAGTGGCACAAGCTGCACCGTACCTACACAGGCTGCAGCATCTCTACCTCTCCTGTTGTAATAACATCACCGACAGGTGAGTGGCACACAGCTCCACCTCTACTGTGTCTGTCGCTCCAGATTTGCATATAAAATCCTGAATTCTTGACCTTTTGAACCCTGCAGATCTTTGTTGCTGCTGGTGCAGCACTGTAAGCGCCTGCAAACACTCGACATCTCAAGGTGCAAAAACATATCCGTAACAACTGTGGACTTCCTTCAATCTAAGCTGCCCTTCTTGGAAAATGTCCACGACAAATTTATCGGTGGGCCTGATCCTACCTTCACGCTCTGATTGTCCACCGCTGTATGACTGCTGGTCCTTTTTAATAACTACACCTTCTGACCAAAGCCTGCTCTGTGAGTTGGGCTCTTTTACAGGTCAGCAATTTGCACAAGAACTGAAGAAAATGTTGAAAAAGTTGCCAGTTTACAGTAGGAGCAATCTGTCACCTATACATCCTCCTGTAAGGCAGTGGTTCTCAAATGGGGGGACGTGGACCCCTGAGGGTACGTGAAGGCACTCCAGGGGGTACGTGATATTTTTTTTAAATATATTTAAAATTAGCATCCATTCAAAAATCCTTTAAAAATAAATATTCAATCAAATATAAGTGTAAGTTCATAAACTGCATTTGATATAATCTATATTTAATCAGACACTGATGGCACAGCACTGTATATTACATCTTTTATTCAACCAAAAATGCTTTGCACTGGTTATGGGGAACTTGGCTGAAATTATTTTCCACAGGGGCTACATTACTGTCAAAAGGTTGAGAACCAATGCTGTAAGGATGTCCTGCATGAGTCTCTTCGGTGTGAGGCAGATGCCACTTGTATGAAACTAATGTGGAAGCATGTCTGCCTGTATGGTCAACATTTCATGTTTCTTTATGCTTGGATTCAAACAAAAGTGCAGGCAGACAAAAATGTTACTGACTGAAAAAACATGCACCCGTACCATAATATTCAAAGATCATCAACTGTTTGGACCAAGAGGGAAAAGATTAAACGTTACATTTATGTTCAGTGTGGTGCATCATCACAGAGCACGTGTAAGCATGTGTACAATTATCTGTTAAAACCAAAAGAAACCCTGAAAGAAAAGAAGGAAATAGTACCACGGTATGACATTATAGTGAGAATGTGAATTGTTGTCTTGTACATTTGTTTTTATGAGGCAGATGTCGCTCAAGCTAAATACTTTGCTCGTAGTTTAAATTGTCTTGAAGTAACACTGTGCTTTTATCTATGCTTAAAGGTAAACAGCAAAATACTTCCTCAGCTGAACGTTATGCAGAGAAAAATGAAAGACGCTGTCCCATAAGAAATAATTACATTGTGGTATTTTTTTTTATAATAATGTAATTATACCTTTTAATAATTTCTGATATTATTTTTGTATTGCTTAACATAAGCAAATATCTGAGCAATGCTTTGAGCATTAAAGGAAGGAAAGACTTAATTTGAGGCTTATGTATAGCACTGGTGGATGTACTTGATTTTCTTGATTGATTTATTTTTTTAACAGCAAAACAGAAGAGATATTTTTCTAACTGACAGTTCTGTGTTGCTAAAGGAGAAGTTAAGATGGATATGAAGTGAAATAGTTGTCCTCAACTAGTTTCAGCAACTTTTTTGACCGAGATGCATACTGAATCCCATGTAGTACAGATTTTGGAAAATCTTTTTAATTTTCAAATGTTTCCCATTTCTATACTCTCCATTCATTCTCTGTTTAATTTCCTACAATTTATAGAACTATAATAAATAAATAAAAAGTTTAATTGACACTTTGGTACCTTCATTTATTTCTTAGGCAAGAATGACTCCCTACTCAGACACTTTTTTAAAATCCTCAAAAGTCTAAGCAATTATTCCTATTTTTCGTCCATCTGGTCTCCTTTTTTATACACGCATAATCTCAACACTGTAATGCACAATCATGTTATTTACTCTTTTTCCAGGGAAAACTACTCTATCAGAATATGTACACTACAGTGATGTAACATGAATCCAATCAACATACTGTAAATACAAAAAAAAACAAATGTAAATTAAATCTCAGATATTTATTAAAATCACACAAAACACAATAATGAACAAGACTTTTGTCTTTTGAAATGTGTTCTGCAATACAATGTCTTAGTATAGTAATGTCCGCCTGGGTGAAAACCAAAATTGTTAGAGCTACAGCTTATGAGACGTGCATAACCTAACCATGCATGTAAATACTATACTTTCTCACTATACTATATCCCTTTTTCAACATACTATACTATGACTTAATTATACTTTTTTTGACACAATATACTATAGCGGTTATACTATAGTAATCTTATTGTGTCAAAAAGTCTGTATAGTAGCAATATCAGAATCAGAATCAGAAACCATTTATTTGCCAGGAATGTTTACACAAACAAGATTTTTTTTCTAGGCGGAAGGTGCATACATTAGACATGAGATATTATGACTTTTTAAAATATAGTGCACTGTACTGTATTATAGTGTGTTGAATTGGTTGAATTATACACAGTATAATTCAATGCAGTAATTTCATAACGTTTAAAACAGTCAATACAATTGAGTAAATCGTGAAGCTGTCCTTTTCATCACTTATATCATTGGTTCTCAAACTGTGGGACGCCGAGGTATTACAGGTGGGGCCATGAATAAATACACGGCGAAATGCCTGTACAGGAAGTAACATGCACAATTCTAATTACCGTAACTCTTCGTCAATTTACGCTATCGACATTATTCCAACGGATTCTGAACTTTAGGAAGCTTTCCAATAACGATAATGGTCACAAACAGCGCCGAGATTGCCTGTGGGG
The DNA here is from genome assembly GCF_910589615.1 of Taurulus bubalis. Taxonomy (NCBI): domain Eukaryota; kingdom Metazoa; phylum Chordata; class Actinopteri; order Perciformes; family Cottidae; genus Taurulus; species Taurulus bubalis. The sequence continues at coordinate 7,152,619 of NC_136597.1, forward strand.
GAGGGGTGAACGTGAGCAGAGCAGGAGAGCTGCAAGGGAGAAAGTCTGAGGCCTTTTGAGTGGCGTTTTCTTTGTAAATAATATGTTGGTGTTGTAAATAATGAAATAGAACTAGAAAATGTGAAAGTGTGGCTGCTACTGCTGTAAGACGTTGCAATATGTATACGCCAATATTACTAATAATAATAATAATAATAATAAATGTTATTTGTATAGCACTTTAAAAAGGTACTCAAGGCACTTTACATGGTAAATACAAACAGAAGCAACAACAAAACAAGAAAGATGACAGTAGTACCAGCAGTAAGTTATGAATGTACATTATATATATGCCAATATTACCAGTAGTAAGATGTGTTATTGAGGTATGTTAGTGTTTGTATATATGCGTGAAAAAACAAGATATATGTATATATCCGTAGTTATGTATAAGACACACATACATATCAAATAATTTACATTTTCTAAATTATTTTATAACAGTTTGGGAATTACTGTCCGAAGCCCAATTTAGATACTGGAGTAAATAATATCCAGTAAAAAGTACAAAAGAATATCCACATTTTTAGTTTAATTTTACCACTTGAGGCCTTCAGATATATCTCGTCAAATGTAAGTCTGAAAAGGGAATATCACTCTTTGAGCTGACGACCACAAAACCTCAAATGCACAAATGTCAAATAAAAAGAGGAAACCACGGCTCTATATGACTCAGACTTTATTGAAATGAATGTAAACATATTAAGTGTTTTTTTTATTTTAAACTTTAGCTAAATATAAATGGATGAGTGAACAAACCTATTTCTTAATATTCAAAATCAGAGTTTATGGTAATTGTTACCAAGCGTCACTGAACTGATCATTAACTTAGATTAACACTATAACTTAGCTCAGAGACTGCGGGAAAGAAGCAGAGTTAGTGATGTTCATTGATGGGACATGCATTCATAAAAGGAGAGAGAAGAGGAGAGAGGAGCTCAGTGTATCCTAAGATGTCCCCAGCAGTCTCGGCCTGTAGCAGCATCTAGGGACCAACACAGTTGTTACATTTTTAACTCCACAAACATAAAAATGACATCATCGTGATCAGCAGTCTTTTATCGCTGTTGATAATTGTATTTTGGTGATTGGACTAGTTTTTGCAGCATATCAAGCAGCAGTTTTCTCGGTGACAATTATAATGGTGTCCGTTTTAATAACAGCCTCAGAACAGCTTTACAATCATTTGACCCATTTACATTGTCACTATTAGACGTCTTTTAAAAGGCTGTGCCGACTACTTCTGTGTTATTTAGCCGTTTGATAGTCGAGAGCAACGGCAGGTATTTACTAAATTATTAATTTATATAAATGAGAATTGAATATGATGAATAATCTTTCTCCAAACATTAAATTAAATTAATGAATTTCTAGAATTATACAACTCATCATCACAAAATAACACAAGCTTTGTTTTCTGCAGAATCTGAGCTTCCATTTCAGCTCATAAAACCTTTAGAAAGCTTCTAAAAGGAACAACATGGAAACATGAAAGTGAAAGAAGCTGAGACTGTTGCAGCTCAACACTGTTCACTCACTGACAGTTTGATCCAAACTGGTTTCATTTATTTTAAGAATGATACTATGATCTGAAGTGAACGCTGCTGTTCATTTCCTGCTTGTTACATTTCGTAACCAGACTTCTGTCACTTTTTTGTTCAAAAATACCTGAGAATCCATCGGTGCAAGTTTAAACCAGAGTTTTACATTTGACCTTTAAAGTCTCACTAATAAATCTCACCATGGCTTCATGTTTACAGTGAGTTTGTTTAAGTAGTGAGCTGTAGCGATGGCTTTGATGAAATTATTTTTCTGAATGCTTCTTAATAGTGTTGACTTTCAGGTTATTTATGTTGGATATGAGCTGCTCTACACAATTCATTTACATTTAATTTACTTTTATTATCTTGTCAATTGTGTATAAAAATAGCTAAAAAATGGTCTTAAAAATGGTCCTTAACTTAGATTCATACTTTCAGACAGGATGTATTATTTCAGTTTTTTTCATCTAATCTGTCTGTGATTTTTCCACAATAATAAAGCCCCGACTACCTGCAGTTATTCAGAGACACTTTGCATTTTAAAAGTCTTTATACATAGATTATGTTTACTGAGTTTTCATCATGTTATCTGTAAGACAACTGAAGTAATAGAAAAGGACATTAGTGATGAACTCGTTATCAGTCAACTCACATAATGAGGGAAATAGAAATTACTGGTGAATATTGCTAATGTTAAAATTATTTTTAAACCCATCATTGATGAAGATTACATATTTTTTAATGTAGAATATAATTGTTTATTACAGAACCAGCTCCTGTCGTTAACCTAAAATACCATTTGGAACTACTTGTATGACGTAACATTGATTATTTTATTGATCAGCTTCAGTTTAGTTAAAATCAGAACTAAACAGATACTTCTTCTTTATAGTCACCATCATGTCATGCAATTGTATTAATACTATATATATATTGAATCAGTGAGGCAGAAACATTTATTTGATTTTGCATTAATTTTATTTTATTTTGTGTATGAAAAGGGAGATACCTGATCACCAGGATAAACCCTTCAAGTTGATAATTTAGAGTTTCCAATTAGGCAGAAGTGAATATATATTTTTTCTTTTTGTGGGAGGAAACCTGAGTACCAGGGGAAAACCCACGCAGACACAGAGAGAATATACAAACTCCACACAGACAGAAAGAGGAAAGAATCTGTGTATGCAGCCAAATCCAGGCAAAGTTTTGATCATTTGATAAGAACATTTTAACCTGAAATTCAACAGAAATAAATAAGTAAAAGTAATTATATTACCCCGAATGTTTTTGGGGGTTAAATATCATTTCGATTTAGTTCTGGAATTTCTTTGAATAAAATATCTTTTTTCATTTTTCAGTTGCAGATTTAATTCGAAACTGTAAGAAAAAAAAAAAAAGATTGAAATTTGAAAATATAAAATCTGCAACTGAAAATTGAAAAAAAGATATGTTATTCAAAAATAATTCCAGCACTGAATCTACATTTTATTTAACCCCAAAACAACTTTTCATACACTTATTTTTATTTTGAATACATTGTTGAATTTCAAGACCAAAACTTGAATTTTCAGGTTCAAATCTTTTTTTCCAATGATCAAAACTTTTTCCCCAGGTTTGGCTCCATATCTGTGAGGCTGCAGCGCTAACCACTGAGCCACTGTGTCGCCCAAAAGGGGGAGAGAAGGAAATAGAGGGGGAGGGGGATAGAGGGAGGACAGATGGAGAAGAACGGGGTCCTTGTCGATACGTTTACCTGACTCAGAGGTCCAAGAAAGACCAGGGCTGAGGATCTGGCTCCTCCAGTCCTGCCAGCAGGGCTTCCACGTCTTTGGCCCAATCAATCAAATCGTCATCCAACTGAAATATATTGAACTAGAGAGGCAGAAACATAAAACATGTATTTAAAAAATAAAGAAATCTTGAGAAAATAAATATAAACGTAAATCAGCCATCACTATGAAAGAAAAAGATAGAAATTGATATTTACCTTTTTTAATGAAAGGGTTCATACTTGCCCTCCTCTCTTCTGTCCTCCCCTTCTCTCTCCTCCTCTCCTCTCCTCCTCCTCCTCTGTCCTACTCTCTTCGTTAAAACAAACAAAAAATGTGAAATAAATAAAAAATCTTTCGAGAATGAATGTAAACATAAATCATCCATCAGTATGAAAAAGAAGATAGACACACAGGTCACTGGTTACCATAGTGATTGGGGCACCAGGATAAAGGGGCAGACGAGATCTTAAGACTGGGAGTGGATTGTCTACAAAAGCATCTTAAACCCTGGCATGTGCTGGCGACGCTACAGGAGGAGATATGGTCCAAGGTTTTGTGCAGAACTATGATTATTATTATTAAGCCTGCAGGAGTACATGCAGTGTGCTCTCTAGAGCCACACCAAATTAAATTGTGTTGAAGAATTTAGCAAGAGTTCAATATATGTACATTCAGTCACCTCTATACAGTATTTTTCACTTTGGTAGATTACTTTAATTTTGTGTACGAAAACGAAAGTGGTGTCAATTTGATCACCTCCCACTTAGCTCAAATGATATGAAACATTGAAACACTGAATGCACATTCATTGTGTTTCTTTGGGGCGTGAAAAAGAAAAGATAAATATTAAAGGTTACTAAGGTGGCACTGAAATATTATATATGCCTAAAAATGTCATTGTTTCATTAATGAGTTGTATTTTACAGATTATAGCCCAGCCAGTTCAAATATATTAATGGTGCAATACAACCTATAAAATGCAGATTCAAAAAGTGACTACAGTGCCTACCTTGTCACTGAAAATGTCAAAAATTACTTTATTCCCTTAATGAGTGTGAAATTAGACATACTTTCGGCTGCTGTGCCATGAACAAAACACACACATGCTTGTTTTTTTCTCTCAGTATAAATCAAACTGTTTATTATTGTGAAGTCACCCAAAGTGTGCAAATCAAAGTGGATATTATTACAGAAAGTTGCATGTCAGGAATGCACTGCAGAAGACACTTGAGACTGCTTAAATGAAATAACCCTGTGCCAAAAACACACCACGTGACATACTCTAGACTTGTGTCAGTTATTAAGTAGCTGCTTTGAGTGCTTTGTGAGTCAGAGTGTAGCAAACTGTGACTGCGCATGTTGCCTCCAACCTATTATTATCATTATCATCCATCATCACATTATTGTACATTATATAAAATCGATTTCAATTTTAGAATCGGATCCAAGACAGTTGAGAAATATGACCACTGATTGTATAATGTGTCATACGATACACAGGAATGATTGCTAGCTGGATATAACATTTGTCACACTTTTCTTATTATAAAAATGTTGAAGGTACAGTTTCCTATGGTTAAAAACTAAAGGTCGGCTTGGTATCTAGTGTAGATCTCCATCGCTATAATAGAAAGAAAAAAAGGCGTACAGGGCTCCATAGTAATTATCCTGAGCCACTGGGATCCGTACCACGGCCAGTACCTATATTTAAGCAAAATATTGTCCAACATGAAAAATATACTGTATTTGTCTTTCATATGTTGGAAATGAATGACATGTACCATATCTCGAGAAAGCACTGTGTTCTAGGTAATGCCCATTTAGAAAAAAAAAAGAAAAGAAAATACAAGAATCTAACAAATGAGCACAACTAGCATTTGAGACAAAGATCAAAGCAGTAAAAACCAACTTCACACACAAGTATAATCAATGTACCATACATAGTTTGGTTAAGATATATTTAGAATGATAAAATGATTTTTTTTAAAAATTAAAAATGTTATAGGAATAAGTGCATGGATGCACAGGTCAAATCTCAACACACACGCACCACTTATTTCAGACACACACACACACACACACACACACACACACACACACACACACACACACACACACACACACACACACACACACACACACACACACATATATTTACACATTCACGCGTCGTAGTTGCACTTGCAGCAAATGCACACTCTACTGCTCAGTCTGGCTGAAGTCGTAGCAGAAGTTGAAGTTGCTCGGCGGTTTGGGGACGACCGGTGCACTGTCGGGGATGGTAACGTTCTCAAGGTCCAGGAGGCGGAGCTTAATCTCCATAGAGAGCAGGATCTCCAGCTCGCTGCGCATAGATTCACTGCTCATCTCCCGGCCCAGGAGAACACTCAGTCCATCTGTCCACAGGCAGAACTGTCCGAGAGGGGAAGCCAGTGAGTACACCGTTTATATTTTTACTCTACATTATAATGCACACAGAAAAGAAGAAACTTTGATGAAGAGGAGAATGTTCAGAGACTCACATCTGTTCTGGAGGGGGCAATGAAGTTCAGGCTGTCCTCTTCGACGTCATATGTGATGCTAAATGCCAGGTCCAGCACCTCCTGCAGTGAGGGACATGTCGAGGAACACACATACAAACACAATGAGATGTGAGCATAATGAGCATGAGCATTTGACTTGGATCCCAAGACAAATTTCCCTGCAGGACAATAAAGTATATCTTATATAAAGACTGCTGACCTTGTTCTGTTTGCCCTTGTTCTCCTTCATGTGGGGACAGTCTTTTCCCGTCAGCAAGCCTTTGATATCTGCTATTGGAACTGAATGGGGGAAAAATGAGTGATAAAAAAAAAGGTCAGGTTAAATACATTAAAATAAATAAATCATAATGATTTGTATCATCTAAATACAGACAGGCAAGCTTCAACTCACTCTTCTTTTGCAGTGTTTCAATTGTGGGATTGTCAGTGTCTTCCTCCGCATCACCGTAGTGGAGCATTTTGTGATTGGGCGACAAGCGGCAGTACCACAATTTATCTGAGAAAAAAACGACAATCAGAGCTATTAGAGGAACAAGACCCAGTCGACTATTTTAAGGGTGTGTGTGTGTGTGTGTGTGTGTGTGTGTGTGTGTGTGTGTGTGTGTGTGTGTGTGTGTGTGTGTGTGTGTGTGTGTGTGTGCGTGCATGCTCTTTCTCACCCTGTCTGCGTCGGCTGCTAATCTTCCTGAACATTGTTCCTTGACACAGCCTGTTGAGTCTCTGCTGGCGGATCAACTCAAGCAGCTCTGGCTTCAGGCGCTCTTTGAGCTCACTGGAAAGAAGATCACACACACGCTCAACAAAATGCTTCGTCACATCCCATTAGCATCCTCTCAAATGACAAGAATTGGAATCCGTTAATTGTCATTTTACTCTCGGACCATGGAGACAAAATAGCTGCAAGAAATCCACATAAGACAAACCCTGCATCAAAAGACCATTTAAACCAACCATCTGACATTTTGTGCCATGCAGCTGAAACAACGTAGGCAAAAAAAAGGTGCACATGTAAATTGTTTCAAAGACTGGCATCTCATTTTTAGACATACTGCTACTCACACTACGGGTGGGGCAAGAGTCTCTTCTTGGTGCAGCCGTTCAGTTTGCCGCAGTTTGAGGATCTCGCCGTAGTTGAGGGCGTTGACTTTGTTCTTGAAGAGCTCCAGGGAGGTTGGCTTACTGGACAACGTCCTGGTGATCTGCTCCCTCACCACCTGCATCACCTGGGGATGGAGACATGGAGACAGAGAGAGGTCAGACACTGTCAGACACTGTGCAGTCACATGTCGGCTGGATAACGGTGTACTGCCTCCTTTGATAGCTGGGAGGGATGAGTGATACGTGCAGGCGTTGGGAAGCAATTTGAAGTTTAGTTTTCTGGATTTGTATTCATATGTGAATACAAACAAGTCCCCTTGTTTCAGGGATTCCATTGGGTTGTAGTGGCCTTCAAAAAGAGAGCTTCTGTATGGCGTTTAGTAGTAAGATAGACATTCCTTGTACACATCAGCAGAAGTCAGCAGCAGAAAAGAGCAATGCAGAAATTCAGACGATGAGGGTGTGGAGGGCCATCATTTTTCTTCCTCTATTCTATTTTGAATTTTATTTTCTTGCCTTTTTTCCACACAGACTACTTTGCAGAATTTGTGACAAAATACTCAAACTCAATGTTTCACTTACTATCTTTTTCAGAGCTTTCAAACACAAGTCACAATCTTCATCACCATTCATTGATGAAGACTGTAAGATGTGGCTGAAGAAGTCTAAATTGATTTTATCACAGACACTATTTGCATGAAGAATTTGCAGAAGTTCTGATGAACTTCTGCTTTGCGTCAAGCAATAAAAACACACACATGTACAGCAAGGACAAAGCTGTGACCAAGAAATACAGGAAATGCCTAATTTGCCTAATTTGAGTAATTTATATAACACTTTGGATGACAATATAAAAGCCCCCAACTATTGCCTTTTACCTTTAAAACCTACATAAAGAAGTTAGTACTAGGCCAGAACATGGTCCACGACCTGATAGAGTGCAGCCTGCTGGGTGTTGACTCTGGAAGAGTTCTTGACTTCCTCTCCTCCACTCTTTTATTCAGTATTCCTTCTAAGCCACACCCCTATCCTCCAATCTATTCATATATTTTCCCGCCTATTTCTATTATCAGTTGAAAATGAAGGACTCTCTGCTCACATGACCCTATATCTAGCTCTCTGACCCTCACAGGGGGGCAGCCATTGATCAGTCTTTATTAACCCAATTATCTGCAACACCCACCCAACACCCTCATAACAACCATGCTCAATTACTAAATCAATGATGGAAAAACTGGGTGGTTATTTCACTGAACAGTAACGGGGTTCATCCTTATATAGTTGTTTTGAACATTTTAACACATTTAATCTAAGAAACACGTTCATATATTCCCGCAGATTAAACTGCTGTAGCACTGACTCAGCATTTGCAATACCCTTGTGATTGTGTGTGGATGTTTATTCTGCATGACTTGTTAAACTGAAGCTCACACAGAGGGACAGGGGTTGACCCGAGGTGCCCTGAAACAAAAGCTCAGGGCAGTTGGTCAAACAGTGCATATATCTATATCTACCTTCATTATACATGCCTCAGTTGTAAATAGTGGAAAATCTATATAGAAATCTATAGTACGACAGAAAGTAAGCCGACTCCAGCACTATTCGTCCTGATCTCACTTTATCTGACACACTCTGCTGACCTAGATCATTCCTCTTCACACCCAATTTAACGGATTGTGATCAATTAGTAAAGTGTAAATTGACCCATTCAGTGCAGCTCTGTCCAGACTTCTCTCCACACGGTATGTCCTACTGCACAAACAATTTGGCACAGCAAAGCATTAGGTTACAAGCAATTCACAAACATTAAATGGGACCCAACTGTTTACGACCACAGAGAATGGCCAAGTCTATCCGTCTGGCAGCAGTGCAAGTACAGATGGTGGAATCCACTTCCACCCATCCAAATCCATTTTATATTGTGTGAACATTCAGGGACACAAAACAAGCGACTAGAGTTTCCCCCTGTGACTCCCTGCTCAAGCCCCCTGAGCCAAAATAATCTCACTGTACTGCAACTTTCACATGACACAAACCTCAAGACAGCTGCTTCACACTGCTGTGTCATCTGAACTCTCATGCAATAAATCACTTCTGTTCTTAAGTCTCACCTGTTTAAGAGTTTAGGTTTAGGGTGTGGACGGAAAATTGGACTAGAAACATTTGATATTGACTTCCCAATTAAATCATCTTGCTTGACGCATTTCAACCAGCAAACAATACTAAAAACAACCTTACCTCCATCTTTCTTCCTTCAGTGCGGACTATCTTTCAATCCCAACTTTGAATTGCACCCGTCTTCAACAACCAGAGATAAGTGACGGGCGGTGCAAGTGAGGGAGAGAGACAGAGATCATCTACATGACAGGAGAGGTGCAGGCCTGTGGGTGTTTTGTAAACAGACACCCTGATACTTTCACACACATACACAAACGCCCCTCCTACCCACATTCCCCGCCCAGCCACTATGTCATTTAGCTACACTGGCCAATAGGAGCGATGATGGCCGCTGTCTCTGCTCCCTGAAACCCTGCAGCATATGCATGTATGCCAAATGTGTGTCTGTGTGTCTGTGTGTGTGTGTGTGTGTGTGTGTGGAGGATGACCGTTATCACAGGGGGTGTATAGAGCAATGCAAATACATTATTGTGATTGAATTGAAGGATTGCGTGTTTGTTTGTGCACAGTCTTACTCACACAAACAGCAATACTTCCAATGAACTCACCAGGTAACGAAACCTACAATTGTGATATTACATATACCACCACCTCTCTTATTCTTTGGTTTCTAATCTACTCCCCTCCCTCCAGTCCAACCCTCTCATTCTCCCCCTCTTATATTGTTTCCAGAAGTTTTACGCTCCCTCTGTTGTTGTGTAATTACTGCTCATGCCCTGAGCTCTTTGTTTTTCTCGTTTCCTTCTCCCTCTGTTTCTGTCGCCCACCACGCTTCTCTTTGTCCACCTAATGCCCCTTTGTCCTTGCCCCAAAGCATCCTGGGTAGAGGGCTGTGGTCAAAAACAAAAGGCCGGTCGGCTGGGTTGGCGCTCAGCACATTGGCCCGCTCCTGAAAGGTCACAGGGTCACAGGGTTTTATGATATCAGGAGAGTACTGTTGAATCCTTCTGTTCAAGTGATGTTGAAATGCGATTCAGGACAAAAGCTCTAGCACTCGCCTTTACAGGACGGCTGGATTCTCAATATTTCTCCCAGACAAGACCCCGATACTGAAGGCTTGGCTCAACATATCGCCATCGTACAAGTACTACATTGTGGCCGTACGGTTACCGCATGCTCCTGAATGCAGGGTCAACTCTTTTGTGTGGGCAGGCTTCGGGGATGGTTAGCATAAGAATGCCCCTCTACAAAGTCACAAAAGTACAAAATGACACAAATCCACCATAAAAACAAACTCTAAACGGCTCTCATAAAAGCTGAACTCTCTGTGTCTGGAGGAGCTTGCCTTTAGTCAAATTTGAATTAGTTTGAAAACTTAGATCTTTTCATCTTTGTTTCTCAAACCTTACAATGATATGGAATCCTTCAAGAAATAGTGTGATTTTTTTTTACTGAGAGTTACGAGAGAAGATCAGTACCCCTCTCATGGTTCTTTGTTAAAATATGAAGCTTGAACCAGCAGCCAGTTAGCTTAGCTCAGCACAAATACTGGAAACAGGGAGACAGCTAGCCTGGCTCTGTGCAAAAGTCAGAGACGTAGCACTGCTGAGCTAAGCTAACCAGCTGCTGGCTCAAGCCGTATATTTACCGTACAGACATAAGAGCAGCATGGATTATTTTCATCAAACTCTGAATGCATTTCCTGAAAGGTTGTACCATTGTATTGAAGTGAAAAGAAAGCTGGTTGCATTTGAAGCTAGAACTGCACGGCACAATTTTTCTTGCTCGACCCTATGAAGACAAGCATGCCGTGTTACTGTACCTTGTCAAAGTCTTCCTGTGTGGCCCTCATCTCCTTCCAGGTCTTGTTGAGCAGCTGAATGCAGACACAGAAAAGCTCCTCCATCAACCGATCCTGACTGAAGAAGATGGGATGGTAGTCAGATCCCGTCTCTGATGCTGTTAACAGAGGAAGGAACAGATAAGACGGAGCACAAAAGCAAAACAATACAAGGCTACCAGCTGACAAGTCGGTTTTACAACAAGTAATGGCAGATTGGAGGGCAACTTACGGGGCTCGCCGATACGAAGGATTTCACATAGGATGAGTGTGAGCTGGATGCTGCTCCTGGCAAATGGACACTCGTGTTTGTCTTCCCTGCTGCTGTTCTCCAGGACAAACTGGGAGACAGAAGTAATTAAACATTAACATTACAAATTAAGTTTTAGTTGGTCATAATGTGAAGCCTGTGTCATAGAACTCACACCACATCTGTTCTATGTTTATGCATTAGACAACTGAAACATGTATGAGCTACATGGGATCAGGTAGTCAACATGTATCTTTCATTGAGGGATTTATTTTTCATTTCAAATACAGGAAGCTCAAGTTAATGACGTACTGCTCAAGGACGTCAACATGATGCTCGCTATGACAAGGTCAGAAATTGTTTTGAGAAATGCTTTTCTGTACCACATCGTTCTAAATTGCTTGTTAAGTTAGGAGATAAATAATGCTTACCCTGCTGTAGGCATCAGGATAGCGTGCAGCAAAATAAAACATGGTGTCCAAAGCTAGAAGACCAGGAGGCGTTCGCACCAAGTCCTGACCAGGGTTACTATTGTTCTAAAATGATTAAAATAAAATCGATGTTAATCACAGTGGCATGAAGATGAAGAGTACGTTAACTATTTGATAATGATGAAAGTGAATAGAAACATTACAGATTAACTTCTGACAGCGGTCACTCACAGAGAAGCCTAACTTCTTGAACTCTTTGGCACAGAGCGAGCGCCGTCTCTCGTTGCTCAGACTGTTCTCACTCTCGGTCTCAAATGCCGCCTGCCGCAAATTGTGAATGGTTTCTCTCTGCTCCTGCAGGGGGAGAGGCAGATAAAACATGGATGTTTACCTTCTGGAGATGAACGTTGAGTGGACATCTCTGTGTAGTCAGTGTCATGCATCTGGTGTATCTGATAATTAAAACTAAGAATGTTATACATTTGTCTATAATTTAAGAAGATGAAAGATTTAGAGATTTATCCGAAAAATGTACAAACTGGAACAAGGAACTGCTGATTACATTTCAGTTCAGATAAAGATCTGTGATAAGTGGGGAATTATTGCATTTTAGCCATTAACAATTTAAGGTAGACCAGCTGATAAATCCTAAATAAATACAAAAATGTGTGAAGCGAGTCAGAAAAACAAACAGCAGCAGCTGATGTTTTCAGTCTGACTCCTCCTGTTGTAGCTCACCTGGCTGTAAGAGTCCATAGGAGTCCTCATGCGGGCCTCCAGGTGGTTTAAGGTCACGGACTGTAGGACATAGAGGTAGTGGGCCATCTCGTCCTGGACTGAACCAGAACTATGGATGATGTTCTGCAACAAATACAGACATTTCTTCAACAGGCCAGAGATGTTGCTATACTTACATTCCTCTGCACAACAAGGTCTTTATTTCATCACGCTATCAGTGAGATACAGAAAACTATGTGAAATGTGAATGTAAATAAAAGAGATTATTTACTTTATAAATGTACTGCCGAAGATTCCTCTTATTCAGGAACGCAAAAATATCCTGGAAAACAGAAGTCAAGGAACAAAGGAACACAGTGAGCATGACTAAAATGTGATACTGTGGTGCAATGGCATGTTTCTAACAAGAGGTGGCAATATAGTGTCAGTTACTGATCAGTGTGTGGGACTTTGACCTCTGTGACAAACCATCACTTGCTGGTACACGCATCTCTAGCCCAGCCTTGTTTTGTTCACGGCTTATTTGCTGATAAGAAGGGTGGATTTGTTGACTTTCCGTTAAAGTGAGGAAGTGCGAGTCTGTGTGTCAGTAACAAAGAGAGGCTAAGTGAAAGGGAGACAGAGGGCTGAATGAGGGAACTGTTACCGTACAATGAGAGAGGACCAGGAACTGAACAGTGAAAGTCAACAGCCTTGACTTTGTGTCGAAAAGCTGAGACGACCAGACAGAATGAGACAGATGGGTCCATTCCAGCTGTCTGTAAAAAGTGACGTCTGCAGGATTCTGACTCGCGTGTATATTAATGGCCTTAACATGCATGCCACTTTCAGCCTCGGATACAGAAGCTTCCCATCACTACATACATGTGACATTGTAAAGAGTTATGATGATTGAAAAGGAAAAAATAGCAGCTAAGTTACCGATTAACAGCTGCAGGCACAACTGTCTGGAAGTCACAGACATTCAGGAAGTAAACTGACTAAATACCTACATGTCTGCATGCTTGGAAGTTTGAATAGATATGAGAAGAGGAAGTTGATAAAAGTGCGATAGAAAGTAAGAAGCAGACTGCAGCCGCACCTGTCTGTCCGAGTCCCCGGCTGTTTGTAGTAGTGCCATTAGTAGCGCCATAGCTTTGGTCTGTATCTGCTGGTTCGTCCTGAACGTGGTCAGAGAGGAGAAAAGCAAAAATGACACAAACACATCATTTAGACATTCCACTGCTGCATGAAAAGGTGCGTTTAGGAAGGAAAACAGGTTGAGATTAAAGGATCAATACATTCAGGCTAACTGTGAAACTCTGGTGTGAGAAACGGCAGAGACAATGATATTGTCTGCACCAGTATTTTTACATATTTAAAAACTTCCTGTTACAGAGACCAGGCTGCCACCTATAATCACTGCCTTACCTGTCGCCCAACGGATTTTAAAGTTAGTTTTGTCTTTGCTGAACAGTAGAAACTGTATGGTTTTTTTTTTTACGAGATTTTTTCCACTATCTGCCACTGAAAGTGGTTTTCTCTGGAGGAACAGCACCAGAGATTGCTTTTTGGCCGATGCGTTACACCTCTTGGTCTCCATACAGTTGACCTTGCATGCAACCAAAGCTTGCTCAAACATGATTAGTCAATACTACTTGGACAACAAAGAGTCAGACTACAAATGGAATCCTGAACACCTACAATACCAAAATATTGTCCCGTTGCCTTCAGATTCCATGTCTAAGAACCAATGTCATAGGTTTGATCAAAACAAAAGCTGGAACACAGAACACATTTGACACAGCACAAGAGGAAATATTCGTATAACCAGCCGGTGTGGCTGCATTCACTCAATGTTTCAATTCATTTATGATCGGCTTCTAACAATCCCTATTTAGCTATTACTTACACTTGGAGGTGAGCAATGAGCCGCTCCATCGTGACTTCCTGTTTGACCTGCAGGAAGAGGCCGTGGCTGCTTATCACCATGCTCTCTAAGATGTCCAAGGACACCTGCTGTATTGATGCATCGGTCAGCTTGGCGTTGACAAAGCTAGCAATCTGAAAGGAACGGGAAAAGAGAAGGGAAGGAGAGAAGGAAGTCAGAAGGTAGGAATAGTAAGAAAGAGTGCAGCTACAATCAATGAAAAATAAACCAGTGACAAAACAACAGACAGAGAGCACAAGATACAGCACCTTCTTGATGAAGACCGATGACAGGTTCTCCCATGAAACTATCCCATGATCCATCAGTTCCATGAAGCCTGTCAGTGTGTGGGTCATTATCACATTACTCCTGAATGACGCAGACACACACATACAAATAAATAATATATTATATCATATTATGCACTCAGACACATACACTGTCAAAGAGCTTTCAGACAGACTGCTTGTGTGGAATCCTTGTATTTATCGCAATCTAAAACATTTCCATCATGTGACGGAGCACTCAGGATGCAGCTCACTGTGCTGCTTTTAAAATGCGCCAGTGGAGTTTGTCAGTGTTTTACATGATCATAGAAACTCCTCAAACAGGTAAACCAATAGGTCTATACATGTTTAGTTCAGCAAGATATGCTGCAACATGTGCAAGAGCCACTTCACTCCTCTGCATCACTGATATATATTTGAGGAACAACAGTCTACCCCCAGCCATGGACACACAAACACACACACACAATACTAACTCATTAGCGTCCTCTACTATTTTGACCAATAGGAGATGTCCGTCTCGACTGATGAACTCCTGAGCGAAGGTCACGTCTGTGGAAACGTTCGCCAGTTCCTTCAGCGAATCGCAGCGCACACCCGAGTCCGAGCTCTGGATACCCTTGTACAGGTCTTCTGCACAGCGGCCCTGTGTTCACCAGCAACAACCAAACACAAGTTCATACACACACACACACACACACACACACACACACACACACTCAAGTATTTTGTTCGTATCGTATTGTTGCACTTCTTTGAGACTCAGCTACTTGAAATAGTCAAAGAAGAAGACTTATTCCAGCCCATTCTGTAAATGTTCTCCATGCAGTAAAACTAAATGACAGTGAGAGACAGGGCTGGAGGAATGTGAGAAGAGGGAGGTGAGAGAGTAGCGTGGCTGAGAGCCTGGTTGATGCAGACTCACCGGTGCCTTGGTCAGACGCAGAATGCAGCCGTTCTTAATGTCCAGACGATTCTACAAAACATAAACAAACAGACACACATGCATGCATGCAGAGGAAACAGTATTTAAAAGCTGTTGAAAGAAAACACCGGCATGTAAAGTGACACAAAGACCACAAGGTAGCGAAAGTCAAACGCGCATGGATACAAATAGGTCAGCCACACACAGACATATAAACAGTACAAAGACCTATACGCACAGTACCCCAGACAAAAAACCCACACTTGGATAAATATAGTCAGCTAAAAACTGCAGAAAAGGCACAAGTAATTAGTACTGACACTCTACTTAACTGCTAGTAAAACAGGAGAGAGAAATGTTTAGCTTGTATATAACACATTTGTTTGTTTTCTAAAAGGAGTCCCAGACCATTAGTAGAGGGACCGATGATGCATTTATCCTACTCAATTTCAAGAGTTTATCTAACACGGACAATACAGATTGCTACATAGGAAAAGGACATACAAGCTGTAATGTGTTTAAGAAGTCTATCTGAAGACACACACCCCTGTCCCTGGTTGAAAGGGTTTACATATAGGCTGTAACATGAAAGGAAACATTGGAAGCGTCTTTTTCTCTGTACCCATCTGATGGCATTGTGATAGCTTCTGCAGCCCAAAAGGGGGGCGGGCCTTCCGTGGCAACCTTTTTAAACAGTCACTTGACACCAAGATGCCCGGTGTACTTCCAGCTGCTTTTCTCTGTCTCTCTCCCAGTCCTTTGCTTTTTCAGCCAGTCCCACACTCATTTTTAATGGCGTTGATGACGTTGTGCGACGTGGGATTTGTTTTAAATCAAGTAAATTGATATATTTCTGAACTCAAGAGAAATGCTCGCAAAAGTGGACAGAGGTGCTCACAAAATTGTGATTCCCAGATTCATTGTCGTGCAATGAACTTAAACAGAGATTTACAGCCAATTCGTCTTCAACATGGAAACATCTGAAGGGCTGTCTCAGATCTGTTGCTCAATACTTTGCGGTGTGCTCAAACACGTACCAGGCCGATTCCCTGGTGTTTGTATTGATATGTACATACAGATGATGTGACTCACCGATTCAGTGATGTACGTCTGCACTCCATCAGCGTACTGCAGAGCGTAGTTGTCAGGACCTGGGAGATTCCAGCTACACACACACATTGATATTAACTATCACGCTAATGCATACAATGATATCAAACATTACAACAAAGAGAGCGTATTGGCAGCAAACCAAATCTACTTACCCATCACACACTTCCTTTATTACAGCAGACAGAGGCTTTTTCTGGAGAAAAACACAACAAAACAGCATGTAGTCAGACACATAACAACGCAAATACATTCACGCGGCATAAAAAGACAAACTCACACCTGCTGCATACACGTGGTTCGCAACAACAAAGTATTACTATCAAAGTATTTTTTTCTGTCAAGGAGCTGAATGCACGCTTCAGTAATGCCATGCCGTTATGGGATCACGGTACCACAACTATTTTCATTGGCTGCAGACCTTGATTGCTGAGAAGAGGAAATCCAAGAGCTCCCCAACACTTTCCGAACTATGTCACCCTCAGTGCCCAGATCTCTCTTTGAACGTAAATAAAAGCCAGACTACTTCCATGTCTGGCTCTCAGCTATCCTGCTCTTAGTGGTCAGTCCCGCGGTGAACAAATCAAAATGTCTTCTGGTTCTGCGGTAGACCCAGGGGCTGCTCTGTATTTAGTGGCAGCCAAGAAGGTCAACCAACCAAATGAGTTTATTGAAGACGGCTTGACCAATGAGAAAATGTTGGGGGATTCTCTCGGGCTGATGGGATTGGTTGTGAACAGACGCGTCCAAATGAACATTCTTGATTGCTTATTGGTTGTGCTTCTGTTAGGATCACGACAACAAGAATAACAAGAACTACTGTTTCAGGTATCTGGGCTTGAAAAAGTGTGTCAACCTGGGATCCGAGTTCTTTCCAGTTTCAGTAATATTGCATTTTCCAACGGTTCTGCAATACTGTAAAGACGAATAAATCCGTTCTCACTCTGTTCAAACCTCCTCAAGTGATGTACAGGATGTGATGGTGAGAGGCACACCCCTGCTGTCTGGGATACAGTTGAAACAAACTGCAACTTCCCCATAGTTTCTGAGAAACACATGGAAAACTTCCCCACAATCTCATTTAGTAAAACCTGAAAAACTGTGTGATGGGCTGTGTGATGAATCACACACATCATAACCTCCCTTGTTAGTGATAGCAGATCGCTTCCAAATAAATCAAATCATGACTTACCGGTAAGTGTGAGCTTAACAAGGCTACTTATGCTTAACAGGCTAAACCAGGTGTTGAGCTAGCTTGTTTGAGAGGAAGGTGGCCTGTGATTAGCAGAAAATTGAGGACCTTGTGACTACACCACTGTCACGAAAAGTGACATCATAGAATATATAAATGGACTTTGAGTGAAAACAAGCATTTTGGAAATAAAACATTTCAAATGTGAGATAAAAAAAGGAAATCCTGTCAAACTCTTTATGACATGTATTTATGTATGACAACTTGTTTATCTATTGAACATGTTGGGGCTCCATAGTTTGGTAAGTAAAAAGCAGAAGAGACAGTTACTGAAAAGAAAACGATAGTCTAACTACCAGGCAGTGACATCACACCCAATTATGATTATATTCATCAGTCTTGGCAGTGAGGAAGGTCATTTTTAATATCTCGTGCTGCAGCACTAACCACACTGGTAAGGAAGTGGAGATAATGACCCTCCGTAGTCACTGACATCACAGTCACCCAAAAGGGTTTTAGCACCAAGATCAACTTCTTCATACACATTTTTTTACTGTTGGTGATCAAATAAAAGGCTCAGATAAAAGGTCATTAAACTATATTCTACAAAGCATTGTTTCAATTTGGTCAAGTTTTTTTCTTGAAAACAATGATACCTGACATCAGATTTTTTTTCTTTCGAGTGCATATGTGCAGTTTGGTTATGTTAGAATTTCAACATAAATTAGTGTATACACATTAGTGTATACGCTACACAAACATGTACCGGTACACGAGTTGAGGTTTATTACATTCTTAACGCCCTAACTCTTGATGATAATGACATGTCCTTCTTCATAAGGCAATTCTTAATCTGAATAATGCATGAAGCAACAGTCTACGCTCTGTGACATTTGGCCATCTCTCTCAAATGTCCATCTTGAAATTGAAATTGAAAAAAAAAAAATGCTTTTAGGTATGCTGCCCCTGTTGGCTTGGGATTTGTCGCAGATTGATTTGGGTGAAGGGGAGCTGGTCTATTGAGTTTCCAAAAATTAGATTGAAGGAGTTGAGGACAGTACATTAGTTTGTAGATGTTTTGAATGAGCTGACTGCTACATTGTGATCCAGGATATAACAGCATGAGTTTTATTTTGATTTACTCATGCTGTGAAATTGCATTTAATTGTCTGTAACTTGTATATGTTGTTTGCCTGAAACTGTGTTTAATGTGCAATCAATCTGTGATCTCAATGAGGCTTTTCCTGGAACGTGTACGGCCAAGACTGTCAAAGGCTGCTGAACTTCCAGCGCTATTCAAGTTTAGTAAGTGAGTGGCATGACAGTGTGTCAGGCGTTGTTGTGAAGTGATACACAGGTGACCTTCAACACACTGGATAACTTTACCATACAGCTGCGGAGTTTGAACGGGAGCATATTTGGCATTGTGTGTGTGCGTGTGTGTTTTACCTGGTCCAGTTGTATGAGCTGGGGGTAGGCCCCAGGCATCTGGATGGCTATCTTCACTATGTCCTTTTGTTGAGGCATGTTGGCACCTCTTAACTCCACCACTCTTTAGCTGTTGATAATAGAAGAGATGAACTGTCAAAATTATGCCTCATCAAGTTTCGTAATGACCATTAATTTTGGAAACCTGAAAAAAAAGCGGAAATATTTCACAATGAGCACCAGTAAAGACAAATAAAACCAGAACAAAAAGTAAATACACAGCCTTTCTGTTTCAAGAAAGATAACTTTGTGAAAACTTAATTTAACTACAACCAAATTGAGATTTGTATCTGGCTGTCCCAAGATAAAATTTCACACAGAAATGTTGTGGCGGGGCTCAAATTTGAGCTCTAAACGGGTGATAAACAGAATATTGATCACTTCATAAATGTATAAAAATGTGGGCCTAGTCTTGACTACAGTTCATGGATTCCAAGTGACTGTTCTCGTGGGCTATTGCTGTTGTGTCAAACAGATTATTATTATTAACGAGTTCAGGTGAAAGCTAACCGACCCGAGAGCAGTCGTCTCATGAATAACTCATGGCGGTCAATGCAACTATCATTTTCACTTTGAGGCTATACGGCACTGTGTTCCTCTTTCACTGTGTATTTATGGTGCATGAGTACAGCTGAGAGGGCTAAATACTGTCTGAACACGCACTACGGATTGCTCACTTTTTCTTCCACACACACACACACACACACACACACACACACACACACACACACACACACACACACACACACACACACACACACACACACACACACACACACACACACTTCCTCCCCTGCCTTCAGACAGCATTCCCAGAGGATACAGAAGAAGCAGTTGTGCTTCCAACCCTTCCCCCTTCCTTGTCCTTC
Organism: Taurulus bubalis; assembly: GCF_910589615.1. Taxonomy (NCBI): domain Eukaryota; kingdom Metazoa; phylum Chordata; class Actinopteri; order Perciformes; family Cottidae; genus Taurulus; species Taurulus bubalis. The sequence goes on from NC_136597.1 coordinate 7,172,769, forward strand.
TTCGTCTCTCCCTGGCTCTCAGACGTTTAAACAATACAGTTGGATCTAAATTCTTCTGTACATTCATGAGCTCTCGGTGAAAGAAAATAGGTCGAGCTTGAGCCTGCTTATGTTCGGTGCGATTAATAAACGTCACCCTCTTCTCAATCTCTTGGACAGTTCACATACCATCGCTCCAGTCAAAAAAAGAAAAGAAGCTCTCGCAGTTTATGGCAGGTTTCAAAGCAATACTTCTGTCAAAACAGCCACACGTCTTTACTGTCTTCTCAGCTCACTCGCCCCGAGGCAGCATCTTTCCTGATAAATAAGGCCTTCGAAGCGAGAAGGAAAATGTGAAGGACCATCACAGCAGCATCGACTGAGGCTGCTGTGAGTCCTGGTCGGTTTTGGATCAGTTAGAGATGGACTTAACCCTGGGGTGCTGAAACCATTACACTGGTGCTGGTGGTCAACTTCCCTCCAACAAGAATTTGCAACCTTAATCTTTTAGGAGATTTGGGTGTGAACATAGAATTCTAGGTCAGCTTATGAGTCAGCAAATTCAAGGGCAAACAAACCGGGTAATGGCATGTGATGTCTTTGCAACAACAAAGACCGCCTATGGATTTTAAGCTGAGTATCCGTCTGAACTAAATGATGAATGGGAAACTGAACCCATGTGTCTATTAGCTGAAACCCAAATTATTGCTATCGCTGCACTACAAAGACTGAAAGGAGACATACCTTTGTTTTGTTAAAACAATTCCTGACAGGAGGGCACAGTGAAATGTACAAGGTCAAAAGTGGGGCAGCTGCATCTTACGATGTTGTATTGGGCGATCCAGTGGGAATGACAGGGTTTGGCTGATTTGTATGACTAATAATTATCAAAACCAATTGTAATTAAAAAAAAAACACACCTGCTGAACATCCTTTTCATCAACATCATCAAACGATTGCAACATTAGTAAATACCACTGTGCTCCAAGTACAGCCTCTAGGCGTGGTTTCCCTGAACTATACAGTTGTTGTTTATTTAAATCATGGATGTTTGATAATACTGTATTGTTACATCAATAACTGAATGAGGCAATTTTGCAATAACATCTTTGCTTTTGCTTTCAGATTACGTTTCAATGTTGTCAAACGATTATTGATGTTGCCAAGCAGGTAGAGACAATCAATTTATCTCAAGTCTAATCATTAAAGAATATTCTCTTGAACTATTTTATGATATTACTACAATCAGAATTACAGATAATTTCTTGTCTCATATCACATTACCGTTGATAATTATTGAATATTCTATTGATATTCTACTGTTGTATTATTAATCACACAGAATTACAGTATATCAGAGAAAGGGCTGAGGGAAAAATGTCAGCAATGTAGTGAATTGCACTTGTTGAAAAGAACACGTCAGTAGACTTTTGTCCAGAAAGGCAATAAAAAAAAGAAGGTCAGACTAGTCAGAGAAAGCAGAAACATTCAGTTGAGACTAGCAGCTCGGGTTTTCCCTGGCTGACGGCAGCACTATTAGTCGACATCATCATGACCTGTCTGTACATGCTGCAGGCCTCCTGCGATACTGAATACTGCTCAGCCCGCACTAACATTCCCTCTTCATTACAACATGAACAAGGACAAACTTAAGCTAGTTTCCCTTTGTTAAACTAAGCAGAAGAGACAGGGTTCGTTCAAGTGTGTCCCCCTGTGCCTGTCGATGCACGTTTGTGATGTCGCCTGAATTAAGTAAGTAGAAGCTGAAACAGCCCCTTCTGTGTCCGTGTTTTAAACAGATGGGAAGTTAAGGTGTTAGTACACTACTCTTAATGCTACTCACCTTAATAATACATGTACTGGAAATTACTTCATTTTTATTGATGGTTTGTTTAGTTTATATCAATGGCAAAACAAAATCAGAATCTTTAATGTTATTACTAGCTGGTTTTCTCAGTTTTCTATGATATTAAATGCAATATGTTTGGTTTTGAACAAAGCAACGTATTTTGAAAGCATCACTAAGGACTAATCACTGAAAGGCATTTTTCAGTATTTTCTGACAGCTTATATACCAACATATTAATTGATTAATTAATAAAATAGTTGGCAGATAAACATATTAAATAAATATAACAGTCTAATTTTCTAGTAGTATAGTTTTTTTCAGTTTTACTTAACATGTCGCAGTTAAGTTAATATATTCTTCAGGGGAACGAAATATAATACGATCAGGGTGCACACCGTAAACTATTACAAACAGACTGATGACATTCATAACCAATTGTTATTGTATTAAAATGTCAATACAGCAATGGAAAGTTCTGACAGCTACAGCAAAGGGGAAATAAACCAAAACGTTACAGGTGTGTTAAGATAAAAATCTCCACCATGGTCAGCAGCTGTCAGTGCCTTCTCTGTGGGAACTTTGATGCAGTACTAAGATTAAAGCCAGCAGCACACCCAGACCCTCTGTTAGCCTGCTGACTCACTAGTGTGTCTCAGACCCCTGGACTGTGTGTGTGTGTGTGTGTGTGTGTGTGTGTGTGTGTGTGTGTGTGTGTGTGAGACAGAGAGAGAGAGAGAGAGAGAGAGAAGGGGGAAGCACTCAGCTGCCTGAAATTCCTAACCTGACAGGGTTCTCTTTCTCTGCACGCACGCGCACACACACACTTAACTAATACATCTCAAATCCAAGAATAATACAGAGAAAGACTAACTTTAGACTTCTACTGGGATTTAATGGCGTGCTTGCTTGCTTTGCATTTACAAAAAGAAACAATATATTAATATAACATACAGCTGTGTGTACCCTATTCATTACAATAATATAGCTCAGATACATACATATACATATATATACATATACTTTGCATAAATACATGTAGCTTGTGTGCAGCTGAACGCTGTACGCTAATTAGTTAAATAAAGGCATGTGCTCTGCTGCATACGTGAACCACCAAACTATGTTTGAAGCCAACTAGGTTAGTTAGACGTGAACGCAAATAAATGTAATTAACAGCACCTGAACTGTTAGGACTTCAACCTGAGACGACTCATGACAAGGCTGTGAGAGACGTGAGAGAGTCAGCTGCAGAGCTTTTTCCCCTGTGGTCCTACCTGGTTTGAAAAGACGAGTCGAGGGCTACTGTCCCACAGGAACCGCCGCAGTCGGAGCGAGAAACATTTGCAACTGTTTATTTCTCCCTCGGAAGGAACTAATTTAGTCCGCAGAAGTGTCTCCTCTCAGAGTGGCATTTGCACTGCTCACTAACACAGGAGGAAACTCCCTGCAACAAGTTTTCAGGAATGATTAGTTGACCTAAAAGTTCCGGGTTGGTTGGAGTCGTTCAGTCGAGAGTTTGAGGAGGCAAGCCAGTCAGATTTAGATAAAGCTTTTCCGGTTGCGACTTTCAAAATAAAACACATCCTGTCCAGCGTGTAATTGTGAAAAATGATGTGGTGTTATGCTATATTATACGGAAACAATCCATGAGCTGAAGAGTCACTATTTACTTATTCCATTACGTCTAATCTAATCTCAACGGTGCCGTGTAATATTTTACTTTCAAACATGTCAGTGTGTTACTTTTAGTCATCGAGCGATACAGCACTTTTACTTTGAAAGAACAATTATGCAAACACTTCAAATGCTGCTGGTGCTTATGCTGAGCTAGACTATTTTTTTCTTTCAAATTTCTAAGAAGTAGATTAACTAAATCAAAGTTCCGGGTCGGATGCGGCAGGTTACAGCTGCCCCCTGCTGTCTCTTTTCGTCTAGAAGAGTGTTGTATACTGGATGTAAATACAGCTGCTAGGTCAATACTATAGGTCGACACAGCTATTATTTATCAGTATTGTTCCATGATGTCACCAAATGTGCAGCTGGGTGCCCTATGGCATCCAAAACATTGCTGCACGTCACGTCTCTCCTATATACCTTTAGTTTTAGTTATACATCCTTAGCATCTTAACCTTGAGGCCATCAATGCACCCCATAGAGGCGTTTACCTTTCTGATCAAATTGTGCATGTAATTAAGACATCCTCTTTCACACTATGATTTAGCTACATGTCGGCCAATGGAGTTAAAGGGATCATACACTCTAATCCCAGAACCTTATTTCCTTCATAACGGTTACATTAATATGAGGTCGCTAGCTATGCAAGTTTACTTGATAGTTGCATGTTAGGCCTTAACACCATAGGGAGAAGAAAAAAAAGCACTTTCTGCATTATTACAGCAGGTTAATATATTGTCCATAACACACACATACATTAAAGGGCTCCAGTGGAACAGTTTACCTGCTCTTGTTACACTTGCATCTTTTCATTAAAATGCCTATCAGCACCTCACAACTTTATCTACTGATTACATCTAGTTGCTTTTTTAATATATAAATGACATTAGTGGCATTTCACACGTCTCAAACTAAACTTACTGTCTGCTCACATACATACATACTATGACACAAACCAACAATGTGGCACGTTGCTTAAAATGGAAATCAGACAATACATTAAGAATACCAAAGTTTTTATTTTGTTTCATGTGATGCAGCTATATCGTAGCAATAGTAAATCTGTTAAAAACAGTCTGTAGGGTTGAGTCTCTCAAACCAGTACTGCCTGGCTACTCTGTTGAAGAAACTCATCACACTGTCCAAACACAATGACTTGTTACCGATTGGGAGAGGATGAGTAACAACCAATCAGTCCACAGTGATGTAAAGTGCAACAATGAGACGGGGTGCTTTGACAAAGCAGAAGATTTTTGTGGATGAATTCCAAACACCATTAAGTGTAGCCCCAAATATGTAGCAGTAGTAATATATCTATCAGGTATAAAAAATAAATGCTATCCTATACAAGCGTTAGAGACGGATATAAACAGTACATACATACATACATACATACACTTAATCCAGGGCAAAACAGGACATTATCAAACAAAATGCCGACGCATAGTAGAAATATGAATAATTTTCATATTGTACATTAAACAGTTTGACGAGTAATGACTCATCCTGAATTGCTACTCACCTGTCCCCTGCAATGGGAGCATGGAGTTGAAAACTTGAATTTAGAGTCAGAGTGACAGGCAGTATTTCATTTACGAAACAGAAAGAAATTGGAATAAACTACTGAATAGGATCTTTACCAAATATACAAACGCAAGCAAAAACAGGAGCAGTGTCCAGGACATCGTGACTATATTCACTCAGTAAAAATACATTAAAGTCCCTTTCCATAAACATGAAGCGAGTACAATGGTAATCATATACATACATAATAAAAAGACAAAAGCCACAGACATCATTTTGGAGAGGGGTAGAAGCCATTCCTCTGATGTGCTCCAGTTAGGTTATATAATAATCAGAGCCAATACGAATATGCAAGGTTCAAAAGTCCAGAGACAAAATGAAACTGAAAGCAAGCTTATATTTTCTTAATCAAACCTCTCAGTGGAGACGTGCCAGAGACCCTTTGTTTTATTTAATAAGCAACATGTTGACCTAAAAAGCGTTCATGAAAAAAGATAGAATTCTAAAATGCCACCTCATTTTGGTCTATGGCTCTTTGTGTCACAGAGTTTATTAGCTTTAGTAATTCAACATTAGGATCCTCTTTCTCCAACTGGTTCACAAAAACACTGAAGGGCTAGATTGAGAAAAAAGCCCATGATTCAAAACAAAGCACTAATCATACAGACAGTATGATTATTTGAATCTGGAACCTTTGTTTATTTTCCAACTATTGATCTGGCTTTGTTACAAATGTAGTTCATTCTTACACAATAGCCTTATGCGCTGGTAATACAAAATATATATTCTCTATGTACATGAGGACAGTGCATATTTAACCAGCTGTGTTTGGACTCATTCCAGCCATGCAGGAGCAGCTAGGTGACAAAAGCTGTGCTCCGTTAGTGACATGACACTTTACCTGATAGGAAAAGGGTTTCTACATTTGTTTTACCCCCACTGGAGACATCTGACTCAAGTTAAGAGAGCGTTCAATACAAAACTCAAGCGCACGCACACACGCACACACACGCACACACACGCACTGAAGTTCACTCACAAGCACACAGGAAAGCTGATACACAAACATAACACTTTATCATACAGAGCAATCTAAAAATATAATTATTTGTCATTCGTTTTGACTTGGTTTCCTTGGAAAAGCAGTAAGTAAAATGTTTTGTTCTCGCCAGTATTTCCTCACAAGGCTGTACATCGAGCAACTATCTGACTGAGCTCATTGTCAGTGCCGAGGTGTCCTTAAACGCTCTTCAGATCACGTCGGCTTTCCTGCATCGCCACTCACCTTCACCGCCAGTGACAGGGAACACTTGGGAGAAAACTAATTAGCATGTTTGGGGAATCGTTTCCCGCTCTGACATCAATCACAGGGGTCAGAGATTGAGAATGGGCACGTCGAACAGGTCACAGAGGCCCTCTGTCTCATCCAGGTTATATATGTAGTCGTGGTCGCTGGGTGGGGGGGACAGCCGGAGGAGAGGCGAGAACACTAGAGAGGAAACAGACAAAGCAATGAGACATCCAGGATCGTTTGTTATACACATCATACATATTCACTCTTATTGTCCCTGTCATTTGCTCCTATATCCCTTTGTCTGTATACAACTTACCTTCTGAGGACATCAAGTCCTCCAAAAGGTCACCACTAATGATCTCTGTCAGAGATGGAGAAAAGAACCATCAGTCTGCAGCACACTGAAAAAGTGGTACACACTACGGCATAATCAAAGGGGGAGAAATATGTATTTTGTGTAATACCCAGAAGGCGCTTACCTTTTGTTGGATCAAACATTTCAGAGAGCTCTTTGGGAAAGTCCAGCACTAGAAGAAAACCACAGCAAACATTTCAGCTGTACAGTCAGTCACTGCATTACACGAAACCCTTGTGTGTTCACTTTCAAAAAGTTGCTGTTATCAAAGATGTCAGCTTAAAAAAAAACATATATTATTATTTCCAACTTTTACAGAGTATATTTCTTTACCCAACATCAGCAACTACCAAATATCCATTAAATGTAAATTTGTTAACATAATTTCACTTTCAAAAAAATGACATTTTCTGTATACTGAATGCTGGGGGGATAGGTCAACGATTAGCAATAACATTAATGTTAATGCATTGCTTCACACATAATATAGCAGCTGTGGAAAATAGCATGTATTTGCCACATAAGGCAAATTGAGAAAATGGTTCCATCCGAAGGAAAACTACAATATTGAAGCCAGGCTGCTAAATTGAAAGCTTGATATAAAAGAATGTATGGTTTTAGACTGTGATGGCGTTGGGATAAAAATGTGGTTTTAATGGATTCCAATTAGGATTTTTTTTTTCCTGAGGGGTCTGAGTGTCACACATGATCAAATGTATGTCAGATGCAATAACACAACAATTTTTTTTTAAAACATCATATGAAAAGGCCAGAAATGTCCTTCGTGAGGGTTAAATGTATACAAATAATTGAAATGTCCTTTTAGTCCTGCATGGAAAGAAGCTTATAAATCATCCCTTCACCATTCCAAACCTGCATTTTAGTGAGAGACAGTCTCTACAAAGATCAGCAACATGCAAAAACTCACATTCAGACGGATCCGACTTAATTGGTTCAAATAATGCAGAAGCAGAAGAGGATGCAGATCCATCTAACGAGGCAGAAGACTGCAGTTGCTGAGTAACAGGTGTGTCTGTTGTTGGGGTGAGCTGCGTGGCGCTCGGCATTTCTGAAACAAAATGAGTGTGAGTAAGAGAACGCTGATTCTTGGCATTATAGTACAGGACATCACAAATGGTTCAGTGTAAATACAACAATAAAAAGGGGAAATGTAAAGTTCTTTTTTTTTTTTTTTTTTTTAAGTCTTGTAGACAAAAGAAATGGCCATATTCCAGGTCACAGGGCAACATGTGGTACCTGCTGTCACTGAGGCTGTCGGGTTGGCTGCTACAGCAGGACCAGGTTTTGTAATCATTGCTGGAGCTGCTTTGGAGACCTGGAGGGTGGAAAGATACAGTAAAGATTTTGCAAGATGATGAAAATGCCATTTGTATTTTTTTTTTTTTAAAGAAAAGAAAATGCAGAAGTTACAGCATTGGGGATTGAGCATTTATGAACAATATTCCTAAAAAACAATAAGGAAAACTGAAAAATATTGGTCCTGGGACTGATGTCTTTTTCTAATCCTCATTACCATTTCAATAAAGAAAGACATCTGAACATCCAGTCTTACAGTAAACTGATCAATATATGAAGACAGCTAATTGCATGGAGAAAGCTGAAATCTGTGTGGACCTGTGTGACAGCAGTGGGCGGCGGCTGAGAGGTAGGTGTTGGCGCTGGGAGGTTTTGAAGGATGTCATCTGGAGGAGGGACGGGCAAAACAACCGGAGAGGCACTGGACGGGTCCTTATTGACCAGCAAGACCTCGATGGGACCAGATGAACTCTTCAGACGGATCTGGTATTTCCTCTGACCATTGAGGACCTGGATAAGAACCCATAAACTCAGTCTGGGACATGACACGAAAACCCAAGGAGCTTAGAAAAAGCGCAAAAGATACGCATGACTTACAGATTCCGGTATGGGGACCTCTAGTTGTGTGCCAATGGGAGCACGGATTGCTAGGAGAGTCTCACCTGAGCAAGAAGGACAGACAAGTGATGGAAACCGTGTTTGAGACAGTCAATGTCAGTGTCACAGAAAAGATTTATAGAACCATTAAGCATCTGAAACAATTACCTTTGAAAGCTCCACAAAGGTCTTCATGTTTTATATATGCCATAGTATGAATGTGTTAAGGGTCGAATTCCACAATGATCTTAAAAGTGCACCTTTGCATTAGACTTTAAAAGCCATTTCATCTGCAAGAGGATGGGTTAACCAAGGACATGATGGTTTACTGAATACTTAAGATTTGTTAGTAGGGAACTCCACAAACATAAATTTGCTCTTCCATAAAAGAGACAGTTATAAAATAAATAGATGGTCAAGCAGGAGAGGCAGAGATATTGTGACTTTTAGTCTCTGGTACGAATCAAGTTTCAAAAACTGTGGATCCTAGAATTCCAAGTATGAAACTAAATGCTGTGGGGATTAAATATGTTCCACTGTCTGGTCTGTGCCACCGAATGTCATATGCACACATCTAAATACTGACAACAATTTTCCACATCAAGGTTAGTTTACTAGCCATGAGGAATACTACTCAACTTGGTAAAACCGCTCACTAATGTCATCTGGGGCTCTGGAGAAGCGTTCTACCATCTTGATGCCAACATGCGTTTCATTATCTGGACTTGGAGAAGTGAACGATGAACAAATCTTCTCTAGTGATCTGGAATGCAGCCAAATTAAATCATTGCTAATGAAACTGTCGCATTCAATCAGCACTGACCATGGGATGCATCTCTGAAAAACTATTCCCAGCTATAACATACACATAAACACTGTGCAGTGAAGGATATGGGCTGTTGTTGGAGTCGTCTGTGACATTCTTGATGCTCTGTTGGACCCAGACTCTCTGCTGGTCCAGCTCGTTTTCCCTGAGAGCCAGGTCATCTAGCTCGGCCTTCAGATCAATTAGCTTATCAGCTATCTCTCTGGTGTTGCATCCTGGACCTACACCCCTGAAACACAAAGACAAATACAGTATGGTCATGTACAGTCAGCATGCAAAGACTGCGTTATTATTGATACAGCTCTGCAGATTCACTTTTCTTCTGGCTACTGATGAATCTGCCTTGTATTGGAGCACGGACAAAACAATAAGTCAGGACTACAGCTGCATTGACAGGGAACATTGTTTATTTCAAGCGGTGTAGTAATTACAACATATGTCTTCATGTTTTCTTTTTTTTTCCCCCATTAATTAATAAAATGGTTCAACAAGTCCAGAACAGTACCTGTCCAAAGTCATACATTTCCATAGTCAGGCAAGTTGGAGTCATGTGTTTTTCTATTGTTATGGCTATTTTGTCATGGCATCGTTATAAAATTATTACACTGTGGCAAGAGTGTCAGATTAGTATAGGAAAGGGACAAATTAAACATGCATTGTCTGTGGTCGGTTTAATAACCGAAATAAGAACATTTCACGCAAAACCGAGATCCTAATCATTTCCGGCCATACTAGGAATCCGGAAAACAAATATCACATGACTATTCGGGTACACTAGACATACGGGTGCCGGTGTAAACAGGAAGTAGTTTAGTTGCTTAGTTACAGAAAATCCAAACGGTAGTGTTTGATACTAAAAACGTTCTTCTATGAACTCAAACAGACACATTTCGCAGAAAGTTGTAGAAGTTGTGTTTTTCAGATTTAGACACAAGGCTGCGGGTCTTGCTCTCTCCCTCTAATAATATATTAATGTAATTTATTGTGTGTTTTGTCTTCACAAAAACACAAATCTAATAAGGAAAGGAACATTTCTTATTTTTATGGATTAAAACAAATCTTGTCATTTGTAGTTTTAATGATTTATTATAATCTGCTTAGAGCTAATATAAACAATTCATACATCATCTCTAGTATCTATTTATGTTGTTTTGAAAACCAATCCTTCAAACAACAGTATTTATTAAAGTTTCTCACTAACACTACGTTTTACGAGATTACACGAACATATCATGATAACATTATAAGCAAATGCGGGGGTCTACTTCATTGTTTCCAAGTGTATGCGGTTCGGTCTGTCCACACAAGGAGGTAACCCTGCAGTGTGGGCGCTAAGTGTAAACGTAGCAAAAGATGTGCGTTGTAAAATGGAAACATAATAGTATGGACATGGCTGGAGTCCTGAGCATGTTTGTCACACAGGATATAAAACACAAGAAACATGAGTGCCTACAAGGATAACGTGACTGATCACAACTAGTGTTGTGATCCTCAGATGAATAGTGCAAGTGCTTGCAAGAAACATATTCAGTGGTTTGGTTTAAATCACTTTTCTGTGATGAAGGTCCGGTCATGACAAAACTCTGATATATTGGTCTAATTAGCTCATAACACACAACATGTGATGTCATCTAAAAAAAATGTGATAAAAATTAACATTTGGACTTTTCATGAAGGAAACATGCAGAGAAATGTTGTATTTATTCACCCCCCCCCCCCCTCAAAATTAAGAGAGAGCCTTAACACCTTTCGAGAATAAAAAAAACAAAAACTGTTTGCTTACTTCCATTGGATGCTGTTCTTGGACTTCTTCTCGATCAGTCCGATTCCCTCCAACACATTGGTGATATCGTAAATTCGTCGTTTCTGCCGCACTGCCAAGGTGTCTGCAGCCTGAATGTCAGGACGAAAGCAATACAAAAAACAGTCAAGATCACTGGCGGCAGCTCCTTTAGTGGGTTCATAACTAAAACACAGACAAAGAGGCCGCTGGGTCTGTGCCAACAGGCTCAATGCCCACCACCCATCATAGGGTATGACAGTAGCATTTTGACTTCCTTCCCAGCACAACCTCTTGGTGCTTAAAAAACTCAGATAACCATATGGCTGGTGCTGATAAATTAAAGTTGTGTGAAGGCACTGCCGTCACAGACCTGCTGAATGACAGCGTATAAACCGTAAGGCAACAGTTCACACAAAATAATTTCCCTTTTCAGGTCAATGTGATTGTGGTAGACACAATGAATGTCACACGTTGTTTGTTACTTTTTCCAACAGCGTCAACATATAGATAGACTTCACTAAGGAGAGTGTGAGTCAAGCGATTTACTTATTTTATTGGACAGATGAGAAGGAAATAGAACGAGTGAAAGCGAAAGCATGCATTAGTGGCAGAAGCCACTCTGCCTGGCAAATTAGTTAAGGTTACGTGAAGAGACAATACGAGGTCATGCTTGGCTGGTCAAGCTGCCATATGGTTCACTGACTTTGGGTGAGAGAAAAAAACATGGCTGGCAGTGTTTTTTATGTTTCTATTTATATTCCAATTTGAGTGCATTGTAAACATGTTTTGTTCAGTCTGGGCTTCAGGGTAAAACCCCACATTGTGTGGTATTTAAGTTCCAGGCTTATTCTTTCTAGTGGCAGTGCCCCAAAATCCATTGGTTCTTAACATCTGTATCCTATTAGGAGTTAACACCAAAACCCAACTAGCTATTCAAGTAACTTCAGGGGCTCTGACACTGTGGCTGCTCAGCAAGCAGGTGGTTTACTGGGGATATTTAATGTAATATCCATCTACGGTGACTGTGGTGGAGAACACAGCTAACTTTAGTTTGTCATTTTGCAAAAGGTAGTTTACAAGCGTTCTTATTATTGGAAACTAATTGAGTGAATGCATATCGACAATTGACAAAGACGCTGCATCAATCAGAAAAGGATTGCTCATGTGTTAAGATGCAGTAGCTTTGAAGGGGACGACAAAAGCTGACCCACTTTTTAAACTTTGAATCTGCAGGGGGCAGAGGCTGGAAAGTTGACCCGTGTTCTCAAAGTTCAGTGTGTAGCCCCACTTTGCGAAAAGGCCTAATACCATGACAAGTATTTGGGATGTACACACACAAAAAACTACAATGCCAATAAGCAAATAAGTATCTCCCATTCAAATTAGCCTGTCACACGGCTAGGCTATGCTAACAGGCAGGCTAGCGAAAGTGCATGCAACCCAACGACAGCTCAACATGACATGTGCTAGCTAACAACAAAGACTCGGCGGCACGCTCACCGCTTTCAGATCCAGCACTCCGTCCTTCGCCTCCTGTAGTAAAGTCACAAACTTGGTGGTGAGCAGTCCCAGGCTCTTTTCGTGCCTGCTGGGAGTCTGTGGCTGCAGCGAGTCGCCCACAGCTCCCAGTTCGCCTCTGTTGCTGGCCGACTCGATCTCCATCATCATCACTCGGGACCAGCTCCGCCGCAACGTTACTTCCCACTGCCTCGCCGAGCAAACCCAGCCAGCGAGCCCAGGAAAGCACGCCCCGCCGCCGTAGTCAGACAACCAGAAGGCCGGTGCAAGTGTGTGTCGGACAACAGGCGTTCAATGAGCTCGTCCGACCCGGTTCGCTCCAAATAATCTCACAGAATTGAGCTGAACGGGCTGAGTACGTTGAGTCAACGAGCGAGCGTTTGGTGGAGAGAGCCGTTGGCCACGCGAGGTATGACGGGACGGTGCGTTCAGGGACGGTCTGCAAGTTCTCGCGTCGATTCAAACGCGTGTGACAAAACAACAGCGTGATCATAAAAACGTGTGAAGTCAATTCCTATTTTATAATCCACCAATGTATTGTGTCGAGGTTAAAGGCTGGTGGACCTCAAGGATTATGCGGTATTTTGTATTAACACGCTAAAGAGAAGGGTTATTCGGTTTGCTTGTGGTCATTATACTTGTACACGTTCCCTTACTTACTCAAACTTCAAGAAAACACACGCACGCGTGAGTTGGCGTGCACGCATACACGCACACGCGCTTTAAACACACACTACACGTACACACTTACGGTCAATAACACACTCCAGACATACCCAATGCAAATTATCGAAAAACTCTATGAGTTTGAAGTATTTGCACTACATTATATATACTTGCACTTTCTTCTACAGGCTACATACTAATATATATATATATATATATATATATATATATATATATATATATATATATATATATATATATATATATATATATATATATATATAGATAGATAGATAGATAGATAGATAGATAGATAGATAGATACTTACTGCTGCCACAAACAAATTATATATATATATATATATATATATATATATATATATATATATATATATATAGATAGATAGATAGATAGATAGATAGATAGATAGATAGATATACTCAATATATACAATACAATAAAATAGCAGAGCAGAACATTAAGTATATACATTCTATATGAACTGTATATATGGTGAATTAGAAGTATATACAGTGAAAGTAAAGTCTTATTGCAATTGGCAGGAACATTCTCCTGTATCGGTCCTTGTGACAGCAATTTCTTCAGTGTCCTCCTCTCCACCACCTGCTCCGGATAGTCCAGTTTGCAGCCAATGATGGTGCCGGCCTTCTTTACCAGTTTACTGAGTCTGTTGGTTTCTCCGGCTCCAATGCTGCTCCCCAAGACTATGACGAAGTACAGAGCACTGGCCACAACAGACGGGGAGAACATCTCCAACATCTTGCTGCACACATTGAAGGATATAAGTTTCCTCAAAAAAAAAGAATCATATACAATATATATATATATATACAATGCCTTTTTATGACAACTAAACAAACTCCTCTACGTATGAAGACTTTGATATGTGGTTGAAAGCCCTGGCAAATGTTTGGAGATGTAAAGCTTTATGTATGTCTCTTTTTTTTCTCAGTTTGCAGTTTTAATTGGATTGTGTAGTGGTCAGCGAGAGTCTGTGACTTATCACTAAAACAGTCAAGTATCCAGTGCACAGCCACGTGTTAACTTACTTCAGTAGCTTAGTTGTGTTTTTGTAGAGTTATTATATACAAAACGATATCAAATTAAACAAACAAACAAACAAATACGTACAATAGTTGATCTACTTAAAATAGGTGAGTACTAACCATAAAACGTTTCTTTATATTTTACAATCGTTTATTCTGTCTTGACTGGGCTACATAGTAGAAGTGGTGGGCTTTAATGAGCTGATCAGGAAACAACAGACATTATGGAGTAAAGCTATGCAACCTAATTTTTACGAGGTCGCAACATATTATTGATGCCATCATAATTATGAATTGCTGGGTATTATTAGTTATTACTTACACGAGAGCCACTGGTCCCACCTCCACAATGATTTCCATAGAGTTCCACAGTAAGTTCTTACAAAAATGCATTGTTTAACAAGGCAAGGCAAGGCAAGTCTATTTGTATAGCACATTTCAACAACAAGGCGATTCAAAGTGCTTCACATAAAACCATTAAAAGCATTAACACATAATGCAGAGAAAAACAGGATTTAAAACAGTTAAGAAAACATTAAAATAGTCAAAAAGCTAGATAAAAAATAAAAGTTGCAGTGCAGTTTAAGAAATAAAATAAATAGCGAGATGGAGCAATTAGATCTGGATCAAGTAAAGGCAACAGAAAACAGTTTAAAACAGTATATTTTCCTGCATTTTCCTATCTGATTCCTCTTTGATCAAGACCATACACTACTGGTTGCATCATTTCTAGCCGGCAGGGGGCGATAGTGCATAAGGAAAAACGCTCTCGTAAATTAAGTTCCGGGGTCATTAGATTCGTGTCTTTGTAAATCTGCTTTGTACGGGAAAGAGAACTACCCTTATCAAATGTATACAATTTACCAAAACTATTAAGCTCTCAGACACATATCATAGCAGTTATGATGAACAGCTGAAAAAAATAATGATATAAACAACTGAAAATCCTCTCGCGAAAGTGCCTTTGCTGTCACACCGCGAACGACTGAGTCCGAAGCGGTCAGCTGACTGAACCTGACAGGAGCGCCCTGCAGCCTCTGCAGCAGGAAACACCATATTCATTCATTCTCAGGTAAATACGCCGCTTATAGTATTAATATGTTCACCAAAGTAAAGCAAACAGCGATGCTCAGCTAGACATGTCCACGACAGGCTGCCTCTTTTTATGTATTTATTATTTTCTTTAGCTTTTAGCTACACTGCTAGCTAGCATGGAGCAACAATAACATGGTGTCGTCAGTCGACTTTTAACAGTAATTCGCTATTACATTTAATGATAAACCACGAAACACGCCTCCTTTGCTAGTTACAGTTTAACGAGGTGTCAATGAAGGAATCCTGAACCCAATGTGTGTTTTCTTTGCTGTGTCAGGTGGTTAACTTGTACCCCACGTGACTCTCAGACTTAAATTCTATCACCTTCATTCATTGTATCACTATCATTCTTTTTTTTTTTCAGACGCAACCATGAAGAAGAACAAAATCAAAGTGAACAGCTCTGCCGAGAAAGAGTTTGTGTTTGAGTTCAGGGCAGGGACACACCATTGTGTCCTCAAGGTGCCTCTGCAGTTTCCTGCTCAAGAGAACACATGTGACCTTCATGGACGCCTGATGCTGCTCCATAAAATACCCTGCTACATAGAGGATGGTGAGACTGCCGCGCGTACGAGTTACACAACTGTGTGTTATCCTACACCCAGGTGGAGTCGACTTCGTCAAGGGAAATTCCAATGTTTCTTTGGCTTCTACGTCTCTGAAGCAAACACAAGCATTTGTATGTGAAAACTTGTCAGGGGCTGTTTGTGGTCTTGCAGGAAACTCTCCAACCAGACACTGTTGATGACAGCATGCTCCCTTTCACATTGCCTTAAAGGAAATCAACAAGTCATTAAAACTTATTTTCAGGTGACAATATTTGTCACAATATACTCCTACAAAGCACACTAGCGCTGGACAGAACTGACACACAATTACTGCTAAAATGGTATTTCAAACATGTTGATTTGAACTTTGAAATCTACACAGTTGGACAAGACATATCACATTCTGTTTATTTGAGGTGAATCTATTCCAATAATATCTCCCTGTTCATGGGAATAAAATGGTATTGTCAGTATCATAATGCATGCTGTGAGATTGAAACCTAAACTGATGGAATGGAGAAAGCCCATTGTTTTTGCAATGTAATACTCAGCTTGCACAGAAATTATATTACATTTTTTGCTGTGTTTTTCCACCTCTTCCTGCAGAGCTCAAAACCTCCCTTTCCAACTTCATTGAGAGTGAGACCATCCTGGATTACGACAGAGAGGCAGAGCTGGCCCTGCAAAGACTCACAGTGGGAGATGCAGACGTGAACCAGCTCACCAACGCATGGACCAGGTCTTATGTGGAGGTGATGACACATTTCATTATGTTTTTGTGCCCAAGGACTAAAAGACATTAGTATCTTACTCACCGTCAGATTTTTGAATTCCTTTGGATTTTACTCTCATCGTTTCAGCTCCATCTACACTTTGTGATTGTGGGACGCCTCATGAATGCTGTCTACGTCACGATTATATTTGATTCAATACATAAATTGCTAAAAAACTTTAGGAAGATATTTCTGTGAGAGAATGTCTATTAATAATATGAACAGCGTGCTTTATTCTGGGCAGGTGTTTATTTCAGGCACTGGCTGCTCCGCACACCCTGATCGTATATCCACTACTTCATGTTTCTGTAGTACCACAGCAGTGTTTTCGGAAGTGTCCTTGAATGCTCCCTAACCCTAACTACGGGTCAGTCAGGGATTATTAAAGTAATTTAAACAGAAGTAGTGCAGTGCATCTGCAAATTGATTATTCATGAGTTCCTGAGGGGAAAAAAATAAATCTCATTATATAAGCCTGCGTGCTGCATTTAAAGTCTCCTCGTTGCACTTGGTTCAACTTTTGATATGCGCCTTCCCGGAGATCGATTGCGTGGCGGCTGGTTGCACATATTTGAGAAAAGGGTCATCGCTGTATATTATTGATCAATACCAAACAGTCTGGCGACACACAGAAATGGACTTTATGCTTTTATAAATAGATTAAGAATGGTCTTCTGGCCTACACATTTCTGATATCATGAAAGTCTCTTATTTCTTTAGTCTCAGGTATTTATAAAAAAAGACGAGGGCGGCCTCGTTGTGAAGCCCCTCTGGCCTACTGCACTCAGACATTTAGGACCGGCTCACCATTTACATTTTTCTGCAGTCACACGGAAATACACGTGGATGTTTTCCAGTGTCCGTCATGTTTGTGGTCTAAGCTCGTATAAATGGAGGAGTTTCAGATTCTAATTCTGTTGTGTTGCTTTTCTAATTATGGACGGGGAATGTAACTGCCTTGTTTGTTGGGCGGATCAAAACACTTATTCACAATGTGTTGACATTTCATCTGGCCTTCCTCATTTGTCTTCCTCTGCCCACAGAAAATTTAGTTTTTTAACACTTTCTACTGAATGTCAGCGTCTCACTGGCCACTCTGAGCTCTACTCTTGTACAGCAGATCATCGCTCACAATGACTGAAGATTTAGCTTCATGCAGGGGAGCGACTATGCAACATGCAATGCATCGAGTGGTTGGGTTGTCTTTCTTTGCCTTTTGCATAACCACCTGCAGTAACCATTTCTAAATGGTCATTTTATTTCCCCTCTCACTGATTCAGACGACACTGGAGCACGCTCGGCCCGAAGAGCCCAGCTGGGACGAGGACTTTGCCGACGTTTACCATGAGCTGATCCACTCCCCTGCCTCAGATACGCTTCTCAACCTGGAGCACAACTACTTTGTGAGCATCTCTGAGCTCATCAGTGAGAGAGACATGGAGATTAAGAAACTACAAGAGAGGTTGGTGTTTTTCTTTGTAAATTCACCCGTGTATGGCTAAAATTTGACTCTCCTTCTGTGTTCTTAGCGTGCTTTCGCTAGTTCGGTGCATTTGCTCCGGACCCAGATAGCGATGCATTGTGGCAATTTCATTCTGGTCTGATTTCTGTTCACATCGATCTTTTTTGGGTGGATTTGCGATCTGCTCGAATAGACGGAGTAGGACGTTCACCCAATACACATCTGTTTGAGTCCTTTTGTGTTGACGCACACACATGCACCCATAGCTAACAGATGTTTGTTTGCATAGATTTTGGCTATAGCGATCGGGATATCAATCTCTTCGTGATCAGTAGATGGATTCAATTGTAGTTTTTATCTTTTGAGTTCACAACTGTTTTGCTTTCATACAGCAAATGCAAAAGCTCCATAGCAAAGGGGGTGAATACAAATGCACGCACCACGTTTCTATTTTTAAAAAGTGTGTAGGCCCATTACATAAAATCCAGATACAAATCCATTTCAATTCAAGGTTGTAATGTAGCAAAAGGGGGTGAATACCTTTGCAAGGCTCTGTCGATTAAAAAAATCAAGGAATATGTTTTTCTGTTTGACAGGCAAGCCGCGGAAATGGACAAAGTGATGCATGAGCTGGGAAATACTTTGAGTGACCATGATGTAAATGCAGTTGCCTCTCAACACTTTGATGCACAGCAGGTAAAAAATAAGTCGGGGTGCTCTGCAAGCAGTGGTAAAACCAGGTGCACCTTGAGCCCAGTACAAAGTTATCATTTTACCACAGACATTTCAGGGGACTCAGTTTGTGAATTTTCCATGTTTCTAATTCAGGTTTGCCCCAGCCCGCTAAGTCAAAATATATATGTTGTTGTTATATTGAAATTCCTTAGTGTTTGACTTGGTGTCCTTTGAGCAGGTGTTGGAGAACAAGTGGGCCAGTGAGCTGAAGCAAGTTACTGGCATTCAAAAGCACGAGTATCAGCAGTGGGTCATCAGTCTGCACCAGGACCTGCAGAAATCCAACAGCAGCCAAATTACGTGAGTTCATCTGTATGTGTTTGTGTACTCGGACATGTGAAAACTGAAGCTTTTGATCACTGATCTGTGCTTGTGTGTGGACAGCTGGTATTGGTCGGCCTATTTTACACTCCTGTGCAGCTTGTTGGGCACTTTCAGCTCTGATTGCGCTCCAATAGTTGATTTATGATGATGAATACTGGAGTTCCTTACTCTTGTTTAAATAAATGAATGTGCAGTGCAGACAGATGTCTACAATGTGCAGATGTGACATCTTGGAGTAGCATTGTCAAAAGGCAGCGACAGAACGGTGCATCATGCTCTTTGTTCACTGACAGTGTGGCATCGGTGGGTTTAAGTTCAGTTTAAGTTTATATGTATATCTTACATTTATCAATTTAAAAACTTACATTGATGAAATAGGGTGACAAAAAGAGGGATCTAAAAATCATAGGAACTTGGTAAAACTGCATGATACTGACAAAATAAAATGATTTAAATACCCCCCTATGTGAATTGTGCTACTTTAAAAGTCTCACTAAATCTTGACTAGAGGTCAAACTGACACTGAACTAACAGGATCTTAACCGCTGCACGATATAATCCAAAACATGACATGCCTGCTGGCCCTTTTTGAAGTACAGACTCCATTTACATAGAAATTGAAGTGATTACAAGAGGTCAAAAACTCATTCAAGTTTGACTGATGCTCAGCTTTACAAAATCAGTTAGGACTGACATCGCGGGGGAACAAAACGCTAAAAGTGGTTAACAGTAATGTAGTACCGCAGTGTGAGTGGTGGTTTAAATTCAGGTCCTACACTACTCTGCATATATTGGATATTCCATCAAAACAAAGATAACACCAGGAACTGCATGCAAAGAGCTGCTCCGGCAATGTGCTGAGCCTGCATCAATGTTTTCTTAATGATGAATATCATTATCTTATTATGTGTTGGTGGAACTTCAAACTACATCAGCACTTCAAACCCTTTGTAAATATGCATTTTTAGAGCTGGAGCCCGTAATGATATTCAGGTTGCAACATTGAGTCCTTTATATTGTTTCTTAACGTTTGTAAATGAAGTGCTGAAACCAAATGTTGAATCATTATAACTGAGAGATGCATAAGCAAATTGTCTGCATTATGTCTTGTTTTTTTTAAATAGCCACACAAAAAACTTGTGAATCAGTGTTTTTTTTCTCTTAAAAAATAAATGTGAAAATTATTCAACAGATAAGGCACTTATCTGTTGAATAATGTATTTTTCTGGGCAATATAAAAATAAACGTAGAAAATATTTAAATGTAATATCTGCAGGTTTTTTAAAATACATTTTTAAATAAATATCTTAATTGATTGATTTTGATGTACCTCTGGTTTCCAGTGAGGAGATTAAGGTGCAGCCCAGCCAGCTGTCGGAGCTGGCAGATTCTGGAGCCCGGATGTTTGAGGAGCAGCCTCAGCTGGAGGAGAGCTTCACCATACATTTAGGTGCTCGACTGGTTGCATGCTCTCCAAGTCTTTGTACACAGTTTCATCAGCACTGTTCATAAAACACTTGTATCGCATTTAGTTTTTGGTAGTGTTCGTCAGTAAAGATGTACTGAAAGCAGTATTGATGTGAGCTGCAGCGCCGTGCTTAATCCTTTTCTGATCAGGAGCACAACTGAAGACGATGCACAACCTGCGGCTGGTCCGGTCAGATGTGTTGGACTTCTGTAAGCACCGGCGGCACGGCAGTGGTGGGGCAAAGCTGAGGCGGCTGCAGACGGCCCTCTCGCTCTACTCCTCCTCGCTGTGTGGTCTGGTGTTGTTGGTTGACAACAGGGTCAACTCCTACAGTGGCATCAAGAGAGGTCAGGGGGAATCTGCTTTCTCACTTTTACCGTGAGAATAACACTGTTCGGGGTTTAAAGAGGTGTGAAATGATTGATGGGAGTACAGTATAGAGGCATAATAACATTAACTTTAACTTCATGCATCATTTCACCCCAGGCCTGTTCTGTTGTGTTGACCCCCCCCACAGATTTTGCAACCGTCGCGAAGGAGTGCACAGACTTCCACTTTCCCTTTCTGGAGGCGCAGCTGGACGAAGTGCAGCAGGTGTTGCTCTATGCCAGAGCCCAGCGGAGCAGCAAGCACAAAGAACAGCCTGGTCCGTCTTTTGGTTGCTCCACAACATCTATGATACAGGCAGAACATTTAAAGAGGATTAGAAAAAATTATGCAAAACTGGTGAAGACAGTTGATAATTATAATGTCTTTACCCAGCTATGCATTACACAAAGCTGAACTAATATTGTTGACCATAGCCTTGTTTAGCAGGGCTTCAGTGTTGCACTACAGAACTGTACTCGTAGCGTGTCAGCGACATGCCAGCAGTGTGAGAGGGGGATTAAATAGTCAGGAAGTAGAAGACACTTTACAGTGCTGTCCAGTAGAGTGTAGAGTGGTTTGGTGAGCAGAGCTGTATATAGAAACATTCTTTCTAGGTGACAAGTCTTTCATTGCCATCAAGTGTCCTTATGAGATCATTTGACAGAAATTATTTGATGTATTACAGAGATTCCAAGGAACGGAGGTGACGATAAGAGCAAAAATGTTGATAGAAATCCATCTAACATCTTACCAGGTACTGGATATCGATGTTTTTTGTTCAGATTGAGAGAGCAGAGAATCCCTGCTTCTGTATACCGTATTCTCAATACCACACACTGCTGCGTCTCCCTCAAGGTGAGTTCTACATCTCGCGGCACTCCAACCTGTCGGAGGTCCATGTGGTCTTCCACCTGTGTGTAGATGACAATGTGCGCTCGGGGAACATCACGGCCCGGGACCCGGCCATTATGGGCTTGAGAAACATCCTGAAGGTCTGCTGCACCCACGACGTCACCACCATCACGGTCCCGCTGCTGCTGGTCCACGACATGTCGGAGGTAAGAGCGGCCGAGAGCACGGGGAACGCTTGTTCATAAGGGTTATAGTAATGTAGAGAGTTTGCAGGATGAATGCACTGGCTACCAAAACACTTGACTTGAACAGTAGTTTGGAGTGTAACCATTACTGCCAAACAGCTCTTGTATTGGATGGTCCCATACTTTGAGTGGGGTATGACCATACTCCTGGTTCGGGCTGCACAATTAATCGAATTTGCAATATGACTGTGATTTTCAAATCGCAGGAGGCGCAACATTTGTCAAAGGTGAAATGTGTTTAAAAAAAGAGAGAAAGCTGTCAGTGACTGGTGAACTTTGCAATCAAGCAGAGTTTGGCCAAAAGATTTCATCACAATAAGCTGGATTTGTCTTTTTCTTCTGGAAATTAGGGGAAAAAAATTATATATTTGGTCTGCTGGAAATGAATGGAAGAGCATATACTTCAGAGTTCCTCAACTATAGCCTCAATAAACATTTAAACATATAATAAACTGAGAATCTCGTAAGATGTGAAGTTTCATCAAGCCTCTGTCTTGATTGCACTCCTGCCACCACATTACATTTATTTCCTTCTCATGTCTAATCGAGAGTCTTTGTTTACGTAACCGAGGGCGTCTAACCTTTGATGCCCCGGGAACCAGAATAACTTTAATTAATAGCTTCTGGTTCCACATCTAAACTCTCGACCTGTCATCTTCCTTTCAGTCCTTTTTGCTATTTAGTGGCGATGTTTGGCCCGTTTGTGCGACCCGGTTTGAGTTCACCATACACCATAGTTTGTCTAGAAGAACTGGAGACTGGCACAAATAAAACAGGGCTGTGCCTCTTGTATCTATTTTTATTTTATTTCCCTGAGCATTTAAGACTTTGAGGAAAAAGGAATATTGAAGCTATTGCGTAGTTACCCTATAATACGTTTAAAGGTTTTCAGAGAGGAAATTAAAAACTCTGTCAACCAATTTTGTGGTTGTAAGAAATACATTTACTTGTCTTAATTGCTTTGGCAAAGACCACCCCGGCCTTTTTAAAGCAACAGCCAGCTCATCACAGACACCAGCGTCAGTCATAAAGACAAACTATACTGTATACTACTAAGCATATTATCCTATTGATCACACGTCAGACACCCATGGCTCAAGCATGTGCTGTTTAGGACAAATCGTAGTGGGTTACGCCGTTCACACGGGTCTAAGTGTGTGTGTGTGTGTGTGTGTCTCTTCATGCCTTCCTGACTATGCTGCTGATTGGAGAGGAAGAGAGTGGACTTTGCCCTTCTCTTCCATCTCTACCATCTGGTTTGTGTAGCATTTGACTGAGGCGTTAACCATCGTGCCTTCGGGCCACGACTGCTTTAAAGGAGATGGACCTGTTGATGTCCATCTGTCCTTATCTCGTCAGTCCTCGATGCACTGCTGTGTTAACTGTACCGCGTGTGGTGCAACCTATGGTTGGCTGCTGAGGTCACTTTTGAAGCCACACAGTGCCTTCCCTTATGTGTAGAGACAGTCAACTCACAGACTTTGTGTTTGACTTGTGTAATATGTATTATTTTGCAATTTTGTTTTAAACGCTATTTTCATTCTTATTTTCTGCTTTCATCTCTCTGCAGGAGATGACCATACCGTGGTGTCTAAAGAGAGCAGAGCTGGTATTCAAATGTGTCAAAGGTAAGATGAAAATGTAGCAACATCTTTCAGTTAAGGAATTGTTTTCTTGAGCTTTTATGCTCAGCACAGTTAAAACGGCGAGTGACATTGGACCTTGTATTGGTCCTCCTTTCTGCTGGGTATTGGTGAAGCAATAAAGCAAAGATCTGTCAAGCCCAAGTCTCCAGCTTTTTAAAACAAGAGGTTTTCTCATTCCCTCAAAGCCAAAGAGCAACGGGCTTTTTTGAGCTGAACTCCTCTTTTGAAAAGCTGATCAAAAATGTAAAAGTTGTAACTGAGATGTGCGACGCTCCTCCTGCTGGAGAGGAAGTCGATACAGGATGGTAGATACACAAAATAATGTAATTACAAAACTGCATAAGAAAATTGTGCATGGAATACACTGAACATTACTGATAAATATTTGATCTGTGAATTACTTTCAATCTGTTTTCCCTTTGCAGGCTTCATGATGGAGATGGCCTCGTGGGATGGAGGAATATCGCGCACAGTCCAGTTTCTGGTGCCAAAAGTGAGAGCAGAACGTACCACCTTATGTTTTTGGTCTCACGACTCTCAGCTGAGGTGACGCACAATCATCCTTTTTGAGGAGTTGCTCGCCAGCAAACCTCTGTTAATTCAACAGAAATGTGTACTCGGGGACTCGCATGTACACAACGCCACACAAAAGGCACACCTGGCCCAGCTGAATAAAGCTCAGACGGGAGACTGTTTGAAGAGCGCGCCATAAATTAGAGGGCTTTAGGTTCTCTTGACCAATGTTTACACTGCCCTGATAAAAGAAAGCTGAGAGAGAGGGAGATCCTCTATGTAATTGTGGGATAAACAACAGGATTAACGTGTGGCTTTCCACCACTGAGGCGTAATGTTGAACTCACTTGGATATCCAGGTCTAACCTTATGTCAAAGTAAAAGGGGAAGAAAAAAACATCCAGGTTCAGCTCCGCACAAGGAGGTTCAGGTAGTTGTGACTCCAGTGCTGGGTGAAGCTTAACTGTTACTGTATTCAGGGCTTATCTGGATGTTGTATACCTATAGCGTTTGTGGTTTGTCAGGAAGGCAGCAGAGCTTATAGCGCGATCTCGTGTTGACAGGTTAGGATGATAAAACCAGCGCCATCAAAGGACTCCCGACTGTATTGGCTTCTCGTCAGCTACATGCTCAGACACCATTCAAAATAGCAGCTCTGAAACAACATTGTTTTCTGTGCCTCAAAGAGACGCGGCGGCTAAATATATATATATATGTATATATTTACACGCTCTGTGTTTGCGTGTGGATGAATGATGCGCGAATGCTTAAAGATTAATACTTAACATTCTTATTTGACGGGTGGCGATGCTAACGCGGCATGTCCCCCTGTTAAAGCCACAGCTGCTGGAGCTCAACATCATTTCAACATCTCGACTACAGTTTCCTGGGGAAGAAAAAGCCCCTGTGATGTTGAACTGAACGGCACCGCAGGGGCTGTTAACGCCTGGCTGTGTACACGAACAGTCCGGATGTGTTTTTTTTGTTGTCACAGGCACAATTTCAAGAAGAGAAAAAAAAGTTGACATTGGTTCCCTTCCATTGTCACAGTGCGTGGACTTAAAATGTGTGCAAGAAGGTGTTGTGATTCCCCAATTGCTGCTGCACAAATCACTAATCCTGGCTGCGTCTTTGTGTGTCTCTTCTTGTGTTGACAGAGTATCTCAGAGGAGATGTTCTACCAGTTGAGCAACATGCTGCCTCAGATCTTCCGCGTCTCCTCCACCCTAACTCTCACCTCAAAGCACTGATGCACCACAGCCTCACCTCACGGCATACAGAGACTGATTTATTTGAACAGTTCTACAGACATGTTTTTTTTTTCAGGAACTAATGACTGTAAAGTAGTGAAGATTTTGTGGTAAAATATGTGGAGGGGGGCATTCATTGATATGGGGGTCAACATATGGTTGCAAAAACGATTTTAAAAGGGACGAGAGACATTTGTATGCATTTGGTGAGCCTCGTTATTTCTGCGCCTTCCAAAGCTACACGCGCTGTAAATACTTCTTACTGGATTCAGTGGCTCCAACGCAGCTGCTGCAGTTATCATTTCCAGCCTCCGGGGTGCGGTTCTGGTGACAGAGTTTTATGACATCATGACATCAGCCGCCGGTGATGCAAGTGTACCCGTTTTTCCTTTAAAGCCGCGGTCTGTAGCTTCCCGCACGTTCGAGCTGCAGCACAATGGAGAGTGCTGTGTTGGTGGAGTTGATTTAACTCGCTGGTACTCACATCACCGGAGCTGAAAGAAAATAAAGTGTTTACTAAAGCCATGAAGCTGGATAATAGCGGCAATTGGACAGGCGTGACCTAACTGTATTAGCAACCGCGCTAAATGTGACTTTTGTAGTGTTTTAACCACACGTTACCAAACAGATAGATGCAATGACAGTAAGTTGATTATACAATATAATCATTTTAAACACAGATCTCCTCTTTAAATCTTTTTTTTTTTAAAGTTTTGATAGCAAATATGAGGCCCCTCTCACCATCACATTTCATCTGTTGAACGTTGATGAAGAAGTCCTGATGTATGACTACACAGTTTAGCCATCATATGAGATTTCACAGTGATTTTCACAAGTGAGATGAACTCTGACTCCTCGTCCCAAAAGACGAATGCTGCTGCTGCTGAGATCAGCAAAGGTGTTTTTTTTTTAATGCTGCATTGCAGTAAGTTGTAGTGAGGATCACTCTTCGTTTGTGTGTGTTTTTTTTGTGAATGTGTGTTCCCTCCCTTCTACCTGTGTAACAGCAGATGGCACTGTTCCTAAGGACAACGATGTGATGAATGTGATCACACAGGCATTTACACAAAAAGAGATCAAGTTTAAAAGTGCATTTCATGTTAGTCCTAATGAGCCCTATGGGACTCAGTGGTATAAATGTGATAATTATGTTGAACCCTCAAACCTAATCAGATGTGTATTCTGTATATTTTTTACATTTTTATGTTTGAATAAAAAGAAGCGCTCACCACTCTGACTTGATGTGAATTCTTCATGAAAGCCATCATAAGCTCATGACAGACTTCCACATTTTGTCTGCTGATTATTTTTTCTCCCCCTCTGTCAACAGTGATACACTTTAGTGACTTTTAGTTCTGTGCTTTATTTGATGGGTTATCCACAGGCACATAATCTCTCTGAAGTTAATAATCCACGTCATTCATTGGAATTACATTCCCCCTACATCTAATGGTGGCCCATAAGCCATTTCAGACCGACTAAAATCAGTTTGGCTTGACATAAAGTTTGCCACGCTCAGTGGTGATATGAGGAAAAGTCGAGAGTGGAGCAATCAAAGCAAATTGCCTTCTCTTCCTTCCAAATAAACAACAAGGCCAGTGGCCCACGAGAGAGTTATGAGATTGAATAGCGTCATGTTGAAACCTGCAACTGTTTATACCATGCTGCCATGCTGAGAACCCACCAAAATAATTTGAATATGAAAATATGTATTGCTGAGTGTTTGGCATTCTTGGGATTGGTCTCAGTGGCCTGGGGTGTTGGGTTTCCTTGGGAGGAGAAGGCAGGTCCAACTCTTCCTCCTCTCGGTTCTGGACAAATGATTGAAAAGGATCTGAAGCAACATTCACACACTGGATATGAAACCTGAAGGCTCTCCTCAGGCTGAAGTACTCGTTGGCCGAGGATGTCACAGGCACAGAAACATGAGCCGGGAACAGTCATCATTATTAGTGCCTCACCGGAAACATCCATTCACATTTGTCTGATTGATTCAACACTTTGTCCCTCCCTGGGAAGCAGGAACGTTTTCTGCATCAGTGCAGGGTTTACACTCACAGAGCAGAATTATTCAGTGATAATGGATTTCCTCACTTAATTGAACTTGCCTGGAAAACAATTTGGTGATACACATATTAAAGGGACATTTAAAAATGAGATAAAAAACATGATTTATGTGTTTTTTTTTTACTTGGTTACAGTCACGGTGTGCTTAAAACCACATGAATCCTAATATAAGCCTTTTTTTATCCACAGGTTTAGGTTTCAAGAGCCCACATTGCAACTTGCATACATACACATTCAATGTTTTAGAGATAAGAGCCTGATGGGCATTATCAGGCATGATAATGGTCAGTGGATGCCCGGTAATTTCTGCTTCATGAATGAACCAAAGCCATGGTATTTAAATGAACAAACTAAACTCATGTGAGAAAGTGCGCTTGCTTTCTTTTTTTCTTCTTTTTTTTCTGTAAAGAAAATAAGTGCGTAGGCAGGATGTAGGATATGGTGTAGATGTGCTGAACAATAGAAAGGACAATGGAGAACAATGGAATAATAGTGAATTTAAATGGCACTCAATGAGACATAATAGCAGAAGCGTTTTAAAGCATAACTGAATAAAAACACATAAATCTTTTTTCTTCACTCAACTGTTTGTTTACGGCTATTTTCCTCTCGCGTATCCACGTCACAGGTAATGCGACCGGAACTTGAAATGTTTTGCTTCAAGAAAATAAAATATCGTGTGACCATTATGAGGCACTTTGAAAATGACATGATAAACATTAAAGTGCGTGCCTTAGTTTAGTTGAGTGTGCACGCACCTTCAACATATGTAATCGATGTGTTTGTTTTTGTATCATAATGAGTTATTATGATGTCATTTACCAAAAAAGAGCCAGTGACGAGCTCAATCGGGACATTTATTTTGGAAAATGCTGACCGGAAGTTGTAGTTGCCGCTAGCTTGACGGCTGCTTGTCACAGCTGGGTATCTGGCTCTCTGTGCAAGTTGAGCAACAGCGATACGTCGAGAGAGAGCAAGTTGCCGCACGGATCTCCCGGAGCTGCACTTAACTTGAGGTGAAGTTGCATTTAAGAGGGTCCTTCAATGAGTGATAGTGTTGACTGATACTGCGCCTGTTTAGCGTTTTTTATCAGACACGCATCTGACGCGGCGCTTTGGGGCTGAACATCTCTGCGTGGGTTGAAACTTATTCATCGTATGTGGCTGCCGTTGACCGCGTCTAAAACCCCGCGGACAACGGGGTCTTAAAGCTCCAGCCAAACGTCGGCGTGCCTAATTCACGCGACGCCAGAAACCGTGATTTAGCCGAGCCGAAAATGGACGCGCGTGGTTGTGTCGATTCGGGCTGAAGAGGTGCAGACCGCGGGGAGCCGGGGTCCGAGCGGCGGCGGCAGCGAGGGGCTTTCTGGAAGTTTTTTCCACTGTGCGTAGCTGGCTGCAGCTCTACCACCAGGCTCCACGCACACACACACGCGTACGCACGCACGCGCACACACACACCGACGTGATGCCAAGTGCCATGGTGGCAATAACTTTACGGGCTCACCGACTGTCCACGCGAAAGCCTGTTCCACGTCTAACGTGCCGTTTGGCGCTGCGCGCACGCAAACCCCGCTGTTGTGACGCGTCGGTATGTGGTGGGGGGTTCAGGGGACCCCGGTTTGGAAAGTTTCTCCAAAACTCTTCCAGCTTGAGCAGTTTGAAATAGTGTTGTTTTCATACACTGGTGAAGTAATTTGTGTGAGAGCCAGATGAGTTCAGATATGCTGATGCAGCATGTGAACACAACGTCCGTGGCATTATATTATTGTACTGAATTTAAGATTTATTTAGATTTTTAAGCCTTCACATTTTCTAATCTCTTTGTTTGAAAGTTCAACTCCCACTATTACATCCACACATACACACAGATTTTGAAGATGATGAATGAATCCGTGACTGGTCCTTCACTGTTTCCAACAAGTATAGACTCTTGTCAGAAACTTAATTAACTTCCTCAGAGCACCGTTTACTCACTCGCTCTTGTCTCCTTGTTGCAATCCTCGATGGAAACAGGAAATATCTTCCTTACCGGCTGTTTGGTGGCAGAAGAGTCCCAGGCACATTTCACCATCTTGTCTGAAATAGTCTACTTATTGTGTGTTCCTATCAGTTTATTATTGATACAAAAAGAATGATTTGACTTCCTCGCAGTTTAAAATAAAGGAAAGTCTCAAAGGTGTGTTCACTGTTGTGGACAAACATTGACATGTTTTGCTCTAAGAATCCTATTTGCTTACTTTTGTCTCACTTTTTACACCCTCTTTCTATTTTAAACGTCTTTATTTACAGAATACAATGTCAGGAATGTAAATTGCATTTTCAAGTAGCCTAAACTCCTTTTCCAGCAAGCTGCAGTTTAAGAGCTAAAAGTTTCCGTATGTGTGTGTGTGTGTGTGTGTGTGTGTGAGTGAATGTGGTTCTCTGGCTTGCACTACACCCTTTAAGTTTGAAAGAGCACATTAAGGGGAAGAGGATCAAAAGGTTAAACAGCTCTAACCCATGACAGGGGGACTTTTATTGTCACCATGACCGTGACTCGGCCGTTACACAAAGACCTCTCTCCCCTCTCATGGACCACTGAAGTGTGTTATTCATTCTACCCTGGAAAATAGACTCTTCTCTTCAGCCCCGTTGGCCCCGGCAGCTCTTCCCCTCTTTTTTTCTTCTTCTCTTAACTCTGTTTAGTTTCCTCAAAACCACCTTTCTTCAGCCTTCTTTCCCCCTTTTTAAACTGAAACAAAGTCTAATTGTGTCTTCTCCTTTTTATCTCTAGAATTAGTCTCCACGTGAGATCCCTGGGGTGTACTGCATTCAAACGATCCCCAAAATATGACTCCTAATGATCAGTGACTAGAAGTCACTGTGATCCGAGAGGATGATCTCAGAGCAGCCACATTCTTAGCGCTCTCTACTTTCTATGCGTCGCCCCAGGAGGAGTTTGCGCCGCTCTCTGCAGAGCTCATGTGCACCACAGTGACAGACAGGCTCCTTAACCCAGGACGCTGTGGCTAGACCAGCTGGCCGTTCTGACTGCTTTCTGACAGTCTCATATACCCCCAAGCCGAGCGCAGGATAATCAGCCGCCTTCGAGGACACCGAGCTACTTAGGCAGACTGAGGGCTTTGCAGTTTTAATCAGTCGTAGGCTGTTTATCTCCAGCTTGGAGGGCTCTCTGTGCTTTCCAATGCGTACCTGGGTTCTCGATGAATTACACTCAGCTCCTGCATATGTTTTTATTTGAAGACAGGTGGTGGATTATTGTGGTGGGTGTGATTATATATATTTTTTTGCTGCTACCTCTTCCTAATGTGGAGAGCCTGAAGAGCTTTTGCTGGAGGCGTTTTTTTCCCCTCGTGCTCTTAAGCTCTGTGTCCTCTTCAAAGCTTTGTATGCTGCCGTTGCTCTGGTGTCATGTGTAGCCATGAACAATCGCAGGTATGCAATATCTGTACAATGGTTGTCTCTCACGTCAGAAGTGCAGGAGACACTCACTTCAGTGGGAAAGTGCTGCTTCGTGGCTCCCGTGACGAGCCGGTTTTCAGGTTTTAACTTCCATGTCCTAGTTTAGTCAGATTAGATAAATTGCGGCGCTTCAATGGTAAAATTGTGTTTTCCATCGCTTTTATTGTGTCATATGAGATTTATCCTAGTTGTTGCCGTTCCTCAATTGTATGGATCATATAACTTTTTTTAATTTTCTGTCTGCAAGAAATTAGCCTTAACGAGACCATGTCTGCACTAAATTCAGACCAATTGCTTTGGTGTTTTGCATTAAACTCAGCTGTTGGCTTCATATTGAAAGAAGCCATGCTGGCTGAATCTGTTTTCTTTGTCTCTGCGTGAACTCCGATTTAGTGCATTTTTCAGATCTGCGTGTTGTATTTGGTTGTTATCATGAGGCAAACACTCAAACCACTTGGGCCCTGAATGTGTCCCTCAAGCGCTAACCGTTGTAAAACAGTGAGCTCATCAGGAGGAGAAATGTAATGGTAAAAGAGAGTTGATGGGGGGAGTAGTAAATAACAAAAACAACTACCTATCAAAAAGCAACACAACACCTGCTCACAGACAGAGGGGGGACATCTTGCAAGTGCTGGAATGCACATTTCTAGACCGCCATAACTCAGTAACAGCAGGGGAAAGAGCTGAATATTAATCAGCCTGTCTGGTTCCTGGATCTCTCATTGACGGGAAGCAGAGGAGCGCAAAAGTTGTTCCCAGCTCTCTGCAGGCTGCGGGGTCAGAGTCCAAACAAGTTTCCCTGTAATAGGGCTGCTTTGCAGTCTGCTTGGTTAGAGAGAGACTGCTTATAGGCTCGCCTAATGGGCCGAAACTAGAGGAAGAGATGACAGCCACCCAGGAATGTCACCTCTGTGACATTGTTATAATTCCAGGTTTCTATTGTTTTTCGACGTAAAACTGCTTTCTCACAGTTGTTGCTGGGAATTTTACCTGCCAATTTTTCTTTTTGTGTCGTCATAAAGGTCCTCCGACAGTGTGGAGTGTTCATGGCCGAACCTCCGTCAGGGTCCGAGTCCTCTTGGGACAACTCTCTGGAACATGGCTAACTTGAATTGGTGCGAGCGGTTGAAGGAAGCCATATTCAAATTCAGGCATCTAGGTTATCTGTCATTTTAATATCTGGTCTGATTTAAATGGAAGATAGCTTCAGTTTTGCATGAAATCGCTCCGTTCCAAAGTGTGTGGGTGCGCTGGCGCCGGTTCAGTTTTCTACTGGGTTGCTTGGCCAACTGCTTTTCTCTTTAGCCCTAATTTTTTGTTGTGTATTTTTGTCTTTTAAAACGTGGATCCGCTGGAACACAATGGGTGAAATACGCTAACTGCACAGCAGTTTCTAAAAACGGGATCACTTGGTGAATCATGGGAACATATCAGTGCCATTCATTTGGGCATGACCAGTAAATGTCCACCCATGTTTATCTTTCTCTCATCTGTGCAACAGGAGAATAAATGACCGGAAAGGACACGTGTTCTTTTGTGCGCTCTGTTATAACCGGAGTGAGGCATTACACCGGTCGCTGCAACTGTCCTGTAGCCATCGGTAACCAAAGCTCTGTCATTATGGTTTAGAAGTCTGGAGGTATTTCCAGACGGACTCTGGAACAATTTTTTGTCTGTTTCTTATTTACGCGAATTTGACCGCTGGAGTGGAGTGTTTTCATGGTCTGGTTTCTTTGCTCCAAAGAGCCTCTGACTGATCTAAGAAGTCACGGCAGCTCTTTCTGTCTCGTTGGCCCAGGCTCCCTTTCCTCTCTCCATTCCATACATTCATAAATCGTCAAAAAGCCTCAGGATAGGTGCGTATCTTAGCTTAGCAGCGACCAACATAACACACCTAACCTGCTGACCAAACAGTTGGTGTCTGAGTTCCTTTTCGAGAAAAAAACAGAGCCAACAGTGTCTCTCCTTTTCGTTGTTCCACTCGCAGCCCCTCTGCTAGCCTAATTCAATTTACTGACTTTGTGTGGAGGAGCCTGCGTGGCATTGAAGGCAAAGCGGCCTCCGGTCCAGCTCTCACGCAAGGTGGTGGACAGAGAGCAGAACAAGCCTATTTCTAGTCTGTGATTCCCCGACAATGAGAAGCACTACATGGGAGTTTGACATGGCTACTAAACCACAGTTGAAGTCCAGATGAGACGAGCCCTGGAGGGTGGGGATAACACAGGCTTGTCCTGAGACATTTTCCCATGGTGATAAGGACTTGGCCAGATGTTTGCAATACATATTCACACTCCCTCTCCTCGACTGAAGTCGGAGAAGGCCTAAAGAGTGTGTAATGTGACGGATCTCAAGAGAGTATATCTGGTAAGGCGTTCAGTGCGCCAAATTATGAATGACCCTGCCACCTCCGGGTAAAGTCCTACTGAAAAACGTCCAGAAAACACCAAGAAAGGGAACAGAGAAAGGTTTCCAACTTGAGTCGGCACTCTTTTGAAGTTTGTTCGCTGTGAATGGGGAAACGGCATATTATAAGACACCACAGTGTTCTCTTTCATGTAGCAAGCTGAAAGGGATGCTATTGAGTGTTTAAGGGAGACCTTTGATATTTGAGATGCTCTATGCCTTGTGAAGGGATCAAGCTTATGATTTGAGTCTGTATGTGTGCGAGCGCTTTGATGCCTGCTTCTGCCAGTGCAAGGGTTTTGTCAGAAATGTTTCGTACAGCAGGCTTAGGAGATCGGCCATGACGGTCCCCACAGCTCTCGTGTGTGTGAAAAGGTGCCTGCTGCTCATGCACACATGTACAGTAACACACACACACAGCCACACACACACACAGACACATCTAATGGGATTGCTTTTCCACCCTAGTTGACAGTAAACGCTGTCCCGTTTGATATCGAGTGTCCTGTTCAAGATTGAGATGAAGGAAGAAAATATTTGTCTTGGATGACATGTTTCTTTTGTTTTCAAGCTTATTGTCTTGTAGCGCTGATGATTGACATTTCTTATTTCCCCTAAAACGCCCAGGGTAGCCTTCCGCCTTTTTAGTCTGCAATTATGGGTGGGGCACACAAAAATAGTAACATGGAAAAGGCCTCGTATTGTGTATGTGTGTTTTTTATGCGGCTGTTTTCTTTTTCTTCATGTTTTTGAAGGAAAGGATGCATTAAATTACAATGCCACTGCAGAGCACTACATGACTGTGGGCAGGATGTTTACTGTGTGTGAGGAAGAGAGTGGACTTTGCCCTTCTCTTCCATCTCTACCATCTGGTTTGTGTAGCATTTGACTGAGGCGCTAATCATTGTGCCTTCGGGCCATTACTGCTTTGACAACAGCTGGAAAAAAGGCGATAGACCTGTTGATGTCCATCTGTCCTTATCTCCGTCAGTCCTCGATGCACTGCTGTGTTAACTGTATCCATGCAGCTGGAGGGTTCATGACCTTGGTGTTTTCTAGTTTCTTGAAAACAGCTGGAAGGGCCTCCCTGGCTCCTTTTCCTTTATCTGAAATCGCTCTCAGCCCTCAACTTCCTATTTTTTTTTTCCCAAAGTATTTTAAATTTGCTGACGTGTCTTTTATTTTGAGGAACTGCATCCCTTTGCGTCCGCAACGGGATGCAGTTCCTCAAAATAAAGACCTGTGCTGGTTATTATGGCTGGAAAGGGTGCGTCTTGTAAAAACTCTCAAAAGTGTTTGTGTTCGTGAGAGCTGTCGTCCTTGTGTTCACGTCCGGCAGGCAGCCTTGTGGTTGTTGAGTAACCCTGTATCTCTACACTTGTTAGAACGTAACATTTGCAGTCATTTAAGTGCAATGTTTAATTTCCTTTTTAGATGGGAGTTTTCGGGAAATGTAATGAAGTCATGAGTCAATTCCAGGATGAGGTTTATTTGTTATTATCTTAAATGCTAATGCTAATATTCAAATTAGCCATTTGCTTAACACTGGCACATTTACAGCGATGTTGATTAATGTGCATCGTCCCTGAAAGAATAGATAGATTAAGTGTAGGTCAGGTCTGCGTTGAGTGTAATGAGTTAATGGGAAAGTGCCCCAATTTCTATACAAATCTAATTGATACATTGTCTCAATATTGAACTATGCTAATTTAAAGCAAAAACATATATTACCACTGTTCCATTAAGCATATTCATTCATTATCCTTCCCTGTAGTTGCCACGGTGATTTAGAGATAATAAAGAAGATATTTCACTGATGGGTTTTTGAGACCTCATGGTCCCAATCATCATAATCATAACTGTGACGTTACCTCCATCGACCCGTGTCTTCTTCCTGTCAGCAGCTGGGAAGAACTATATGAACATTCCTCCAAAAGACAATACATGTTTGAGAGCATCGCAAGTACGGATTTTGTTCCTCAGTGGACGTTTCCAGACGTGTGTTTTTCTGTTTGTTCACAGCCCATGCTGGTTCCCATCAGGTCACTTCTTCTCTCAAGAGAAGAACACGTGTCCTGCCGTGAGGCTCCTTTTCAGGAAGAGACCTTAGAGCAAAGTAATGCTCTCATTGGTTTTCAGGGAGCTCTTTCAGTTTCTGCTCCAGACGTTACATGTTATTTACTTTAGTGATTCTTTGTGCAGGATTTTCTTCTTAATATAAAATGATAATATAAAACTCACTAAGAAAAGAGAAAAATGTAGCTTTTTAAAAAAAATGTAATGGTGTCTTCCCATTTAGTTGTATGGTTTCATTTGAATCCAATCTGGTGATTCTTCGTTTCAGTTCTGTGTGAAACGTGAGACCACAAGAGCGGGAATAGAGGAATATTACATTTGTTCTGGGAAACGAGCATTTGCATGATCAATATAATGTTGTATGCATTGCTGTTGAGACATTTGGTGACTATAGTAAATTAGAGGAGGAATCGTTTCAGTAACTATTTGACAGAGCAGATGTTTTTGGCACCTCTGTTGTGGAACTTTGTTTCTTCTTTTCTTTAATCCAATATTAACCAACTATGTGAGGACACTATAGCGGTGCAGCCATATCACAATGGAAACTGCATTTTCTGCATTTCTCACCGACACGTCAAATTTTCATTCAGAGGTTTAAAAAAAAGTGTCTGTACAGTGGAAAATATGAAATTGAGTTAACTTTGTTGCTTTGAGTTCTTCTTCTCTTATGAGGCAAGCTTTGACTGATCCTAAAGGAGATCTAACATCACATGGGCCTCCTGGCGCAGCTTCATGGCTGTATTCAACATTTCTTAATTTCATTTTCCTTATTTATGTTACAAGGCACGCTGTGACAGTTCTGTGGCAGTGTGCAACAGATGGCCCTGTGTAAGAAACACTCTTCAGCCTTAAGGGACTGTGTAGAAGAGTCTTGGACCATCTTATGTCCTAGTACAGATAACTCCTGGAGAATGTTAACCGTCTGCTGCTCTCATTGGAGGAGTGCCAATCCTGAAGGCGCTACATGTTAAAAGCTATTGGGTATGTATGGAAGCTCTGTGTTTAATGTGTTTAAGCATCAAGGTCACGTATTTACTTAAAGGTTAATTTTCTATGGAAGCAGACAATGAGTGATTGATCTTTCCCATCCCATCCTTCGTGCTGTGTATAATGCGCTTGACATTCAGGGTCCCTGTTGCCAAGTCAAGAGTAGTGGCCTTTGGATTCTATTTATGACACCCTGTTTTGGTTTCCCTGGTTTATCAAAGCAGAGAGCAGTGTGTTGTAGCTTATTATGGCCACATTGGGTTTGGCCAGCACTGGAGAAGTGGAAAAAAGGCTACCATGGAATTAAAACCTCCTCTGCCTGCCCAGAGTGCTCAGGGCTGTCATCAAGCCCATACACCATGTTGACAATAGAAACTTTGCAGCACAGAAGGTTGTGTAAGGTTTTGGTGCAGTTTCATTTCATGTTTCTACTAACGGAGCCATTTGTGGATAGAGCTGTCAGGTGGTTGATGAAAGTAAGTGTCTGGCATGGAAAGAGAGGTTTTGTTTGAGTTTTTTTTCCCCTATATACTTAATTATTCTGACTTCCACACAGTTCTCCTGGAACGATGCAATGAAAACCTTTTTTTTCTTTTTGTTTGGCGTTTCCCCATTCCTAGTTCATTATTAGGCTACAAGGAGGGCGTTTGTTGCAGATATGCATATTTGTTCTTCAGGCGGGTAATTGCACACCATTGAGATGATAATATTAATTTGCCATCTGTTTTAAAGGCAGGGCAAAATCAATATTGTGTGAGCTTGTCTAGATTTATCCGAACAGAGTGTTTGTCCGGGGGTAAGACATATCCGGTAAGTAAGGACACAAAAGTTCAAGCCGAGTCAGTGAGGCCCTGTCTTTCTCCAAAATGGGATTTTCAGAATTCTCTTAATTCCAGACAAGCCGCTCCTGTTGCAGAGGGGAGGCGCTGCCAGCAGCCATTCCCCGCACTCTGTCTTCATATTGATCGGCCTCTGGGCTCCAGAAATGGGGATTCCTTTAAGCCAGCCGTAGTCTAATGACATTACTCAACACACCCCCCACCACTAACCACCCTTCCCATTTTAGAGCTCCCTTTGCTCCACTTTTCTTTTTTCTACCTCTCACTGTTATCTAATTAAAAGCTTTTCTATAGAGGGTTGGTCTTGGCCTCCAGGCGTGGGGTACAGACATGGCAGCCAGCCGGGGGTGGAGTGATGGTGTGTGTGCTTGTGAGAAATCGTGTGTGTGCTTGCGAGAAATCGTGTATGTGTGCATGTACGTGTCTGCTCAAATAGGCTTATTGCTGGCTGAGCTGGTGAACCAGGAAAAGGGTCAAAGCGGTCCATGGACAAGCGGTCATGCAGTAGTGTGAGCTTAACTAAGACTGGGCTGCAGGAGGGGAAGTAATGAGAGAGGGTGGGAGAGCGGCCCCTGGCCGGAACATGATACTGGGTCAGGGGGTACAATACAGAACCTTTAGGGAGTTGTTATAGATGAAGAGAGAGAAGGGATGGAGGAGTGGTGCCATTGTGGGGTTGTTAGAAGAAATCAATCCATTCTTTGTTTCCTAACAGCCTGTTGTGCTCCTACCACACAACACAGGTAAGTGTGTGTGTGTGTGTGTGTGTGTGTGTGTGTGTGTGTGTGTGTATACAATATCCCAGGTCAAGGTTTTAGCTTTTGTCTGAATTTTGTAACACCTTTTTTGAGACCAATACTGACTGACAGACAGAAAGTGATAGGATTCCTCAAGTGCTTTGGGATTTTCCCGGTTCCCACCTTACAGGCTGAGGCACAGAAAGGAGGGAGGGAGCGAGAATAATGGGAGGGATGCAAAAGAGGTGGGCTAAATGAGAGAGGAGGGAACAGGGGACACAAAAAGAGTCAGACTCTTGGAGCATAGAGTTGAAGCAGGTGGTCAGAAGAATCAGTGCAGATATGCTCTGCGAGTGGAGCGTGTTGATTGGATAAAAAGTGTGAGCAACCTTTTAAATAGATTAGATGCTCAATTTTCAGCAATGCGTATCTGTGGACATTTTGAGCTTCACTTCTTTGGCTGGTGAGTATCATTTTGCCAAATAACTCTACTCCTCCGGGGCTCATCGTGTCGTTTTGCTTTCGTCACACTTTCTCTCTCTCATTGTCTTCCCTCAATGTGCGAAA
This sequence comes from Taurulus bubalis, assembly GCF_910589615.1. Taxonomy (NCBI): domain Eukaryota; kingdom Metazoa; phylum Chordata; class Actinopteri; order Perciformes; family Cottidae; genus Taurulus; species Taurulus bubalis. The sequence goes on from NC_136597.1 coordinate 7,211,637, forward strand.
GACCAGATGTGCAAATAGTAAATGTACAAGTGAGAACAAACTGAATTAATAGATGCTTTTGTGATGGAAAAGATGCACATTTTTAGTCATGCATTCAGGATTTTTGGCCGCTGTCATTCAGCCGAGCAAAATGAATTTCCTCTGAATGTGATGAGCATGTGATGAAGCTGTGCCTCCTGTATCGTGAAGACCAGTTTGTCTTTTCTTAGAGAGAATTTAAACCATGTTTTTACCTAAAAAGAATTCTTACAAGAATTGTCTGAAAAGTAATTTCCATCAGACTGATTCAACAACCAGGTGCATGTTACATGAAGTGTTATAACATGTTTATATTAATGATTTGACTTGTATACAATTTTTAGGTTTCAAACCAGGTTAAGCAATTCATAAACAGCTACTGACAGTAATCTGAGTTAGTTTGATAAAAAAAATGCCATACACTTTTGCCTGCATCTTCAATACACTTCATTCTTGCGTGTTGCAACATAGTGTTGATCACAAATACCATCTTTCCGCTATTAACCGATTGTGGATTAAACCTAATTAGGGTGGTGACTGGTCCATTAACTAAATGTAAACACACCTGAGCGTGGTTGAATGAAAACTCATTAGCGGTTTGCATTCCCTCTCATTAGTCCTTTCACCTTGGCACAATAGGTTTCTCAGTGACCGGAGAGCCGGTGTGTTATCAGCCACATTGACTCACAAGAGGCTACACGGCTGAACTCTGCTGCACTCCATTGTTGTGCTATTTGCATGGGCTAGTATGATAACGGGCACCTCCCTGAGCTGTGGCTGGCTTCATTCTCCCTTGTAGACAGAGCTTCCCTCAGTTCACCCTCTGACACACACACACACACACACACACACACACACACTGATTATCCCACACCAGAGCAGCCCATTCTAGACTGCATTCCTCGCATGTTCACCTGATAAGTACCATTTGCATGTGCGTGTGTGTTAAGTCCTTCTGTGTGGATCCGCTGCAGTGTCCTTCAGATGAGCTCTGATGTTTGCCACTGTTGGAGTCCATTGGTGTCGAGATGCTATTTAAAACTGTTTTGGGGAATTCATGTGTCGTGAATGAATTACTGAATTTGAATGATTGCTTTGATGATAGATTTTCCCCCTAAACTATAAATGACATCCACTGATGTCTTTGCTCTCTCAGGAGCCGTGGACTATTAGTTTCTTGTCATCTTTTTCGTCTTTTAAACTAAAGAGGACTTATTTTGAGTCGTTGGCCTAATTAGGTGCCGATATAGAAAGAGCACTTCACATTTCGGCTCTGCAAAGAGTGTCACTAGACCCTCCAGAAGTAAGACGTGGTTGTGTTTCCTGCTCCATCATAAGATGTATGTCCTTTCATCGCATCGTCTCCCAGCAGCACTCCTTAAAAAATAACTGTCGGCAGCTTGACTTTTCATTTAACTACTAGGTAGCACAGTGCAGGAGGAGAATATTAGCAGCAGACAGCCGTCCTCCTGCTGGCGCTGTCTTTGAAATGTTACGTTGGTCACATGATTTGCGGTGAAAGGCAGGGTCAGGGGTCACCGTGACGGATGTGGGCTTAAGATTACATGCTAGGGGGTAGGGTCAGCACGGTCAAGGCTGCCTTTCAAGTGAGCAGGGGCAGAACAAAAATCAGACACTAAACTTTTTTCATTGACGTAAGTTAAACAAGCGCCACGTCATTAACCAGTTGCGAGTAACTGAAGGAGACGGTGTTTGGGGGGGAAATGTTGACCGAAGTTTGCAGAACATTCCCCCGACTGGCGGGACACGCATGGGTGAAGCCTCCCTGAATAATTAAAGGTTAAAGAAATGAAAGATTCAGAAGACTCGTCCAAACCAGGTCAAAATGTGAAATAAAATGTAAGCGTTCAAATGAGCAGATGTTGTGCGAAGGACGCAACATTTGAGGTGCTGAGAGGGACTGAACACGGTGCACTTTAGTGTGCAGGAACTCGGAGGGAGGAGGTCCACGTTGCTGCAGCCATTCAGCTCGAGCCAAACTCCCAACCAGAGCCTCCTACTGAGGTTTCTGCAGCCACAGCCTCCATGTGCTCTGATGTCATCTCGGAGCAATTCCTTCCCCTCTTCTCTTCCAAACCCCGCATCCTTGCCCACCCAACTCCTCAGACACACGCCCACACACACCCTTTCTATATCCTACCATCTATATGAACACTGCGTTAATAAAAGACTTGGAAGTGGACTTGATAGCTCACTATATCAAATTACTCTGCCTGGCACAATGTATACAAAGGCGGTTTTGTATTGTAAGAATACCGTTCAGAGTCATTAAGACCGATTTTTGGGGGGCCTGCGGCTGAATAGGGCATAGTAATAGAGCAGTGGTGGAGCTGACAAAAGTTGCCCCCCACCACCACCACCACCCCTCCTCATCAACCGGCCTCAGATTGTACTGTTTAAACACGTATGGTGACAAGGAGAGCAGGGCGACATGATGAGTAAAATATGCAGTGTGAGAAAATGTTTTGAATTTAAAAAGCAGATATCAAGGTGTACTTGTATCGTGCAATATCTTTCACAGTGGTGTCATTGCACCAATGCTACAAACATTGAATTGGCTTAAGAGCACCATATTGAAAACAAACAAATGGATTTTATTTTTATGTTTGACTTTGCGGTGGATAAATGCTCCGTGACTGTTTCTTCTATCCCTGCCACCATCTTTCAGTCCCTCCTCCCTCACCCCTGTCCTAACTCTGACTCTTCCACAACCATTCAATTAAAAACCCCAAAAAACTGGAATCTGACTTTCTTTTTGGGCAGGCATCCAGACAAGCCGCAGACGCTTGGGTAGACAAATCAGATTTCTCCATTCTTGCCACCGGGGGCCCTTCTGTTTTCAGTGAGAACGTCTCACAGAGAGTCAGCTGGGGCTGCAATTGAAAGGGTTCACGCTGAGATTCAGAACCATGAGGCATAACCGGTCGTGGGCAGATATGTCAAAAGGGTGCTGTTAGAATGCAGGTCAGAGACAAGCTGACCTCAGGGGTTGATGAAGGATAAGGACGAAATGCAGAGGAGGAGGGGGGGGTGTACGTGCACACACACACTCACACTCACAGAACATGTTGGTAGGGGGTTGTTGTGGACAGACAGGCCGCTGGGGTAAAGGCTGGTCCCCTGATGGGTGTCTTTCAGCGTGCCCAGGCTGGGTGGGAATGGGATCTGACGGGTGTGAAATGGTCCTCTCTCTCTCTCAGTGACCCAGGCCCCTGCTAGGTCCAGCCGGCTAACACTGTCGCTTTGTCCTTCAGATTCTCAAAGAGAATGTATATCAAAGGACTCAATAATGACTGAGCTGGGATTGTACGAGTTGTAGGAATTCTGAAGGCATCATTGATGACATTCAGTTAACATCTTTGGGTCTAACGTTGTGAAAGGCACTGGAGGATTTAGAGGGGCATTGCTGGGATGCCTGATGCCAGCGATGTGTGCAAGTGGAGCTGAACTACAGACGTTTAAGGACTCTGAGTTGATAGCTACTGGAAAGAAACCACACAAGATGCTTATCCTGGGAAGACTCTATAATTCCGATTAAATCACTTACTGATCATAGCACGTTTCTGTATTTAACCGCATCTTGTTAGAGATGATAACATCCATTTTTTTGTGTTTGCTGGAAGAGAACAGATGGGCAGCATTGGCAGAAAAATGTCACACCAAATGCAAATATAGCACCTTGTTGTTTCTGTGTTTGCGGCTGTTCTGACTGTTCTCGCTCTTTCCCTCTGCTTCAAAAGAACGCTCGCCTCATTGGTGGATGATGACGATAGTGGTAATCTTGGTCTTTTCTTTTCCATGTATAGATATCTAAATGCACCCAGATTGCAGGCAGCCTGATATGTTTTCTTTGTCTTTGGAATGAAAGTAACACCTCATTCCTTCAGATGAATATCAGTAAAAATGTAAGACTATAATCTCTACAGAAATGCAGCACTGGTCAGAAACAGGGATGGGTTGAACATATGGTATCTTGACAATGAGGCCTTTGAGGGAATGTTGGCTATTCTCACTTTAAAAAAAAACAAAAAAACATTGAATGTGTGGTTGACTTGTCTGTCAACGTGGGACAGCGTGCAAAACATAACAAGGACACAGATTGTTGTGGTTCACGCTGGTGTTTTGTTTGTCTTCATACACAAAGCTTAGAGTCAAGTGTGGATGAATGCAGTTCAACCTTTGACTGAAACACATGAATCTTTACAACACAGTCCCCTTTTCTAGAATCACAAGATAGTTTTCTGGTTAAAAACATGCTGTGAAATATTCTTCGTCACAGATGTTCTCTTCTACCTCCTGTCTCTTCTCTAGTGGCATGTCTTTTCAGGTGCTAAAGATTCTCATGCACGTTCAGCTGAACAAAGGTAGTAATCTGCAAAAAGAGATCTGGAGGGACGACTGCAGAGCTTAATAATACAGATAATGACAGGGTCAGACAAGGAAAGGCTCCCACTAATACTTAGTTATTATGGGGAAAGGAAAGGAAGACGTATAAAGGAGAGAGATGGGAAATCAGGACTTGGACTTCTTTTTTTCAAGGTTTAACTTTCAATAGAAAATTAAATAATTGCAAGCAATGCAGCAGAGGGGAAAATCATTTTCTTGGCAAATGGTTCGGTGTGTTCGCCACGTCGCTCAAGTTGAATCATCTCCTCTGTCCGCCTGTTGTTGTTCCCGCTGTCCCGAAGCTGTTGGCGAGGAGCTCCGAGAACGCAGATATCTATATACCATACTTTGGACTGTAGCTTCCATTCCCATGCAAAAATAAAAAACAGTTGGAATTGCAAATTGCGTAGCTTAGATGCTTTTGTGAGAGAGCCTGACCCGCTGACACGCCCCATGAAACCTGAGGCCACTGACCTCCAGGTGTAGTAACCTGGGAGAGGGACCTGTATAACGTGGCAAGACTTTGCCCTCGCTCCCGTTTTTGTTCACGACTGTTCAAAAGTTACTCAAAGTTTCCTTCCATGTCTCACTTCTCTCCTTTCCTCTTCCTCTGCTCTTCAGGTCCAGAATGCTGAGAAGAGGATGAGTCCCCCAGGTCATCTGAGACATCCACGTGTCCTTGCTGCTGTCCCTTCCCGACAGCCCTCTTGTCCCACCGGGGACAGACCATCTGCCGCCACCCTCCCCTGCCCCCAGTAGTGGCCATCCCAGAGGGGAGGAAAGGCGAGCCAGCCCCCGTAAATATGCCCGGATGGAGGTCTCAGTGGCGTCTCGTCCTGCTGAACTCTCTGGCCTGTGGCCTGGAGATCTGCTTGGCAGCTGGGATCACATACGTGCCTCCCCTGCTGCTGGAGGCTGGAGTGGAGGAGCGCTACATGACCATGGTGCTAGGTACGGGCTCGGGATCTGGTTACCAGGCCTCTTTTGTGTGTGTGTGTGTGTGTGTCTTGTCGCTTCTGCCTCATTCTTTCTCACACGTATGCACTATTCTGACAGTGTATTCATTGTTGTTATTATTAAACATGAAAGGCAAAGTTGTTCACACACACTTTCCCACACTGCTGAACTGCCAGGGTTTGGCCATCTACTTGTTTATTGACCACATGCTTGAGTGTTTTCTCATCCAATTGATAGATTAGAGCCCTTAAGTGCCATTGATTCACTTTGCAATACTTTGTGTATTGTCATAAGGCTGAAAAATAAATTAAATTGTATTTTAATCAGTCTGAATGCTTTGCGGGGCTGTGGTTACATTAAAGCCACAGATGGAACCTTTTTTGATGAGTTTCTGTTAACGCCGTGAGAAGAACAAGACATAAACGTGTCCAGTGGTAGCCAAGTTTGTGTGGAGGCTGGTGGGGGCGGGGCTGCCTCAGGGCTGCTATCTATTTTCCCATTCGGGTCATAAAGACATAATTGGGAACGTTGCAGAAATCAGTGGACATATCTGTTGTTTTGTTGAGGTGGTAATCGGCGCTAATTGAAAGGCAGCAGGAGAGCAAAGTGCCGGAGGAGGGCCACGGTTTCCCGACAGACTGTGAAGTGAATTCCATGAATCGCAATCGGCAACACATGTGTTAGTGAACATTGTAAAACAAAGAGCTTCTCTGAGTTCACTAAATGCATCTAATCTGCTTTTCTATTTGTTGGATCACAACATTGTTGTCATGATCTCTGTGAACAAAAGAATGTTTCTTTGTTTTTATAGGACAGATGCATAAATCATAGACTGTAGATAAGAAGTGGACGTATACACCGTGACGTCCTCCACTGGTTTATAGACTGCAGTTATGAAGTCTTGAGTTCGGCAATTTGGCTGTTCTGCCATCTTGGAATACGGCCACCGGTGAATTGAAGTTACCGTATTTGGAATGCGGAGGAGTGACTTGGAGGCGGCCTATACTGCTCTGTTAGTGACCTGTCAGTGACCTGTCAGTGACCTGTTAATCATAGTAAGCCCGCCCTAAAGCATACTCCCCTTTATGGTCTATTTGACGCTAAATGGGTCCATCATTATTGAAGATGACTTGAAACTAGCGATTGAGACCATAAACTCAATTTACAGAGGAAATACATGAAGTGAGAAGTAGGATCATTTTCTCATAGGCTTTCAATTAGACTTCTTTTTGCAACTAGAGGGGTTGCCCCCTGCTGGCCAGTCGAGAGAATGCAAGTTTTAAGACGCTTCGCATTGGCTTTGCTAATTAACATCCTATGGTAATTTGCAATGCTTGTTCCTTTGGCTTTTACTTTCATATATATATATATATATATATATATATATATATATACACACACACACACACACACACACACACACACACACACACACACACACACACACACACACACACACACACACACACACACATACATATTGATATTTGTGCTACAGCTGCACAGTGCACACTTCAAGTTGCTAAAAGTTAGTAACAGCAATCTAATATGCCTTGCGGCTGCTTAGCTCGACCCTGTATCGCAACTTCTTTTTCTACACTATTTTTTGCAGTGTCTGATGTTTTTATTTTGTTTAGGATCTGAGAGTTCAGTGTCAGTCTCTCCAGACTAGTCTGACTCACCAGATGTAGACTGTGGGTATAAGTCACGCGGCATTCTCCACCCCTTCCGCTTACTGCGCTATGTATTTTGCAAGAAGGTGGCACGTGTCTGAATCCCGAATGCTCATCTTCTTATTTTATCCTTATAGGGACACGTTTTAAATAGCGAGGTCACAAACATTTTCCGCAGCGTCATCTCAAAGTCGCTAAACTGAACCAAAGGAACATTTTTATTCCCAAAGTTTAAAGGCACCTGTTGGAAGAGTGACAGTGACACAATGTTAAGCAACAGTGAACCCCAAATATTTGTACGATTTTTAAAATCCATAAAATAGCAGTTTTGTTGAGTCAGGGAGACATTGATTGATGAAAATGTTGACAACACACGCCTCAGAAACTACAGCCTCAGAAATGAGAGTGAATCAGTGACAGCTTCAAATGCATTCATCTTTTTACAATGAAGTGCGCCATCATATACAGGAATTCTGGGAAGAGCCGTGCAAAGTAGCTAATTTTGCGCCGTGGCCACGTGCACCAGCGGCTACACACACACACACACACACACACACACACACACACACACACACACACACACACACACACACACACACACAGCAAGCGAGTGCGAATGTGCAGTGGATGACTGATCCATTATGTCTGGCTGTCATGTACTTCAGTTTACTGGTTGTGGATGTGTGGCATTAAACCTTTCTATCAATACCCTTTCCCTTTCTTGTACCTTTTCAAAGCTCTCGCTAGTGAAGACAGACAGGTTTGGTCATCTCGGTGCTCCTAAATGAGTAGCATGTGTGTCTAAAGACACTGTCGGCATCACCCATATGGTATATATGTGCACACTGTCACTGAGTTTGCTTGCATGCAATGTGAATAGTTGCATTATCCCAGCCCAAATCCCTTCACATGGTCTTCTCCTAAAGGCTCCTCTTTGAGATATTGCCTTGTGACTATGCAGATGATACACACAATTCCACCAAACCAAAAGGCTCCGTGTGGATGACAGAAGTGACTATTCAAGTACGGAGAACAATATACACTTCTACTCCTCCGTTTCTGTAACAGCTGCTGGTGATGTGAAGAAAAATGAGTTCATTGTAGAGTTCCTCCCAAACAGCCTGCACTGTAAGCCAGTCTGGAACTCAATGGCACTCAACCCAGTTCTCATCTCCCTGTATTATACAGGAGTGCCTGAGTGTTGTCTGAATGAAGATCGATGTTGTGTCTTGGGAGGGTTAAAGCTAATTTCCCGAGCAGTAGTGTCAGGTTCACAGATGGCTGCTTTCTACTTTATCTAATAGCCATTTGTTGGCTGCTTAATCCTCCAGTTGTTACTTTCTTTCTCTAGTTTCCCCTCTGTTAGCGGAGAAGTCCCCCCGTGCTTTTAAACACAGAGGTGTACGTTACTCTCGCTATTTTGAGCATATTTAGGTCTGTATTTCAGTAACAAAGCACATTGAGGAATGTGACACATTTTATAGTGTGTGTGTGTGGTTAGACACCACACTGATTTGTGTGTGCGTAAATAGAGATGTTGTTTTCAGAGGCTGGACAGCGGAGAGTGTAGAGTAAACTCTATTGTCCCTGATGGAAAATTAGTGCAACAGTCCAATGCTTTACATAAATCACATCACAATAACAATATGGAAACATCTTAAAAAATAAGAAACATTTCAGATTGACAACTTTGTGGCAAAAAAAAGAGGAACCGACAGAATTAAAATGCCAAGCGCTGAAATGTTTGTGTAGTTACTGCAATAGAGCAATGTGCAATTAAAAGTTAAGCAGCTCGATGAAGACGGGAGCAAACGCTATAACAATAGCTTCAAGCAGTTTGATTTGCACTTTGGCACGTGTCAAGTCTTTTTCCTGATGGCAGTGGTCCGATTCAAAGAAGAGGCGATGTTGAGAGTCTGCTATCGTTTGTTTGCCCCTGCGGCGACGACAGCCGCGGCCGGAGGCATTAGGTTTTCGGGTTGTTCGATATTTCAGGACCGCTTACACAGAATTTCTTCAAATCTGGACAACATCCACCCGGACTCGAGGCCAATTTGATACGATGTGGGTGGTCGGAGGTCACTGTGACCTTCTCATGTACGCCATAGCTCAGAAAACGTTTTGAGTGACGCTGCATCCCTGGTTGGCGGAGGCAAACAACCTTGAGGTGGCACTTCTAGTTGTTGTTTTTTTTATGCTGCTCGTACTCATAGTCATTCTTCCATATTACCACTATTGCTGTGTTGTGCATGCTGGCAGGCCTGCTTTTCAGGTGCACTGTTAAGTTGCCAAACCATGCTGTAACTCCGTATCTAATGAGCACAATCTGGCTGCTCTCTGCATACAGCCTTAATCGTGTGTGCATGCGAGTCAGTCATGTTTACTATATTGCAGCAAGTAGTGACAAGCTACTGAGTGGCAACAAGTGTGTGCTAAACTGTAAGCCGTACAGCTGTAGATGGGGAGGATTGCGATGCTGGGCCTCCACAGCTGAAGCCAGAAGAAATGTGCTGGAGCAGCTTGTCTGGCTGCAGTCGACTTGTCCGTCTTACTCTCATTGCTTGGCGGTCTCTTTGTCTGTGCGCGTCTGTTTCTCTGCTTGCCCACCCAGTCTTGGGGTCCCTCTGCTTCTTGAGGGGTTATGGAGTTCCTTTCAGACATCAGAAACCCAAATGCTGTAGAGTTTCAGTTGCTTCATGCTTCTTTGTTTTCGGAGTGGCGCTGGAGAGCTATGTTTTCATGAAGAGGTCCTCGTTTTGTTTTTCTTCTGTTTTACAACCATGTGTTAGACATGAATTCACAAAATGTCCGTGCACAAAGGGCCCTCCTAATGAGAACCAGTGAATGCAAACACAATTATGCTAGTCTATAATGAAAACTCAACAGGGTACACTTTTTTTTTATTTAATTTTATTTTTTTTTTATGCCAGACTCAGGTCGTTTTCGATATTCCATGTGTGTTTGTATGTGAACGCCACATGTACCATGGTGTGTTCTAATTAGCTGGACCCGGCCACGTGTGGAGCATGAGCTGAGGGTGGGTTAAACCCTCAGGCAGCAGGCCATCTGTAGGAACCTCACTAGCAGTCAACAATGATGGCGGAGAAGCACATGTAGCACCCGTCAACCAGTCATAGAAGCCGTTGTAAGCCACTAAAGTGAAGAGAGACTTAATCGACATCTGAGTTTTTGGCTTGGGATATTTAGGGGAAAATCTGCTTGGAAAGCTGATATGCAATGTGTGATTTCTTTCTACTTTGTCCTTGCTGTTTGTCCTCTACACATTCTATTCTCTGTTGGTGTTGTCTCTGACCGCTTCAGTGCGTCCCTGCTCTGTCCACAGGTATTGGTCCAGTTCTCGGTCTCCTATTCATCCCTCTGATTGGCTCTGCCAGTGACCAATGCCACAGCAGCTATGGCAGACGACGGCCTTTCATCTGGCTGCTGTCTTTAGGGGTCCTTCTGGCACTTTTCATCATTCCCCACGCCGACATACTGGCTGCACGCCTTTCCTGGGGAGGCCGCACCTTCCAGGTAAGATGCCTGTTCATTGTTTGTGATCGTCGTCATTTTGGTGAATTCCACCTACAACGCGAACAAGACGAGAAACGAACGTGTGTGTTCTGACATTTGCTACAGGTGGGCTTCCTGATCTTCGGGGTGGGACTCCTTGACTTTTGCGGACAAGTGTGCTTCACACCACTGGAGGCTCTTTTGTCGGACCTGTATCGGGACGAGGAGGACTACAACCAAGCCTTCGCCATGTTCTCCTGCATGGTCAGCTTGGGGGGCTGTGTGGGCTATCTGCTCCCGGCACTGGACTGGAGTCGTGGCCTGCTCTCTGCTTACCTCGGAGGCCAGGCCGAGTGCCTCTTCTCCCTACTCATCCTCATCTTCATCTCCAGTGTGCTCATCACCATGAAGGTGTCTGAGGAACCTTTGTGTGCCAACAGTGGCTTGGCGGGGTCTGGATCTTTACTGGAGTCGGGAGCCGGTACGATAGAGGCCGGCCGGTGCGGCGTGCCGCGCTCATGCTGCTACCTGCTGAAGTGCAAACTGAGGCTGCTGAAGTCTGGACCCTTGCTGTGCCTGCTGAGAACATGCTGGACCATGACCCCGGCCATCTACAGGAGCTACTGCCATGTCCCGCGGGTGATGAGGCAGCTGTGTTTGGCTCAGCTCTGCAGCTGGATAGCTGTCATGTCTTTTATGCTTTTCTACACAGACTTTGTGGGGGAAGGCCTGTACGAGGGCGTTCCCAGAGCATTACCAGGAAGTGTGTCCAAGCAAAGATACACTGAAGGTCAGAGTTCCTCTTTATTCAATATAATAATGTCACATGTTATGTGAGATATTTCATTTGTCTTAAAAAATTAAGGTATACACACTAGCTATTCTGAGATTGGGCCTCCATCAATTTTGTCAGTTTATTTTTTTTAAAGATATCATCACTAAATAGCGATAGCATGAAACAAACTTCCGTTTCGCTAGTAAGACTCGAGATATACCGCCTACCTTTGTCATCAAGGCTTTCGCTCCGCCACCTGTCCACTTAAACAGGCTTAGGGTCCTTCCTGGCTGCGCTGTCTGCTCAGTCACAGCTGGCCAGGATGCGCTCGCATTCCTCGGGCGCAGGTGGAGGACAGAGACGGAGCCTGTGTTCCTGCTGTGTTCCTGCATGCCTCGTTTCCCACTCCCCCTCATCTTGGCTCCTGTCAAGGTATAGGACACATAGACTGTGACGCCAGACTTAACACGAGGTGGTTAACCCTTTGTGACGTTATGACACTGAACAAGTAACAAATCCTTTGGGTAAGTGTGCTTAGGCCAATGTCCAGCCAATCCAAAGAATTTCAGGTATTTCTTCCCACCGCTGCGCTTTAGAGAAGGTGAACAAATGCACAGCAGTCATCCTTTCCTGTTCCTGCTCTGTAAATCACAGAGTTGACACTAATCCCTTTGACAGTTGTATGGCTATATTTTATTGCAATGCCGATGCTTAGCTGTGTGGTTCTACCTAAATATAACCTCTCAGATAGACCAGACCAAGTGTGTAGTGTCAGTGGTGTAAGAGGGGGGACTTCTGTCTTTGGTATATTTTACCAGACGATCCTTGAGAAAGAACAGTGAAGGGGAAGAATGTCACTGAGGTAAACAGATGTGAGACAGACCATCTCGTCCATGTTGAGAAGTTGCAGATGTATTAATATAGTGGGTCGTGTCAGAGTTAAGTGTTTTAAGTCTCTTTTTGTTTATTGTCTAGCCAGACTGACCCTCTTACACCATATGTCTCTTCCTTCTTTCGGCTTTTCCGTTATCTCACATTACATCTCTCTCTGTGTCTCTCTCTCTCTCGTTGGACATTTTTATCCCTCCATCCACATTCTTTTCTCCTCCTTCCTTTTTCCAACTCAATCTCCCTCTCCACTTTGTTTACATTTTTACTTTCCCTCTGTCTCTCCTCCCCTGTGCTTGCTGGACCACGAGGAATGTCACACTCGCAAAGAATTAATGTCAAGGAATCAGCACACAAAGAGCATGTTCATTCAAGTCCGGTAGACGGTCAAAGCACACGATTCTGAGGTCTGTCCGACCTGCGTTTGTTTAATCTGAAACTCAGCGGATGCTATTAGACCACATCACTTAACCTGCAGATGTTCCTCTGCATCAAGATGATCAGCTTAGTCTGTTGGGAATGGTTGCAATGCAAAGCATTTATCTGTTAGCTTCTACTACAGAAACATCCATCTTCCCAAAGTGCAGCAGTTCTCCTGTGCACAGATTTGGTACCATTCTGACTCGGACCCATATCTCGGAGGGCTTGAATTTCGGTCCTCGTTAGCTCCTGTAGTGTTTGTAAAGTGGGCTCGGCAGCTTTGCTTTCCAAGAGTAATATGAGCCGCATTCTCCTTTCACATAAGTGATTCGATGCTCTGCTGCTAAACTTCTGACCCACACTAGAGCATGCTGGGAGATCAGGTTGATAACAGGCAGAAATAAATAGCAGCCCAGACATGTCGTCACTCCAGCTTCCAAGGATGAAAAAAATAAAAAAAACTTTAATTAAGGGGTGAAATAAATGTGGTTTCTGGGAACATCATTTAAAAATGGAACAATTTTCCCACAGCTAACAAAATCACATAGTCAACTAAAATGTTTTTTAATATGTAGTCATTACTGAAAAGGGTTGGAAATTAAAGTTTTAATTTCTGCAGTTAGTTCAAGGGTAGTTCAAAGAGAGAAATGCTTGTCTGATTGTGCTGTACTGGAGAACCACACACGCATTTGGTTTATTCATTTTAGTCATTTAAAGAACATCTTGAATCTTTTATTTCATCTTTTAGTGGTCGTGACTGTTTTACATAATGGCTTTTTTTTTCAAGGTTAATTCGATATTCAGAGCATTAATATTGCAGCGAACAACTATTTGCAATGTCGAGATGTAGTGGAGTAATGTCTACCTGAGCAGTGTCAAGTCCCTCTGTGTCTGTCGTGATCTGTTCACGTGGCCGGGCCGGCTGCTCGTGCCTCTTAGTGCATGAGTGTGCCCCGCTGGCGAGCTAATGGCTCTGCACTGCGCTTATATGGATGGTGCTTACAGCTGACAATGTTGCCTCAGTGCCCACCCTCCAGTTGTGGTGGCTAAAGTAATTAGCACTGTTAGCTGTGAGCCGCTCAGAATATTGAATTTACCCCATTTTATGTCTCACATTGCTTTTATGGGTTGGGGTTGTATTCTTCAGATGCAGGATATGGTATAGCAATAGCAATAGTAAAACATGTCACTGATAGATTCTGCCTCGGTCCAAATGCTTGTTGCTTGGCTGGCTTATGGGGCCAGACTGTGTGTGTGTGTGTGTGTGTGTGTGTGTGTGTGTGTGTGTGTGTGTGTGTGTGTGTGTGTGTGTGTGTGTGTGTGTGTGTGTGTGTGTGTGTGTCGTCCTCCTCAGTCATCCCAAACAGTGTGCCATGAATGTCTCCCAAGACAGATTGTCTTTGGGTTTAGGGGCTAAACAGTCAAGTTTTAGCTCATCCGAATAGCTGTAAATGCATCACAGCTTAAGGTTGGCGCTGTGCGTCTATCACTAGATGGGGCCATAAAAGGAAATGATCAGAGATAATGCAGATGTCAGTACTGACAACAAGATGGGACAATGGTTTGTAACAAGGCAGTCATCGTTAAAGCTTTGTCACCTGCAGAGGATGTCTGAGAGAAGCTATGAGGTCAATGGGCTCAAATGTTGTTTTTTCTCTCTCTTTCAGGTGTCCGTATGGGCAGTATGGGCCTATTCTTGCAATGTGCTACCTCAACCTTCTTCTCCCTGGTCATGAGTCGTTTGGTTCGCCATTTTGGCTCACGGTGGGTCTACACGAGCAGTATGCTGAGCTTCACAATCTCTGCTTTGGTCATCTGCCTGTCCAAAAGTGTGGTCTTGGTCACTATAATGGCTTCCCTCACTGGCTATGCGTACGCCACACTGCAGACTCTGCCCTACACACTCACCTGTATGTACCACAAGGAGAAAGAGGTAAGTAACGAGTTAATGCCTCTCACACGTTCAGTGTGTGTTGACGAAATCTGTATGATTGATGATGATTGACTCTTGTCTCGTTTCAGCTCTACATGCCAAAAAGGAAAACCGTGCATAAAAACGGCATTGCAACCAAGCGGGACTCTGTGTATTTGACTCCTGTGGAAGAGGAGGGCCGATTGAACCTCACAGCGGGGACTCCCTACGGGCCAGTCTTCTTCGGCCCGCCACTCGGCCAGAATGGCTCATCTCACAGCTCCGGTGGCACCGAACAGGAGGAGATGGAGTCGGGCTATGAGAAACGCGGCGTGGGTTTGGACTTTGCCATCTTAGACAGCACCTTCCTCCTTTCTCAGGTTTTCCCCACCCTCTTCATGGGCATGATCGTTCACTTCGCACAGTCCGTCACTGCCTATATCGCCTGCTCCGTCATCTTCGGTGCCGTCGCCACCTACTTGGCCCGTCAAATCATCTTTGACCAAAAGGACCTCAAAAACTGAGACTTGGATGCAAACGATGTGGAAGCAATGGAATCACAAATAATCAATCAATCAATCATTAAGGTTCCACAGGCGGAACCCAATGATGCACTACTGTTTCCAGAATGCCTTGCTCTAGTACCGTGTGCTTGCACTTATGAAAGCTCTGCGTTGGGGGAGTGCGTGTCGGGTCATGAGAGAAAGCCGTTTCAGTGATGGGTATTGTTCCCCAAAGAGTCAACACCAACTGTGTGCTCAGGTCAGGTGTGGTACTCTCCGGAATGCAATCGAATTCTATAGAAATCTGTCTAAAACCTTTTTCTTGTGACATCTTTTCAGTCCATAGTCTCTTTCCTCAGGTACCACAAACAGATTTACTGTAGAACTCATCGACCTCATTGACACACACCTTCTAGGCTTTTAATGGGTTTTTTAATGATTTTATCCCAAGCTATCTGCAATTTTTAATCGTACAGTCTTTTTTTATTACTCAAAACATATTAAAGACGGTGTTGGTTTTATACGAACTCATCTGCAGCGCCCGTCGTCATTTTATTGAGACAGGCCTGTCTTTCTTCACTATGAAAGAATGGCTAGATGTATGCATGGTTTTTACCTGTTCAGAAAATACTACAAGAGGGACCATTGGACTTGTCCATACAAGATGAAAACACACTTAAAGGGGCACTGCGGTGATTTAGTATTGACGCCCCTTTTCACAATACAACGCTATATTATCTTTAATCAGACCTTCCCTACCTGTTAAAGGGCCAGTGTGTAGCATTTCAGTTACATTGCATGGGAGCTGATGTTGATGTCTTCATGGTCCGATCGGTGTGAGGTGTGTGGGAGACACGACTACGCAGAGAGACAACTGGTCGTTAAACGATGGCGGCTCCTAAAGATGGAAAAGATGTTTTCTCCTCCATCTACCGACTGGTATTTTGTAAGAGTTCGATTGACGGATGTTTCATCCAATCATCTGCCAATTTTTTATTTTTTTTAAAGTGCTTGCCCTTTTTCCAAACAGTCTCCATTGACCGCTTCTCAGATGGACAATTGTCAAGCAAATCGGTGGCCTTTGACGTTCACCTGAAGGCCCCTGTAGTTCTCCAACATGCTTCTGTCGAGAAGATTGCACTGTCGAGTGCAATGCAGTCTAGGAAAGGGAGGAGTTAGCGGAAGGGGGTTTCAGTTGGATGCAATCTGCAACCACACCGCTAGATTCTGCCAAATCCTATACACGACCCTTTAAAGCGTGATCACCTTTTAAACTCTCTGTCTCAAACTCAAGATCATCCTGATGACATCACACATCAGGGTTGTTTTCCCAGACATTACAAAGCTCCTCCACAGCCACAGAGGACATTATACAACAGTCTTCACATGCTGATTAGTTCTCTCCATGACGAGTAAACTGACCTTTTATGTATACCCCGATAGAAACACATATTCTGCGTTTCGCCCATCCAGTGCCATCTATTAATTAATGAACAGTTTAACTGTAAATATTTTGTATACAAATTAACAGTATGTCCCTATGGGAATTTTGTTATGCGACTTGTTGGGAGGTAATCGACTATGGTGGTTTAAGAATAAAGCTGTTTACTAGAACTGGAAATATTGCATCATAGGTCTAACCGATAATAATATAGTCTAGTTGAGTCCAACTATGCTCCTGGTCAGGACAGTCATCTCAGGTTAGTACATTGCTTTAGTGTCCCATCCTGTCCTTTTAAGCCACTGATAAAATAAATAAAACAAACTTTTCCTGCTGCCTAAACCTTCATGTTCTGCTGTATTCTCAATTGACAACCTGGACATCCAGATGGGCGTGTTACATATACTGCTGTATGTTAACATGCAGGGGGATGTCTGGGGGAAGCTCGCTTCATAGAACCCACTCCTAAATGACTAACAACATCAACAACAAAAAAGTAATGCAGTAAATGGAAAATCTTTGGTTACTGAGATGCTGTATGTTACATTATATTGTGGCCTTCAGATGAGCTTTTGAAATTAGCCGGTTGGTCTCGACACCATGCTTGTTTCGCAACCGCTAAGTGAGTTAATTTTAGCATTTTATATCCAGGTTGTCTGATCGCACACAAGAGGTGATGAATTAGTCTCCACAGAGACAAATATTCCTGAAGGATCTCAGCAAGAGGGAAGTAAAAACGGCAGAGGATTGTTGTCTTGTCGTCACCACTGCAGTACATAACACTCGAGCGACTGCATTGTCCTTTTCACCCTGAAATCCACTAGAAAAGTTGTGTCTAGCAGTAGCTGAAGTATCTGAAAAAGGTTGTTTTACAAGTGCCTGTACATTTTTCAAACTTTTTTTGTACATATGTATTTATTTATTATGCTTTTATTACAAAATAGCGCATATTAAACTATTGGCCTCGTCTCTTTCATTGGTGCAAGGGCGAAGGCTGTTTCTGTGAAAAAGATAAATTATTTGTATAGATGTGGTATAGAAGCATCATCAAACTATAATTTATTTTATCATTACCTGCTTTCTCCTGTAACTGTGTTAACATCTCAGAGCGTATTGCAGACCAGAATACTGAACATTATCAGAATTTCCCCCTGTGGTCATACAGCTTGCATCTGCTGAAAACTGTATTCCTGTCACACAACTGCTTTGTGTTTTTGTTTTTGTATGTTTATCCTGGTGCAAATCAGAAAGAAACGTCATAATTTTGTCAAGACTGCCTTAGCTGGGTCATATTTAACCACATATTTCTTTTCATCTGGGAGCCGTGTTTGTGTTAAACTTAACATATAAACACTACAGATATATTTAACTGGACGAGAGTTGTTTTCAGTCCCTGTTGCTCTCAACCAAATGTCTTGTTTAATTTCAGACAAAAGAAGTGCCAATGGTCCGTTAGGGCCAGAAGTCATTGTGTTTTGATGTGATTAATCAGGTTTTTTTTTTTTTTTCAAATATTTTTTTGTCTCAAGATTTCAGTCACTTGTGTTATCATGAATGCAGTCAACCATGTTAAATAGAATTTTCATTCAGAAATTTCATTTTCATCAGATTGTGTATAAATATGCAGTTAACAAGTAGATTTTATACAAAATAAAAGAACTGCATTGCTAATGAAATGTCTGAGTACTTTTATGAAACACATTCTCCTCATATATATATATATATATATATATATATATATATATATATATATATATATATATATATATATATATATATATATATATATATATATATATATATATATATATATATATCCGTTGCATCATTGGTCATTATTGTTTAATATGTAAACCTAAAATATTAAATGATCTGTTAACTTTGTTTAACAACTATAATTCATTTAATCTGAAGTGTATTTTGATCATATAAATATCATAAGTGTTGTGCAGCGTAAAATGCCCAAAAGATCTTCTTGTAGTTTGGTCTCCGGATAATAAGTGTCTGCGTGGTTAATATGACCGTGGAAATGGTGCCATCCTTTGGAAAACTCTGGAACTGAAGTGTGCAAAAGGAGCCCGCTGCTGCGCAACTGCGCCGGCCTCCCTGACGCATGGGCTGCTGCTGGTGGCATTATCTATTACATGGAAAAGACGATAGGCTTTCATGTTGCAGGGAATGGCATGCTGACAATGTGTGCCATTTCATGACGGGCCTCTCCAGTTTGCTCCTCATAGTTCTCACGAGTGCACCATGGGAAATGCTCGGGTTATGATGTACTGTAAAACATAAATATATATATACACACACACACAGTATATATGATACTTTATAAAAAAAATGCCAGTCTGGGCCTCCGTTACCCAACCGCTGCAGGGGAAGTGGGTGTCTTGCTCAAGGACACGTCAGCAGGGTTGATGCTGGGCGACACCGAAGGTCTCGAACCCTGATCTCAGCGGCCCTGCTGGCTCTCGGGTCCAGCATTGTGTGCGCAAAAACACATATTTACAAGGAGGAGGGGGGTTGTTGAACGGCACAGCAGAAGTGGGATCACAAGAGCCCTGTCATTGCTCTCCGGTGACAAGTGGGCCTGTTTTTACACCTTCCTTCTAAATAAGGAAGCGGCCTGACAGACATATGACCATCGACCCAATTTGGGAGCAGCCCGTGTGCCCCATCGCGTCCCACGGCCTCTGAACGCCACCAATGAGCTGTCTCCCCTCTCCAGTCCGGTGACAGTGGGCTTTTCCCCCTCAACTCCCCACAGACTTTGGTATTTTTTTTCCTGCTGTCAGCACCTTCTCCACCATTGTATTGTCCCAGCGGCGAAGTCAGCATTATGTCATCTCGGGATGCGACGGTAGCCCTGACCAGGATGAAACTAGGTTTTTGGTGAGTGGATTTATTCGGAACTATTACCGAGAGGGAGACAAGAGGAGGGAAGAGAGAGATAAAGAAAGAGAGCAGTGTGTGTGTGTGTGAGAGAGAGAGAGAGGCGCGGAGGAGCTGCAAAACATGGTAATCACCACCACCAACCTCGCCATCACCATCACCATCACCTCCAGCTCTGCCGCGCACTCTCCCGTCTCCTCTCCTCCGCTGCACCGGGGCTTGCGTTTCATGCCCAAAGCCCTGATCTGCTCTCCAAAAATAACCCCCAGCCAGCATGCCGAAGGAAGCAAAACAAGAAGAGCGGTATTTTTAGGGTCATTAATTTCGACCACGTGGCCCGAAGGTAAACCGGATGGCCGTTGCGCAAAGGCTCCTCGTCAGTATGTCCTGCGAGGCCGGCACGCCGCACTGGACGCTGACCGCGGTGGTTCTCCTGGGCTTTCTGCTGGGGATCGTGTCAGCGTACCCTTTACCGAGCAGCCGGACGAATGCAACTTTACTGGAGAAACGATGGGAGACCCTCTTCTCCCGCTCTGTGTTGGGGATCTCCGGGGAGAAACCGGAGCTGAACTGGGAGAATGACTATCTGCTGGGCATCAAGAGAGTGCGGAGGCTCTACTGCAACGTGGGCATCGGGTTTCACCTTCAGGTCCTCCCCGGCGGCAGGATAAACGGTGTACATAATGAAAACCAGTACAGTGAGTTATACCTCCCACCAATGTAATGCAATAGACATCAAAGAGAGGCAGAGTCAATAAGCATGGATCTGTGATGAGCTTAGTCTATCCCCTCTATCCATTTGCATGATCATATGTCATCCGACCCTGGGGGGGATGAGGGGGGGGATATCATTTCTTCCTCGGCAAATACAAATCTATTATAAAATAAGTATCCATCAGTGAGCCCCCCCCCCTTTCCTCCCCCCCCTCTCCCCAAGCGCAACCATGACATGAATGTATGGACGCTTTTAGACACAACTTATTTTTACGCAGCCCCGCGAGGGCGGTCTAGAGACCAATAGCCGTGCACGTCAATGCGATTGCTGCAATTATTGCAATAACAATAAATGCGCTTAATTGGCACGCCTCTGTGTGCAAATGTACGATGGGGTGAAAGGATGCAGAACAAAGGCTCGGCATGCTGCGCAGCAATCTGCAAGGTTACACCCATAGACGCAGAGAGAGAGAGAGAGAGAGAGAGAGAGAGAGAGAGAGAGAGAGAGAGAGAGAGAGAGAGAGAGAGAGAGCACAATGCTACATTAAACAGTGAATCAGCAGGATGATCGGTTGGTATTTCATTTTATTTTCACTCTAATGTAATCATTCTTTGTCTTATATCAGGTCTAATAGAGATCTCTACGGTGGACAGAGGAGTGGTGAGCCTATATGGGGTGAGGAGTGAGTTGTTTGTCGCAATGAACAGCCGTGGGAGGTTATACGGAACGGTAGGTATGCACACTATTTCATTTATTGTCCAGCAATGTTAGTTAATGGGATTTTGGAATACGCACTTGCCAGATCCCTTATTTTTTTGCCAGTCATATTTTTTGATGTCAGCAGGAGGGCTGCTCATAATATGTTGCGAAATCCCTATATTTTAATTTCATCAGGAATTTATGAAGCTCTATTTAAAGCAAGGGTGCTAGGCCTGGTGCCCTATGGGTGAATAATGATGAGGTTAACAGATGCAGGGTTCAGTCCACGCGCCTGTGGTCGTGTGTGTGTGGAGGAGGAGGAGGAGGAGGAGGAGGAGGAGGAGGAGGAGGAGGAGGAGGAGGAGGAGGGAAAACCCCCTGACGCAATGAAACCTGTCAGCAGAGCTGGGAATCGATTTTAACAGAAAAGTGTTTATTTGCAGGCCAGTGTACATCACACACATCCCAAGTCACACAACAGCAGCTTCTCACACCTCTAACGTGAAAAGAAAAAAAACATCAGAAGCATGCATTTTAATTTCTAGTTCATATTAGCGATGTTGGTGGGCCCACACAACACAAGCATATTTGATGATGCAATCCAAACACCGCCAAAGGACAATGTTAAAGCTCTCTCAACATACATCAATACTCAGGAACGTAAGGTGCATGTGTCATCTGTTAAGCAACCTCAGTCTTGGACACATTGTACAAGCAATCCAAAAGTTTGTTTTGAATAATGACTGCAGTGGTTCCTTAGTCTCCCTCACACATAGTCTCAAATATGCATCTTCAAAGGGTTCAAGCGATGCCCAACTCTCGTGTTTTATCAACCTTTCTGAAAGATGTTTCTATCTTTAAATCCACTCGCTGTGCAGACAGTTTCCACTACGAAAAGAAGACATGGAAAACAAAACAGGGCTTTTTTTATGCTAGCAGTTAACCAAGTTTGCCTTTTGAATCACTCGTGGTTACATTATCTTTTTAATGCTTCTCTTAAGGAGACAAATTCACACACTGCAAAGCAATCTGTTTCTAGAGAAGAGATTTCATTCAGAAAGGGAGGAAAAATGGCTAAATTGAGTTTGCCATTATTGTGTCAGAAATAGAGAAAAGCCGATAACTTCTTCTGTACAGCAGCCTCTTGTGGGGCCTTGACCCATGGGGCCCCTGATGCAAAAAACGCAGACGCATTAGAAAGAAATGTTTAGTGCATAATTTCCACATAGCGTCTGTCTCCTACGAGGTGTTTCAAGGACAGCATTACATAGCTTTATGATCGTTCGCTATTCTTATCAAAATGGTGTTGTGCTTGTTACAGAGAAACACTCAATACTGCAAAACGTATTGCTGTGTGTAAATTTGGCATGTATGCACAGCAGCGTTAACATTTTTTGTGTATCTTTTATTCATCCTCAAAAAACTAATGGATTTGAAACATGGAAACCCTGGTCTGATCCTGGTTATAGCAGTATAGCTTAATAACAATAATGTGGCTATGACAAATACAGGATTTTGGCGGTATTAGAGCAACATATTTCTCAGCATTGATACTGACCCGTCCATTATTTCTCTCCAGGTTTTAAATGGCTATACAGCAACCTTGTAATGATCGGGGTCATTGTCAGAGGCGTGATAATGGGCTATGATTAAAACTAAAATAAAGTGTGCCACAAATTCCCATTATACCTTTATGTGAATTTAACTTTCCAACTTTTAACTTTGCCCTAATTTGACCCTGCTGCTGATTGTGGTGAATGTTTTGAAATATGAAATGCGGCTGGTAGTTTACATTATGTATGCACATGTGCACTTTATTGGATTCAACTGCAATTTTTTTATTACAAGCAGCTTTTTCTGATGGTTCTTTTATGTTTTAACATTATTTGTTTTTGCCAACAAAGAAACAGTGTTTTCCCTCCACTTTTTCATGTTAGAAATTTTAATGTGATTCAACTTGAACTTTTTAATCCTCACAACCCGGATACGATTAGTTTGGGAATTACTGCAGTTTGTTTGCTTCTGGAGCATTGCCAGCTATTAATACATAAATGCTGCTGGTGCTGTGGGAGGAAACGATGTG
Source organism: Taurulus bubalis (assembly GCF_910589615.1). NCBI lineage: Eukaryota > Metazoa > Chordata > Actinopteri > Perciformes > Cottidae > Taurulus > Taurulus bubalis. The sequence goes on from NC_136597.1 coordinate 7,234,533, forward strand.
TTCAGTGGAGCCCTGCTGACACATGGCCACTGGTTTGCACGCCGGGGCCGACATATCTGACAGACACAACGTGAGTCGGTTATCTGGTCATGAGTGATGAAGCGTTAGCTTGTGAGTCGGCTGATGATCTGATAAGAGATTGAATTAGGCCACAAGACTTCTGATGGAGAGTATTTGCTCTGCTGCTGCTGTACAAGCTGTACACTGTCAGCACTTAGCAGGCGTATTGTTCTTCAGTGACAGAAATAAGTATTTAGAGATGATCTTATGAAGTGGGGCTTTACGTGTAGCATAGTGATCGTTACTCTTGTACTTTATCTTATATTGTTTATTTTACAATTTATATCAAAGTTGACTGTGATTACAGTGCTTCATTTTATTGTTTAGATATTTCTTTAAGATTTTTGTGTTTTCATTTTAAAGGAATAGTTTGACATTTTGGAAAATAAGTTTATTTACTTTCCTGCGGAGATTTATGTCTTTTTACTGTAGCCAGGAGACGCTTAGCTTAGCTTAGCATAGCTTAGCATAAAGACAGGAAACGGTGAGACAAAACAGCCTCTCTCTTCCTGGATCTGTGCATTATAGTTATGTTTTTTTTTCTTGGATTTATTTGCAGGACGATTGATACAAAATATGGTGCGCTTTCGAGTTGGCGGTATAGGCATATTTTGTTATCTTTGGATAGCCAGGCTCCCTGTCTCCCCTTGCTTCAAGTCTTTAGCCAAAGCTAAGCTAAGCGTCTCCTGGTTGCATCTTCATATTTACCGTACAGACAGAGGAGTGGTCAATTACATTTTAGCATCTAATTCTCTGCAAATCTCTCAAAATGTAAATCTATTTCTTTAAATTCTGCAGTTCAGTCAAATTTCAGCGCAGTTTTTCTTTTCTGTGAATACACCATCATTTCAAGGCGTTTCCTTTTGTATGTTTAATACAAACACATTTAGTAGTAGATGTGGTTCACTGTGTTTAGTTCAATTACGTTCAATTAATACACATTTTCAGAGCTGTTAGCGCTGCTAGGGGATTGCACAAAGATAAATCTAACATTGCTGTGTGTAATCTAATCTTTAGCTTTATTAATTTGTGCATTGCACAGAATCTTTTTCACAAATGTTTTGATCTATAACTGACCCTTTCTTGAGCAGTTCATTAAAATGCACCCTGTCTGTCTCTTTGTCCTCCCCAGAGAGTCTTCCATGATGAGTGCAAGTTCAAGGAGAGCATGCTCGCGAACAACTACAACGCCTACGAGTCTCTGGTTTACAGAGGCTCCTACATAGCACTCAGCAAGCATGGCCGCGTGAAGAGGGGCAACAAGGCCACCACTGCCATGACTGTAACGCACTTCCTACCCCGAATATGATGAGCAAAAACTGGCAATAACAAACTTATTTGCACATGTGGATTATTTCCCAGGTATACGTACGTACAAACACAAAAGACAACATGGACTGTAAAAGAAAGAAATACCACTATATCTGATAGTATTTATTCAAACTTGATATGTATATTTGGGTAGCTTCCTTTGTATTAGAAATTATGGAAATGCCATTCTTTGCTGCTTTTATGTTTTTCATCATTTTGTGATATGACGGGGATGGAGAGGTGTCATGTATCCCCTCAGTTTATATGGGTGCTTGCTGGAATTGGCTGAGTCCTTGCCCTGTCAGTGGATGACAGTTCATCCTTGTGAAAATGAAATGGATACGTTAATACCTCAAAGCACCATTTCCCCCGAGAAGTGAAAGGGGAAGAAGATAAAGAGAAATGTGTGCATGAAATTTCTACAGAGAAGTATGCCTGTTTACTGAAAATGTTTTTTCGTTGTCATCCATCGAGGATGTGAGCGCTTCCCATTCGATATGTTCAATTGTCTCTGTCACCGTCAGGGCAACCAGGACACTTGCAAATATGGCGGTGTTTTTTTTGTTGCTTCGTCATTAGGTGGCGGTGCCTTGGATTCCTACTTGCGGCCCCCTTGCCCTTGCATGCGAGAAACATGGTGCTCAAGTCAGAAATAGGAACGAGACGCACGTCTTCACTCCCTCAGACACCACCGGGAGGCTTTAGCCCAATTCCGAGAGGGCCAGAGGTTTCTCCACTTTATTTTCTTTCCATAATTAGATCAATTAAGTAATTGAGACTCTATGCTGCACAGGCACCCAGTGGAGCCTCTTGTTAATATGGAAAGCTAGATTTAGAGTCAGCACTCATCCGCCCCCTATCATGTCCAAGGGAGCTTTGACAATCCCAGGTTCTACTTTCACACATTTTGAAGCCGGATCATCAGGCCAGACTGAGTGCGCGACTGTGTAGTAAATATGTGGGCATGCTTTTCTTTCAAGTGTATATGTGGACTCCGTTTGAGAGCTTCTCAATTTGAAAGGCTCATCGTTGGAGGTCAAGAGGGCGTCTGTGAATATCATAGACCTGACACTATGAAATGTCCTCCCTTTCTGTCGGCTGTATATTTCCCTCCAGTCCAAATTGAGTTCTGTTTCATCATCAGAATCTGTTGCATCTGGTCTGTAGCCTTGCGACTTTGTTCGATTTTACTTTTGAAAATGAGTTTTGAAAGTGTCAACTTTATAGCAAAAGTGAAGATGGGAGCTGTTTGACGTTCACACAGGTTTGATGATATTTGGCACTTAAAGTACGGCGTTTATGAAGAAACTAGTGCGGTAACAGTGGTTACCAATGAGTGGTCAATTCACTGTAATTGTGACGGTCTGCTGCATTCATTTGAAATAGTGTAGCTACTCTAGTTTGGTAGAGAGGGAACTGTAACTGCTTGAGAGTTCATGATCCTGGGATATGTGAACAATACTTCAGGTAACTCAGTCCGTCTGACATTTAGATGATGTGGATTGCGCTCATTGTTCCCAGATTTCTAAGCTACTTATGCATTATTCAGATTGGCCGCTGAATCACAGGATGGCTTCTCGTGAAAGAAAAAAAAAAAAAGAACGAGCGACGTCGCAAAAAGCCGTGAACCAAAGGGTCATAGTAGCGATGTCCACCCCGGGCTTTGTTTATGCAGCATACCATACTTGAATCCAACAACTGCTCGCGCTCCTCTTTCAGATCCCGTAGTTTTCCATTGCGGAGAAGAAAGGGGGTGAGGAGGACAAAGAGCACGCAGAGTTGAAGATAGCAATGATGTACATATGACTTCGATGGCCCTCAGCATGTGGCACTGGCTGTTTGTTTAACTTGGCGAGGATGTGAGTAATGTGGGGTAAAATACCTGAGCATCAGACTAGCGGGCCCCTCGTCGGTTGGTGACGGTCAGCACAGGGCCCTGGGATTCTTGTCCCATTCATCTGAGCCATTTTTGTACCAAGGTCAAAGATATGGGCTTTCTGCTCTTTGTGCTACGGATGCAGGCGTGTTGTCCGGTCCATCTCAACGACTTCTGTCATTTTTTACAGAGCTCTGCACCTGTTGTTTCCTGTTCGAGACATGAATGGTTGTCTTGTTATGTGCAATGAAGATATGAATGACTCTGCAACTTTCTCGTACTCCTGAGCAGAGTCTATTTAATGTTGGTGCGATTGAGAAGTTCAATGATTTTGGATTCCGTTATTCTATTTTGGTACTTGACCTGCAATATTCTGTACGTAGCAAACCACCAGTCAGGCCAGCTTGGTGACATATAATTAAAGGAAAGTAGCAAGGCTATTATAGATATATAGTTATCATATTTTACCTCATGCCCTTTCTAACATTACTGTAACGCATTGACAACATGTCTGTGAGCTATGGTTTACGTGCCCTTTACGCTCCAGCTTACGTCTAGCAGAGACAAATGTGCAGTATCTGGTTTGTGTGTGTGTCTGTGTGTGTGTGTGTGTGTGTGTGTGTGTGTGTGTGTCCAGCTGAGTGCGCTCCTGTCATGTTCTGTTTCTGCCAAAGCGACAGTAGAGATGGTATCAGATCGATGTACCTTGAGTCAGGAATAACAGCGCATTGTCTGATGTACTGAACTCTCCTCACAGGAGAGGATTAAGGCAAGAGGGATGTCTGCCAAAAGAAAGCACTGACTGTGGTTTGAGCTGGTAGTTATGTAGCAAAAGGCCACTTAAAACGAATCAAACGCTTCCAGGAAAGGGACACTTGAGTGAAACAAGTTGTCCGTTAAATACTGTGATCCGAGAGAACAACTGTCGAGTCCCAGGATGTCACGTTTAATGTTTTTGAGTATTGACACTTTTTGATAATTGTGTTTGGGGGATTTTTCCTTCAGCATCTTATTACACATTGTGACTAATAAGCCTTTATTTATTACATCACTATGATTAGATGTTTTTTCTGACTGATTTTGTGGCAGTGAGGATTTGGCTGGAGAAGTATTTCGGCTAATTTGTCAAAATATTTTTTAAAAGGTGCATTTTCATTTTTATTTTCATGGAGTCATATTTACTGAGTAGGGGTAGATGCTGATTTCCCCTTGCTAAGCTTTCATGAAAACAAGCTCACATGCAAGTTCACAAACAGTTGTTTTTGATGAAAACATTGTGATTATTACTGGATGTCATTTCTGATTTATTATGGTATGTTTTTAAAGGACACTGTCAGCACAACAAGCGATGAGTTGAATGGGAATTGTAAAGTTGCAATGGCTCCTAAAGTAGTAAAGGACACCTGATAAGTTGTGTACACCAAAAGCAACTCAGCTGGGTGTCAGATTCCCAAAGCTTGAGAAAAAGGACTCTGTTACAAGTCTTGCAACCTTTCCATGATGTTGTTTTGAGAGGTTGTACGAGATAGAACACGCTGAGAGAAGGTGTGTTACTGGTATACCATCTTTCAACATGAACACTTACTTCCATAAGTCTGCATTATGCATATAGAGAATAAACTAGGTATGTGTTCCACCTTTTGATTTAAAGATCCAGTGTCTGGATTTTGCCATTGTGCTTCTCATACCTGTTCAGCTGGTTTTAAAATGTGTTGGTTCACAGGGAACTGGAGGTCTGTGTTAGGATCTGGGATCAGACTAATGTGTGTGTGAGTGTGTATATGTGTGTGTGTGTGTGTGTCCCTGTGTGCTGGCAGCCTTTGTGTTTCTCTCTCAGTTTTCTATTCCTGCACTGAGGGGAGAGTGCTTCCTCTGAGTCCTGCTCCTCTTTTTTAACATATACCTCACCTTCTGCCTTAGTTCCGATTATTGAAATGATTGTAAATTAGTTTGAGACAACAGACTTCTCCAATCATTTGTTTCTGAAAAAAATATGATGATGAGTAAGTAAAATACTATATTACAAATGGTTTTCCTTTTATTTTTGTACGTATGTGCTGTGCACAGCAGTCAACTGTATTCCTGAGATGATAATAAAAGACGTTTTGTAAAAGCTGTTGTGATTCAGTGCGTTAAAGTTGCGTGTTTGCTTTGTGCTTCTCGAGGCTTTGGGGGAAGAAGCTGTGGATGCCCGTGACCTCAAGCCAAAAGGCCTGTTCAATGAATTACCATGAGTCAGTATGTGGCTCCCTCTTCCGGTGAAGGGCCACATTTAGAGGGATGTGAAAGCAAATGTATGAAACTGAAAAAGAAATTAGTGCACTTTATTTAATGGCATCATTTCCTGGAGTTTCATGTATGTTTCCAGGACACACGTATGTGTTTAATTGGTAAACTTCTAATATATTGATTTGAATGAAATGCTAAATTAACATAACATAAAGTATTTTAGTCAGCTGAATGTATACACATGTCCAAATTGTCTACGAGGAGGCATAAGTCGACAACAAGATGAATACAGTTTCCAATATGGTTGATGGTTGATTAATATTTACTTGGGTTTTAACGGAGCAGTTCTTTCAAGGAAGTTTCTCTTAAAGTTAACAACTGTTTTTGCAACTCAACACAGCAAACTAAAAATAACTCAGACCTTCGTCTCTATTTCACCTATTATTAGTACTCAGATACATAGTTCCTTCCAGGAAAGTTTCAAGACACGACTCAAAAATAACAAACCGGGATAGAAAAAGTGATAATCTATGCTGCCGTTACTGTTTATTCTCCTCATCGAAAAGCAATATTGTCACTGCCCTCCTGAGGACTACCTCAAAACTTTAAGTTATTCCAAACAGCAGAAAGTGTATAGTTGATCAAAACTTACTGAAGGAAGCAATCGTGACTTAAGGTCAAGGGTCAAACATGTTCAAACTATTCTCTAATGAGATACAAAATAAATAAAACAAACACCATACTTTTATGGTGTTTGTTTTATTTATTTTTACAAAGCTTTTGGAAATATACACTGGTTAAAGGAAGATAGAGGTGGTGGAAGTGTACATTTAATTAATAAGCACGATAACAGAATAAAATAGTCAATAGGAGGTGCATCAGTAATTTATACTCAAGTTGTAAAGGTATAATTTTCTGATTTTGGTCTTTTATATGACAAGATTTTCTGTGCCAGAACCCCAACTCCATATTCATGCACAATAATCTAACAAATAAATTATGCAAACAATGTTGTTGTGTGTGTTTGAGTGAGAGAGAGACTGTCTTTACATTTGTTGAAAGTCAGCAGTGGCTTTTATGATTAATAATATTGTTTAGGGATAATCCTCCAATACAGTGCTAGGTTATCTATATACAGTTCACCAGAATGTAATATTTTTCTCTCTTCAATTTCTCTCTTGTGTGGTTTATGTTCCTGCCTGAAAAGAGAGAGAACAGAGACAGAGAGTAGGAAGAGAAGCAAGGGTGGAGAAAAGAAAAGAGAGAAGCAGAAAATGGAAGAAAGAAGCAGAAAAGAAAAGGAAGATAGCAAGAAGGAGAAAAGAAAGGTAGGTAATGTGTCTGTGTTGGAGTTTTTTCCTTAGGAGGATCAAGAAAAGAAAATATGGATCTAGAAATTGTAAATCGGCAATGGTTGAAGGTAAATATATATAAATATATGTCTATGTAAATATGCATGTCTATACATGGTATCTGGCAATTTATAGAATTTATCAACCTTAATAAGACATTTGAAACTCATTTTGAATTTAATTTCTGACTGTGCCAGAATGAATGTCTTTGCAGATGCCAAACATCTGGCAAATCCGGAAGAGGAAGACGAGGAACTGGACCCAGGATGCCATGGTGACGCTCACTGAACTTGATGTACAAGGTCCCCCCATCGACCCGAACATTTTTTTCACTTAAAAAAATCCCTTTAATATTGTCAGTGGTGCTCTATCCTTCATTTTTAACAACAAATGACCCAAATAATGTGCATGACTCACAGCGTGTAGGACTGAACACAGATTCACTGGTATTTACATCATTTGTAATAATTTAGTTGGTGCTTTTTATTATGCTGTATTTTATCCCCTGAAGAAGACTAAGGGCTTTTACATGCTCCGTACTGCTGGTGGAAGCAATGAGCATCCTAATTTATTCTGAACTATACCTCCTTTCTCTTTGCACACAATTTAATCACATTTGAAATTGTGGCACCTTTTAAAGGTTAACCGTACACCGAAAAAACGTTGAGTGACACCAAAAACCTTTTCCCCCCAAAAGACAGACCAATGTTCTATTAATGATGCGTCATTCTATTCAACATTTTACATGAATTTACAGATTTTATGCCCCTTTGATCATGTAAGAAACATCATGAATCAGCCGCTGTTTTGCCAGTGACTGACATAACAAAACATCCAGCAGGTGGTGGTATACACTCAAATGGAAATTACCAAGCTTGAGTTGTTGAAGCGTGATATCTTGTTGTGAAGGACAGATCTACGGTCCCGGATGTGTTGACAGCATTGATGGAACAAGATAATATCCCCGAATAAGCAGCAGCGCCCAGTGTTTACTACGAGGATAGAAGCTAGTCTGACTCTGGTCAAGAGCAGCGCAATATAGATCAATTCATCTGAATTAATCTAAATTGTCACACATATGCTATATTCTATATATATATATATATATATATATATATATATATATATATATATATATATATATATATATATATATATATATATATATCCCCAACATTTTAATTATTTATTTTATTTTTATTTTTATTAATAAACTATTCTTCCCTAAGCCGGATAACCGGTTGCTCAGTTTATTTTTATTTTGTTATAATTGCACATGCACAAATTGTTAATAATGGCAAAAATACATTGAAATACAGTGAAACCAACAGGCTAGGGGGTCAACCGCAGAGAGAGAGAGAGAGAGAAAACAAGACAGACTAAAATATAAATAAAAAAGAGGACACTGGCACAAATTCAGATTGTGTAACTACAAACATATCATAGGCAACGCATACATGTTCTCATGGCCTTTTTTAAGAACAGCCTTTCAGAGTTTTTATATACATTTCAAACTATTTGTAAAAAAACAAACAAAAATAGGTCTATGGCTTGTAAACTTACTTGTGAATATAGAATTTAACAAAGATAATCAATAAATGAATGATTTAGGCCCTTTCCTCAAATGTTCTGTCCTCTAGTTTTCTGTTGATATACAAGAATATAAGAATAGTAAATTTCTGCAGCAATGGTCACTTTAAATGCACAGTCTGACAATCTCGGGTTAAATTGGTGGTAGAGCACCAATAGTCCCAATATAATGAGTTCATGCAGGTGAAACACGCTGCTGAATGTAAACGTTCTTTAGCACATATGTACCACTCCTGGGCCCTGTTCCTCGTACCTGGCTTACTGAGTTAGCGGGCTAATTGTCAGGATAAGATGACGTAGGTCAGGCGTTCTCGGTTTCTCGAAGCAAGCTTAAATTAATCACCATAGCAACACATCCAAAAATTTAAACCTGCTCCCGGGCAGGTTTACTGAAATTCACTGGATAAACTGGACACTCCCACGGACACAAAAGGCAGGTCCCTTCCTCATTGATGAAGGAGCGATATTAGTTATATTAGTTTTATAGGGAGCGAGTTCTTTCAGATCTCCAGGATCCATCCTTTACATCATCATGACTTCCTGTACGCGGCGATATAGATTTTGCCGGCAAGAAATAATTTATTGACGAGAGCTTCTCGAGCCGCGGACATTGATCACCACAGGCGCAGCTGATCGCCGTCTCAGACACAAACTATCAGCCGCTGCATGCCGCTGTTCTTTAGTTTATTTAGCTCTTAAGAAACGTATGGATGTGTTGAAAGCACTCATAATTATATGACAGTGTAATTAGTACACCATACATATCATTATTGTAGAACATGATTAAGGTGATCGTGATGAGAATACAGAGAATCACACATAATTTATTTTCACTGCTTCAATTGATTGAATTTCTGATTATGAATAATACATACATACTGATCCGCCCATACACATTCAAAATAAATAAGTAAATATAATCTGATTGATTTGGGTGATGAAGCACTTCAAATTAGCCGATACATTTTCCCAACACTGACGCATTTAACTTGTCTGATATATTTGCGACGCTTATGTCTCGCAGCGGGGGCGGAGTTAAAGTTGCGTTCACGGCAACAACGTTGCAAAAACGTTGGAATATTCGCAACGCGTTTGCTGTGAATGACTACGGTATTGACTTCCTCATATGCCTTCATGATCACCTCCTGCTTCTCAGTAGAGAGAGAGATAAAAAGAGGTTCCTCTGAGTTTATTTTCCATTGTACTGTTAGAACATCGTGGTGTCAGTGCTCGACTATTATCCCTTCTGAAGAGGAGCGGACGCGCGCATTTATAAAGGATGACTGACGTCTGGCTAGAATTAACGAGACGTTTCAGCGCGGATCAGCCGTGAAGAAACCCAGATAGCCTGATGTCAATCATCTCGCTAATTTAAGATGGAATTAAGACATTTGCTTGACTTTGTTTAGCTAGCTACGAGAAATAGGGCCCTGGTGTATCACTTGGCTCTAGGTCCATTTTGACGAGTTTGATTCAAATCCTAGTTACATTCTGCTGTCTCTCTTTGCCCAGATGGACAGACGAGTACATGTGGCCACAGGAGTCCTGGTCAAACACAGTGAGACCGTCTACAAGGCCATGGGTCAATACAATGTTGCTGTTCCGGCAGACGTGTCCCATTATTGCTTCTGTGTGAGTATTTCGAAATGAACAGGCCCTGTAGACACTAGTACGGAAGCGCATTGCATTCACTGGATAAAAAAATAGACCCCTTTTCTCGTAATTACGACGTCCTGATCTCGTAATTACGAGAAACGATAAAGAAAAAGGAAACGTCTGTAAATCCTCGCTCAGTGGCAATGATGGCGCTATCGCAGTTAATCTGCTATTATTACCTTCTCGGTTTGAGACGCTGGGAAATACTGATGTTTCTAAAAAATTTTATAAAATTGAGTATGTCAACACTGCGCAGGCATCTCAAGGCGTTAGGATTGTTCAGGCGGAAAGCCCAGTCTGACGTGCTGGATGTCGCTCTGTTTCTGCAGGAGCAGTTGAACCAACACGGGATGCTTCATGGATACAAATTCATGCATTTGAAATGCATCCAATCTGGTTTGGTAGTGACTGTAACGGACCTCTGAGAGTTTAAAGTATTGTAATAGTTTGTTACTTTTTTTTGTCCTTTATTTTAGTCCGTTTTGTTACTGCAGTCGGTGCATTTCCGGTTGCGCTCTTATTTTGAAGGTACAAAAACGGAAGTTATTAAGAAACGGGCAGAAAGGAAATGTTGCCATAACAACGGAAAACAGTGATAAAAAGGTTACGGATGTATTAGTTTAGCACCTGGCTGATATGGGCACAAGGTTTGCACCTGTTCAAGTTCATTTTTTGAGAAAATATTGTTTTAGATTGTTACGTTTTTTGTCTGTGTTAGAGCTTAAGTTAACCAACTGCTATTTCCGTTTTTCTTCATAGTTCTTACGGTGACTTCAATAAACCTTTACGAACCATCACTTAAAGACTCCAGACTATAATTCTGCCGGGGATGCTACAGTGACTCAAAGAACTGTGCGGCACCTGTTAAACATCCAAGATCCCCAAGGAGTAGCTAAGGCAACGGAACCGTCTAAGAAGACGCCTGTACACATACATGCATACAGACGCCTGTACACATACATGCATACAGACGCCTGTACACATACATGCATACAGACGCCTGTACACATACATGCATACAGACGCCTGTACACATACATGCATACAGACGCCTGTACACATACATGCATACAGACGCCTGTACACATACATGCATACAGTGGCCAGTATGGCACATTTCGTAATCAGGTCAGGATCTCGTAATTACGACATCCTGATCTCGTAATCACGAGATCCTGACCTGATTACGATCTCGTAATGACGAGAAAAGATCTCGTAATGACGAGAAAAGATCTCGTCATTACGAGATCAGGATGTCGTAATTACGAGAAAAGGGGTCTATTTTTTTTTTATCCAGTGAATGCAATGCGCTTCCGTCCACTAGAGACCACAGATCTCCTGTACTGCCTGTTTTATAAAATATATGAAGTATTATAAAAAGGCAGCTACTTTGTCTGATTGCATCCTGTCTCTCTCCCTCGCCTTACTTCTTCTTCAACAAGCCTTTACCAATATTGAACATACTCATCATCCTGGAAGGTGCCATGATATTCTACCAGCTCTACTCGTTGATGTTCAGAAAAGAGTGTAAGGACTGAGGGAGTTGCATGCTGTACATACTGTATTACAACGGCCTTTAATAAAGTATTGATTTCAGGCTACAGTGATGTAACGTAACATACAGTATGCTTACTGGAGAACCGTATTTAGTACAATTTTAAGTTGCTTTCCATTTTATGCTACTTTAGTCTACTCCACTACATTTCAGAGGGAAATATTGTACTTTTTATTTATTTGACAACATCAGTTACTAGTTACTTTGCAGATTCAGATTAGTAATACAAAATATGAATACACTTAATACATTTTTTTTAATATACTAATAATACTGTTTATTTTCTCTGATATTTGATGTTCATGGTTAATTTGCAACCTAGTTGTATACATCATGTATTTTGTTGTTATATTTGTCATTTGTGCTTTTAGAACCAAACATTCCTACATGAAGCGTGAGATGTGTTGTTCATGAAGAGAAGCTGAGAAGGTACAGGCAGGTTTCACTGTTTACACGTTTATTATGAAGTAAAAGTCATATTTTATTTGTCATATTGTAGTTCATTAAAAAAACAAAATTACATTAAAATGATGATAATTGTAATCACTGGCTTACCCAGACAACCAGGAGGGTCCGTACCTCGCTGAGGGAGGGGAGCAGACTGGCTCCACAGCCGGGCAGCTGCAGGGAACGTGAGATATTTTACAGCAGGAACCTGAATTACTGAGCAGTGTTTGAGATGTTTCACTTGTATTCCCCACATAATGTATGTCAGGGGCAAGAAGTTGATCAGAGAATTATTTTATTGAAAGTACACCTCTCTTTTAGCTAAAATCAGTGGATGCAAAATTATGAGTCAGACTGAAAGTCTGAAATCCCTGACACTGTTTACTTGAACTGTCTCTCTCTCAGCAAAAATGCAACTCTTGGTTCAGATTTTCTTTTCGTTGTTATGTTGGGTTAGGGTCACTGTTTACAAAAATTTGTAAAGTTTATACATTTGGAGATAAAGTTGCAATATTATGAAAACAAAACGATATTTCAAGATACGGTTGAATTTATAAGGGAAAATGTCATAAAATCTTAAAAGTCCATATTTTGAAGAGACTTTTTTTTCATAATATGACTGGAAAAGGTCATAACATCTTGAGATGAAGTTGATATTATTGGTCACTAGTTCAAGAATAAAGTTGAACAATACTTAAACAGTTCACAATTTGCCTTAATAATAGTCATACCAATTGCAACTTCTATTGAGGTATTGGTGATAATGTTCAAAGTCTGAAATTAACAAACTTGAAGTCAAACAATAAGGAGATATGAGTTTGGGAAGCGTGTAATTCTTACCTTCTATTTCTTGGTCAGAGACACAAGTTAGGCTGAATCACCGTCTCCATCATCCTTTCACATCTTCATTCTCTCTCCTCTGCCTCTGCAGTTACAATCTTTATGTTGGATTTTTTTTTAAAGGTTTAAATAAAGAATAGATGAAATACTTCCACCAATGGCTGAATATTCCCACAGAGATGTTTCCATCTAGAGTGCTAGACTAATGTTCTCTGACACATACAAAACCATTCTACGAGCTTGAGCCTACAGGAATTCGAGACAACTCTTAACTGCGGAAAAGGTAGGCTTTGGGTCATTTCGGTAAATGAGTTAGCCAGTTCATTGACCCTCTGTTTAAATAGACCTGTTGGACTTTCTCCCCCTCCAGTAGCTGCTCCTCAACCTGAACATTTGTGCTGTTAAGAGTGAAGAGCGCACGGCATCCCCATCGATCATGCCACCGGCTTTCTTCTCACTCATCCTGATTGCCGTACATGTGTCTGTACCGGTGGACTGTACATCGAGGCCCCGGGGCCCAGAGCCCCTCTTACCACGGCAGCAGAGCAGCTTCAAGGCGGGAACACATGCGGATACATCAGTTGGTACCAGTCGTTTCTACTTGGAGCTGAGTGGATCAATGAGAAAAAACATTCACAGAAACCTTTTGGGTAAGTCGCCTACACATCCATAAAACACACAATTAGTTTAGTTAGAGATCATTTCGTTAATTCTAGAAAGTAAATGCCTTTTGAACACTAAATGCACTATTTGTCTATCTTACTTAATTTCATTTCTCAGAGTGCCTGCTTTATTTATATATACATACGTCTAAAAAAAAAAGTTATTCATGATAAAGGTTTGGAAATAAATAGATACTGGATTAACGTACATAATATATTTGTATGTTAATCCAGTATCAAAAATATGCGTTGTACATCTACATTACATATTATGTAATGTACAACGCAACGTTAAAAAAAAGAAAAACAACTTCTGGCAGCCAGAAATGTTCCACATATTCTTAACAATGTATATAATAATTTATTTTTGTCATTTATAACTAATGGGATGTTTAAACCTGTTTTCTGACAGTTATTTTGCCAGTAAGAACCACTACAAGCAACTTTGTGTCAATATTTGATTTGAGAAGAAAACGGTTCCTCTGTATGGACTCAAAGGGAGAGCTGTACCACTCTGTGAGTATTTTTTTTAGATACACTTATTTAAGTGAAGTCAGGAAATGACTGCAGGGAAAACAGTAACATTTAGTATTTGTCTGCTTTTTCTCTACCCAACAGAGGCAAAAGGACACAGACGATTGTCTCTTCCAGCGCATTGGGTTAGATGTGGCGAACCCCCGTGACGTGTTTTACTTTATAAGTGGGGGCCGGCTGCTCAAACTGAGGGGAGCTGAGCTGCGAGTTGCTCACCAGGATCCTCCTGAACCCTCCTCCGCCCTGATGGGAAGGTTCCTGGGTCCCTTGGTGAAGAGACAGAGGAGGAGCGAGGAGGTGAACCCCTCTGATCCATTAAGATCACAGTCACATCCCTCTCCTTCTGCCAAGGATCACACGGATGCAGATCACCGGCAGCCCGATCAGGACCGGGCCGGTGCCGTGTCCAAAGAGACCATCACGTCCTGCGATGACCCCCTGCGGGTCTTACAGCCCAACGGGCCGGTCAGCCCTGTCAAGACTAATATTGCAGACCGAGCAGAACAAGACTAAGATACTGAACTTGGGTTTAATAGGTGAGAAGTCAAGCCGCAAGTCTTTTTGTTTGTTCTGAAAAGTCACTTTATGTTTGACTGCATGGATAGTGGGAGTAGATGCTCTGCTGGGCTGCGGTATCAGAATGAAGGGCTGCGAGAGTCAAACTGGACACCGGGGGTGGTGTCTTAAAACAGGAAAGCATTATATATTTGACAAATTCTGAAAAAAAAGACATAGCATTTTATAAAATAGTTGAATCTTCAGAATTTGTTTTATGGTACTATTATGCTTGATAATGTACCATGTTACATCACAGCAGCTTGCACATATCTTGTGTTTGAATAGCAGATGAAGGATAAGTTTGGCAACGTATACAGCAGCGTCCCGCTGACCTCTGCCATCAGTTACATTCTAAACCATAGGTCAGATGTGGCAATGTTTGTTTTGCATATGTCAAAATGTGTAATCTGTAAGTAATTATGAATATTTTTACACACATTTGTTGGTACAGTAAAGCTTCATACAAGGAGTTTACAAACTAAACAATAATAGACCATTTCCTATGATAATACAGTCGTGAACAGAATCAAATTCAATTAAATGTCAGGTGCCGGACACCAATAGTCACAGCAATGAAAAGGTATTTATTTATTGAAATGTGTTAAATTACTTCCTACTTAGCCTAAACTGTTTTATTATTTATACATTTCATGTTGTGTCATTTCTTATGTGTAAAAAATAAATGGTAACTGCTCTGATGCGGATTGTCTGTCTGATTTGTCTACACAAGACTGTCTTCAGTCGTGGCGTCCAGGATCAACAAATAAACTAATAAAATGAATTTATTACTGAGCAAATTCCTGCATATTGAAGGAAAAACTGGAACTGGGAATGAATGTGGCTATTGTGTTATTTACTATGCATTGGGGTCCATTACAACAAAACACCAGTAAGTGCCTCACCAAAGTTGTCTGTCAACATTTCTGTTGTTGGTTATGGGATGGCAGTAAGCACCCTCTTTTGCCCACCAACCAATTGCTTCCCAGGGAAAGGCCAAACAAATCACTTGGTTATTATGCAAATAACCAATTGGTTATGTAACTGGCAAATATTAGACCTGGACAAATAATGTCCAAAAGAAGTCATGCATATCAGATACATGTTGACAATGATGCAAATGAAGCATGCTTACTTCAATGGAAATGTTATAGACTACGATATGTTTATAAATCAAAATGTAAAATCAAAGATGAACAAATGAGAACCAGCGTAGACCGAATGTGTTTCGTTCTTTTTAAGCAGTTTTATTTGGAAAAGGTCTTTTATCATTTTTGGCATGTTTCCACAGATACCGTACTACGATACAGAAACATGTAACGATACATTTTCTTATTTAAGAAACATACTAACCTGCTCAAGTCTGACAGCAGTCCTAATGTTTTCAATGACAGGATCACAGAGACAACAGCTGAGAGTGGAATGGAAAGTAGAGAAAACACACGCTACAACACACAGCAGGCATGCGCTGTTTCTTGCATGCATTTGCCCTTGTTGACCCAAGTGTTAATTCCCAACAATGAAAAAGTCACTGATTTCCCAAAAGTCAACGCTGTAACAGTTCTGCTCTGTGTCTATGGACTTCCGGAGGATACATTTAGAAACATGGACTCATTAGAGTACAAAGCTGCCCACATTTACAGTAATGAACAGCCAGACAAGTGATGACATGTCCCTGCAACACAAGCGTCTATGACTTGAAATAAAGGTGAAACAGCATTTTATATGTTTTATATATATTATATCTAGTTTTAGACCACAGTATCAAATATTGGTACTACATGATGTGGTTTTACGATACTGCCCCCGGTAGACTATACTAACAATCAACAGCACCTGAATAGTTGATCTTAGATTTTTTTTTTTATTACATTTTCTAACTTTCAGTGTTGACCCCTGACTTTCCTCCTCCACTGTCGCTCAGTTGTCTCTTACCTTTCTTAAAAAGCCTCTGTTCACTTAGTCGCTCCTACTTTTTAACATGGTCGCCCCTGTGGACGAACACACAGCGGATCCCTGACAGTTTGAACCTGTCGTCCTCTTTTCTCACGGTAAGTAAAAACCGACACAGCCCCGTGTTGGGGCTCAAAGCGAACATGTGTGCTTCGTCAGAACCCGGAGGCAAGGAGCAATGCAACTCTTCCACAAAGAAACGCACAGCCACGCACATGTAGGCCCCGTGGGTGACGACCAAAGCGTGGACCGGGACACCCCTGACCCCGTCGTCTGCCTTTCCCTCCACGGGAGACGCTTCTGATGCAGCAGAAAGGGAAGCCTCATCCGCCCCTCTGTCATGCCAGTGTTCGGCTGCAATTTGCTGGAGAATTTTCTCCAGAAATTCTTTGACCCGCTCTTTAACCTGAACGGAGCAAAAATCAGTCATGAGCTGTGCCATGTCTTCACAAACATCACGTGTCATGGCAATGTGACTTCCTGTAACCCCCTAACACAACATAGGTACAACCTTTCCTGTCAACAACACACGAGCCAGCTTTTCAGTTTCAAATCCGCATCATCATCATGACGCGCTGGTTTCGTACTGGGATGGAGCACAGTTAACGTCCAAGCCTAATCTAATGGATGAAGCCTGCATGAGGTATTTTTTTAAATAGAACATCCCTCGTTCCGACGCCCCCTCACACACAGCCTCTATGACACAAAGCTATGTGGTGACTTTTTAATCAGGAGCAGTGACGAACACTCTGCAGTTGTTTGACAGTGGAAGGGCATGAACTTTGATCCTCCTGACTCACACACACAGGTGACCTGGCAGAAACAATAGACATACAATCATGTGGATGAAAAGAGGCCTTGACACCACAGGTTACATCCACACAAGTGATTTGACTGAGGAGATGAGTATTTTCTGCCATCTAGTGGTTGTGTGTGTATATTGCATCAGGGCATTCAGGTTGGATCCATAGCATATATATATAGTAGCAGATTGTTATCCATATTTAACTGCGGCTATGGATCCAACTTGAATGCCCAGATGCAATATACACACACAACTGTATATACATATATACATACATAATATAAACGTATATATTACAAGCAATGAAAAAATCACATTGGAAAATGAAATCAAACCTATTCGTCCGTGGTCTTATGTGTAAAACAAACCACATTAAATCAGTTTTCTGTTTAATTTCAGTTTTCCATTTGATTCAATGTTGCATGCCAGTAATGAACTGAAAGACAGTAAACTCTTACTGGAAGGGACATCATTTAGTATCAGGACACAAACGTTATCTGATGTGTGATGAGTCAATACACACTGAATACCTTTTTATTTTCCAACTGACAGAGAGCGATACATAGATAATACCTGTATAAATGGTGAAATAACAGAGGAACAGACACTGAACCCTTCTTCAACAGCCACAGCCTCACCTGCTCCTGAGTCTCTCCCTTTGGAGGGGTGAAGTCTGGAAACGTCTGACCGGCTGCCTTCGCCATCTCTCTCACTTCCTGCACCCGCCGCCCCTCTGCTATCCCAAAGCTCTGCAAAATAACACACGATTGACTGGATGAATCAGGTTTATTAATAAACAAGTAAACATATCTTAGGAAAATGCTTCTGTTACAAAAAAGCACGTTTTGTTGTAAAATCCCACTAAATGCCACTCACTTTCTCTTTAAGTAAAGGGTCACACACCATTTGTAGACCAGAACAACTACGGTTGTGCTTCATTATTGTTTCAGCAGTCTGGAAGAAATAATAGACATCATCATCATCATCATCATCATCACATACTAACGTACTGTGACCTATTTTCGTTATCTCTCTATTATCTTTCCCAGATGTGAACTTGACTTGAAGGCATGACATCGAGATGAGGTGAAGATAAAACCATAAAAGTGTTTTCTAATGCAGTATAGTAGTGTAGTAGTGTAGACAAGTACTTTTATTACAGCTAATCGAACAGTAAAATAAATACATCCTGCAGTGCATTGATTCATTTTTCAAATTAAGATTCATAGCTATCTCCTAATGTAAAAGCAAAGCGTCGTACCTGCTGGGCCCGCAGCATATCGCTGACAAACACGTTGCTGAACTCAACATCTTTAAGATAACAGCCTGCCGCCTCAGCCTGCTGCAGCCCGATCTCAGACAAGGGTGAATTTATAGCCTGGCCTGTGAGAAGGAACACACGAAAAGATGAGAGTAAGACACAGAGAAAGCACACAATAGTATATCTTCAATCATACAATACCTTGTAGCAGGCCTTCTTTATTGAACTGTGTTTCCCCACTGCAGAAAATAAACATGAACAAATTAGTTAAAGAAGCTCATAAAGCTACTGTTCAACTGCCATAAATGTCATGCTTATTATTTTATTTTTTTACCATATGTACACATGAATATGTTTCCCCTGCTTAATGTTTTGCTTAAGCACCTTTATGAGGGGCAGGTGATCAAACATGGCTCATTTTAATCCAGGCTCAAGTTTCTGGCATGGGCCCTTAAATGTGTTTTTTTTTTAAAAAGATTTAATCTTTGATTCTTAGAGACATGCTCTAAAGTAATTTAGATTCCCTCTGGTGATGCATCTAGGGCTTTTATTGTGAAAGGTAAGAACGGAAAGAGTAAAGCCGCTGCAGGTGATGTGGGAGGGGTAAAGAGTTCAGATGAAACGTTATTCAGCTATTATCTTCATAATTACAGGCGCAACTCATAGCTCACGCTATTTGAAAAGAAGAAGAAGACTTTTTTATTTCCGGTATCCTTGTTAGGAAGCTTTAGCGTTTATACTGCAAAAGATATTTGGTGAAACGTGTCTCAGTTCCAGACCACTATATAACTCGGCGTTAAAAGGTCGAAGAAGAGACTACAGACTGAAGCGGTCTATTAATAGGAGCAACAAGCAGCCCTGAGCCAAACATGTGACATTTATCATAAACACCGAATATGAATGTCAACTGCACTTACTGTCGAATGAGGCTGAGCCCAAACCTCAGCGCTTTCATGCTTCAGAGACTGAAAGTATCTCATCGACTGTGTGAGTTGAAGACGGCTCCAGCAGCGTGGTGTCTCGCGCGTTAACCCTGGACCACCGCGACCACCGCGTCATTTACGTAAAACTCAAACTAAAAACCATGAGAACAAAGTCCCACCCACGACTCAATAGTAGATAATAATAATAAGAAGAACATAGTTGGAAACAAGTGGCGAGTGCGTGTCCATCTTCTTGACAACTATTACAACTATTTATATATTATATGTTTACAATTCTCTCTTTTTTAAGGTGATACAATTTGCCATGCACTCTGACTATTATTCCTATATATTTGTAGGCAGATTTGAGACCTCATTGTCACAGGAATGGGTCATTCAGTGTTTTCTAAAAACACACTTTTGTATTTGCTTGATTGTAATAAAATTATTAATGGACAAACAACAAAATCAATTCAAATACAATGAAAGTTTTATCAGTGTGAATATACAATTTTGCATTCATACACCAAAGTTGGTTTGAATGTGTGCAACATGGTTTATCTTGAAATAAATGCAACTCAAAATTCTGATGACTTTTTTTTGACAGTTGCAGGTGGATTTGTCTTTACTCTCTCTGTGGGAACTATGGAAGAGTCTTCAGCTGTGTCCATTCATTAATTCATAAACATTATGCAATGTGCAGTGCAGGCTTCATATCCTTCTTTGTATTTTTTGGTTGATTGCATTGCAAACCTTTTGGTACCATACACCGTAAAAGGATCTAGTTTACATGAGTCTGTAATACAAACAATAGTAACTATAAATAGAAAATAATAGGATATTATTGTTGTAGGATATTGACTGAGATGTAATGTGTTGGCTACGGTATCCATCAATATATGATCTGTAACTGTAGCAGGTGGTTACTGGTCGACATTAAGAAATGTGCTAAATGTGATTAATGTAAAGTGCATGACTGCAGTCAATAGACACTTAGAAATAATATTAATTCAGGGACCACTTATTGAAAGCTTTGCATCAAGTAAATACATTTTCTGGTCATAAAAAAAAGTAGTAATTTCCCCTAGCAAAATAAACGTTTAAGTATGAATATACTTATAACACCAATACAAACACAAATCATTCCCTGGTCTATTTTATTTATTTATTTACATCTTTTGTATGCAACATTATCCTTGTTGACCAAATGTGTTGGGCACTCAGGAAAGAGGCACTAGAAAAACTCAATCCCACTAAAAGACACTTTCTGCATCCACCGCATCTCCTTGGTGCAGGATGTTTCTGAGCACAATGTGGCACAACCCATGTGGCACTTATTTTCCAGAATTTGCATCCTCAAAACTTTGGAGTTAGAAGACATTTTATGGATTAAGTTTATTTCACAACTGTGCCAAATAATTACATATTTCAAAAGTTCTTTAATATATTCTATCTATCATGATTTTTTCTCCAAACAAATCATTCATACAACATCCTATAAAAGAAGCAACATAATGACAGACATCCAGTTGCTTTTTGTAACTTTTATTAAATCAACACAGGATCACAGCAGGAGTGTTAGAGCAATTTTACAGTTCAGAGTTCAGTTGGAAAAACATGTTTACAGACTTGAAATTTGTTTGACATACTATATTGTGACATTTTTATATTTTATATCGTGACCCTGGTAGGGCGGTGCCAAGTCCCGCACGGTGGGATTGATGTCAGTTCACATGTATAGGCCGAGGAGGGTGGCTCTGCTGGGATATGTGTCTGAACTGAAGCAGCAGGCGGCTGAAAATTGGGGCCTCCAGCTCCTCTGGATCTCTGGACAAAGCATCAGAGTTAGTATTGTGCCAAACTGGCCTGTACTGGGTGTTGCAGTCATAATGTTCCAGCTGGACCGCCCATCTCGGCTCGATACCTCCTAGTGTGGCGGTTTGTAAGTGGGACAGTGGGTTATTATGTGTGAATACAGTCACTTTAGCTAGTATTCTTTACATTTTTACATCACTTTCAACTTTAAGAACTCCAACTAGAAAGCTGTAGCTGGTGAAGGGTTTGATGAGCACGCAGTACGAGAGGCCTTGGTTACATTGCACGGCAGCGAGATTCTCACAATGACAAAAGATTGGTCAGAATTGTGGCTCACATATCACACGAAAAACCATCTGGTCAGGCTTCAAATAGTGTGTTTCTGTCCGGCAAGCCAGTGCACACACCAATCAGCGGCCTGTGGGGAGCTACTAGCAGCTATGGGTATGGCAGGTGCGAGCGAGACGACACAGAGACTGTTAGTCCTAAACAACAATGGCAGCTTCTAAAGAGATTAGCATGGAAGCTGCAATAGCATCCGTTACATCAGAACTGGAGAACATGTCTTAATTGAAAGAAGAGCAAAGAACGATACTTGGCGCAGTGATTTTCTCCATGGAACAATTTTTGATTTTGATTGAAAGATGGCTGATCCAATCACTGCCAAGTAATTTTGCCCTTTTCCAAACAGTCTTCTATGAATACTTCTCAGATTAATCTGTGTAATAAACCATCTGGTGGGTCAGGTTTGTGATACAGATGGGTGACAAATTAGAACTGTAGCTTTCCACCGAGGGTTCTGATCCTGTCCCTTTCAGAAGCTTGTTTAATGGCAAGATATATCCCATGATGCATTGGGTTGAGTATGTTGATGAATCAGAGGATGTGTTGCTGACTGGGTATGTGTGCGTTTCAGTGCTTTAACCTCAGAGGCCACGCATGATGGAATATTATGACATTCACCCCATCCTAGTAGCAGGTAGATCTATGCTGTTTGGGCAGCAGCGAGGAAATTAGTACAATATTGTGAACGTAATAAACAATGTCGTGCAATTGGATAGTATTGTGATTGTTATTCTGTTTTTACACCTTGTATTTGGCTTCTGTAATGTAAATAGTTTTGCAAAAAGGTATAAAAGTGAAATTTCCACCCATGACTACTCTGTATTTAAAAACCATAGGCAAATACATCATTATATGTAAAGGAAAAAGTGCATACAAACCAGTACACAATTAACAGATATAATACAACCCTCACACTGCTGGTACCCCGCTTACAGAAGACCAACTCAAATAAAATAAAACAAATTCTATCCTAATGTCTTGGCTGTCAGAAGTATGGCTTACATCAATTCCAGTATATTAAACACATATAGTAATGCTCATAGTAATGTGTGAGAACCAAATACATAAATAAGTGCCACCACTAGAGGGCATAAATAACACACTTGGTCTCGTCACACAAGCCTTCCAGCTTCATTTGTGACATTTCGCCACACATTTTTTATCTGGTCAAGCCAGGCCTACTTGGGGACCTAAGTTCTAACCATCCTTCAATTTCTATGCTACATACAGAAATGGGTCACTAGACTACCAAAACTATGCAGTGAGTCAATATAATGTGCCCCAATGAATGAGGGGTGCAGCAGGAGGCAAACAGCCTGCCATGTTTTTTTTGCACTGATTTTGCACTATGTAGTTGTCTATAAATTCCGTTGTCCTTAAACTCCCTTCACATTTCAGTTTCTCAGTTCACTTCAGGTAGAACGGTAGTGGTCAGAGGTCAAGAGCCTTTTTTCTTACCAGTACATTTCCTTAACTTTGGGTGGCAGGCAGATTTATTGGACTGAGCTGAAATATCACTACATCCCATTTTTCTTGTGTGTACACATTTTTCAGGGAGTGTTTATAACTGGTCTTCCTGAACTCATATTGTCCCACGCTTGTAGAATGATTAAGTGCAGCTGAACCTTGCTCTGCTGCATCATTGCTGACTCACACACAAACTAGTCTATTGATCCTGAAACAATTAGACACACCGCTTAAAAGGAGCAGAGGCGTGGGAAATAGTGAGCTGATGTGGTGTCACACCCTTTAAAGCAGAAGTTTATTGAACAGAGGTTGTGCAACAGACATTTGAGGTACATGATATGAGTTATAGTGGAGGCGGGGCAACTAGAAGGGAAATCTGCACCATTGAAACTTCCAGATATCAGAGTGTTTCGTTCCCAGACTGAAGTCTAGAGAGGCTGAACCTATTTATGGTTGGACATATCAGGTCCAGCTCAACCCATTAATATGTGGAAGTTACAATGGTGCGCACACATTTAATATTTCAGACCAAAATGTATCTTTCTTACATACATAATCCATATTTACTGACATTCCGAGTGATTGTGGTTGTATAAAGCAAGAACTGTACTTTGGCCATCATAGGAATGCTGTTTCCCCTATCTCGCACACAACAAGTCAGATGTAGCACCAAGATGAACAGAAATGAACATGCTTGAACTAACTATGAAATTACGCCCCCCCCACCCCCCCAAAAGAAATGTTGCTGTGCCCGCCCTCCAAAAGGTTAAATCCATCTCACTGAGCAAGTAGTTTCCCCACTAAAACAGTGGGAATCCTCAAACAAAAATGCTAATTTGTCGTTGCTCGCCTCCTCCCCATTGTACTCTTTCTCCTCCATTCCAGGCGACCTAACTGCAGAGGTATAGGTGAAGGTTTTGTTTGTGTTTGATTTTTGTCCAGTATCCTGAGGTATAGGAAATACCACTGATGTAGAATGTGACTGAAGGAGAGCAAAAATAGATAAAAGAAGGGGAAAGGAGACATGCTATCTAAGCAAACTGTCAAACTGTACAAAGAACATTTCCAGTCGAATAGTCATTTCATGTTCTTCTATCACCATCTACTTCTTTTTTTTTCTGAATGTATCTCTTAAGCAGTAAAATAATTATATTATAATACACATGTTTATAAAATAGCAGCACACTCAAGTGACACATCACAACTAGGTAATGTTATTTTTTTGTATAAATGACACAAATTCATAGCTTTTAGCAGCGCAAAAAGACAACAATAACTCAATAAAAATATTGACACTTTTTTCTTGATGTCTTCACACCTCCTCCTCTGTCCTCTCTTCACTTTGGAATACAGTATCTCTAAATCTTAGAAAACCCCTTTTGTGGGTCTGGTCACCCCATAAAATATATCAAACACAAATTGAAAAGATGGTCTCAATATATAACACATGCAACAATAATTTGCAGGATAGAAAATCACAACTATTACGTTCGGGAGAGAGCTAACATCAGGCAAACAGAGGCAAAATGAAGAGGTTATATCAAATATTCAAACAGGGATGTTTTGGCAAATATGTCATTCAATTGCCCAGTTTTACTGAAAAACATCACTTAAACATGTGATCCCCGCATTTATCTTCAGTTTGACGGACATACACTCAGCAAAGTCACATACCGTCAAGAAAAAAACTCAAGCATTAAGTCAACGACACCTTTCTGTGGCAAAGCCTCGTGTCCCATTAAAAACAAAATCAAAAACAAAAAAGATCTGTCTCTTGTTTTGTGCTGGTGTCTGTTTGGCTGTTGAACCCCCTTGCCAATGATTTGAAGCAGCAAAGCTCACAGGGGACAGATGTGTTCACTGACAGACAATCGGCTTGAAATACACAAGCCAGCACCATAGAAAACTGACCAACCACTGAAGCACACATCAGTGAAGGTGGCTCCGAACAAAGGCTCTCCCGTCTTAAAAATGCAAACCTCATGGCCCTCTGAAGAACATGTGCAAATATTAGATGTTACGACCACCTTCTCTCGTAGCTCGTTGCTGCCCTGTGTGACTATCTGTGGCTGTGATGCAGATAAATATGAAGAAAAATTCAAGTAGAAACAAATATTTAATTTCTTGACAAAGTAGAATAAAATCAAACAGAACCCGTGGATCAGTGAACTCTGCGTGTAGGCATTTTTCCAAATCATATTTGCGTTTTCTATTTGTTCAAATTCTCTGAACAATCAGACTTCCCACCAACTTGCACTTTGCTTCAATAGGAATGTTTTTTTGTTTGTTTTCGATTGGAATGTCCTCTCGTCGCAAGTTGTGGAAAGAGTTTGTAATTTGACTCTTGCTTGACAAGGGTATGTCTGACGGTTGGGAAACCAGCCCTACAAAGTAAACCAAAGAAAAGGCTAACAAGGAAAAAAGAGAAACATCCATTCACCTCCGACACATTTCATTTACTTGTCTCCTGGGGAGCATGTTCTCAAAGTGCTTTGCCATTGAAATCATATAGGGGAGCTTAAACAACCCTATGTGGGACTCCAGATGCATTGACAGTAAATCATCATCCTGTACTCCTCCAATCCCCCCCCACCCCCCACCCTCCCGCCCCCTCCATGAAAGTTCATCCACACATGATCTGGCAGCGTCTTAGTTCCTCATTTTTTTTCCATTTCCAAACCAAGAACGTTTTTGTTCACTTAGCTGTGTCACTGTAGACATTCATCATGAGACATGAATGTTGATTCCAGCCAAAATATGCAGAAATCTAAGTTTTATCGTGAGGCCTTTGGGCATCTTTTATTCATTATCATCTTCCGGCCCCTCGCTGTAAATCCTCCACACAGCAGCATGGTCTTGCACCACCAACATCCCCTCTGTCCTACCATCCTGTGCGATCATGTGCCTCCCACAGTTCAACAGGGACTTCTTAGTTGCAAACTGTCCCTCTCTTTCCAATTCTTTCCACGCCACACCCGGTTCCCTCCCTGCTAATTATTAAAGAGGAGTCCAATGTTCTCCAGACAAAAAAAATAATGCATCGCATTACTTTTTCCCCAAGACATCGTCCTCTCCTGCTTTCTCATGTGCCATACACACTGCACTCGTGGGAGGTCATTACAACCGTGTCCAGACTCAAAGCAGCCTTTCACAACTAAGGAAACACCATATCGTAACAACGTGAAAAGAAAGAAGTATCTGTATTATTAACAGAATGGCAGTAATAAACAAACACCTCACATGACCTCTGAGTCTGAGGTGCAACACCTCAGGAAAAATGCTCGTGGAAAGATAAGGGGCTCTGAGTGAAAGTCCCTTCGCCCAAATTCTCCTTCGCTAAATCTTAAATCTGTCTCACTCATAGTGCATGCACATGGGTTTATTGTTGGCCAACAATGAACCCTGATACACTGTTAATGCATGACGGCAGTGATATAGCATAGATGCCCTGTTATACTGATGGACAAAGTATGTGTAGCCTCCTCTTGCTCCAAAGTCTTTTGACTGTAAGTCTGCGACTGGACTTTGCTCGAGTGCCTCACGCCATAGAATGCACACTGCTAATATAGATACAGGTTCACATGTAGCATTCACACACACGCACACATGCATGCTATCTGGCATACTCGCATTTAAACGCACGCGCTTGCACACTAACTGACACACAAGCAGCCTGACAAGAGGAGCTTATTGATCTCTACTACTCACTTCCACAATATATCCAATAATATCAATGATAATAATTACTAATACTACCAATAATTATTATAATTCCATCGACTTTTAGCATAACGTTCTCACGGCCTCTTCTGTCTCACGTGGACCTTCTGATGACCGAGGAGCTTGTGTCCTCTCCTACACCAGCCATGAATGTTATAGTGATAATACTCATGTAAAACAAAACAGAGAAAAAAAACGTAAGCCCCACCGTGATCCCATGTAATTTCTGAATAGTTTCCACAACTTCTACCATGGTTAAAATATAACTTAAAGATCATACTATACAATCAAAAGGCAGAATGCAAATATGATTGGCTTCCCTTCTGTATATCCAAGGCACCACAGAGCTTCATCTTGTATCAAATTTGTTGCTTTTGGACTAGAACATCATAGAAAATCTATTTCGTTGGGCAGGTGTTTTTGACTTGAAGAACAGAAAATCTACACACACAAAAAAAAAAACTAGCAAGCATTGTTCTTTTTCTTTTAAAGGGCTTGTGTTTTTAACATTTTTGTTCTTTTGTTCTTTTTTTCTGCATTTAAGAAAATTGAGTTTTTTTTTCATGATGCTTTTTTTTTTGTAGATCCTGTGCAATATCGCCCTCTGGTGGTTCACAAGTTGACATCGCGGACGTCTGTGGGGGTGGAGGATTGATCCAGCTCATCCAGGCCTTTCCCGCTGGGGCCTCTCTGCGTCTGCTGCGTCTGCTGCTGCTGCTGCCGGCCCTCACGCAGGCTGCTCACCAGCACGCGCTCAATCTGCTCCTGGCACTCTTTGAGAACGTCCTGCAATGCACAAGAGAGGGAGGACAAAGCTGTCAATATATTTTTAAGTATCAAGATGAGTTAATGCAATTCAGTTTGCCTGAATCAACAGATATAGTACCACGGTTTCTCCATATATCCTCACTAGTAACAGGAGAAATGGGAAAACCGGGACCCCTGATGCGGCGGCACATGGGCCAGGGCTTTTAAATGCCCATCCACTTTATAGCTGCTCCAGCTATTGCCAAGGTTGAGCACAGACATGGACCAGACTCAAGCATTAAATCAGCCCACCAGGGTTGTGCACTGAACACCCCTATAGCGCTCATGTGCTCGGATGCACACATGCATTAGCACGCGCACACCACTGCCTCTCCCATCCAACCACCCACCACCTCCGCCATTCCTATTCCCATTCCCAAACACACACAAAACCCAAACAGAAGTAGCCTTGACAACGGCAGCTGGAAACACAGGTAGTACTAAAGCTATGTTAATTACATCCACCTCCTGTGGGAACACAAAGGTGGTGCTTTTTTAACGAGAGCCAGTCTGTGTGCCTGCCTGCCTGCAGGGGATCCATCTGAGACCTGGTCGGCTCGCCTTTCACCATCAAAGGCCGCGGCGGCAATCTGAGAATCCACCTGGGAGAGGAGCCTCTCAACAGCACTGAGCCCTCATATCCTTCCCTGATGGAGGGTTGACAGAGGGGACAGCGCAGCGCATGAAGAGAGAGCGACTCACTGGGGAGGGGGGTAAAGGGGAGAGCGGTGCTAAATGAGTTGTTAGCAACCGCGTCAGAGAAAAGCTCAAAAATGTTTTCGAGTGATGATCTGCGATGACAAAAAAATATTCCGTAAGAGCACGCGGCTGCAACAGAGCAAACTGGTATGGAAGTTCCTGTCCCGACACTGCTCCCTGGTGGCAAAGCAGCAGAACACAATTGCAGCCGAGTTGCCTGCTTTTCCGCACTACACGAGCACACTCGTGAATAACCCCCTGCCTTAAAGCGCCGTGTGCGAAACATGACTGAGAGCGCCCCATGGCCGGAGGGATGGGTGAAAGTGTACCGCTTGTGGAGCGAGGAAACATTCTTGAGAAATTTAGAGCTAATTAAAACCTGATGGGCCACAGTTTGAGCCTGTGTTACAGCCTCTGGTGCCGCTGGGCCTTGATGAAATGAGAACAGAGGCCTCACTCACATCTGAATTGCTCTTCGGGAGCTGCATACGGGTGAGTGGCAAAAGGTCACAGTGTCAAAGGTCCGACAGCATGACGCATAACGGTGTGAGGCATGCACCGTGTTGTCGAAGGGAAACTACATACGTTTTTTATGTCGAACCAAACTTTCAAGACTGGTGATTTGTTTCAATTCTGTACAAGTCTATACAAGTGGAATCTCTCTAAAAGGAGACTAAGAAATCAATGGAAATTACACAATCGTTGACGAGAGGGGTTCTGCTGAAGTTTGCATGAGGTAATTCCTGTCTTGACGCCCCTTCCATTTTGAGTTCTCCAGACACTACAGATGATTAGCAAACCAGAATGATTTGATGTTGAGGAGGTTGGACTGATCTGGGCTGTGTAGCAATGGGTCTGACGTGGAGGAAACCCGACCAGCGTCTGTCCCTTAATCTCCTCCAGAGGTCGGCTGCTAACATGGGCGCGTGCACACAGAATCTTCCCACCAACATGTGCCCCATTGCTCATAAAATCCCAATTCCTATGAGAAGATTAAGTAAAGCGAACGAACATGTAAAGGAACTGGCTGTGTCTTACCACAAGAATGCACGCCTTCACTTCTTAAAAGACATTCTCCACGGTTTGGTTCGGATCCCATGCCAAGCCCCATGGGCTTTATTCGAAAAACTTTAATGACTTCAATGTGTGACTACTGAAAACACCAATTCTGTTTTCAGTGAAACTCTGGGTATTTGGATACCGTGAGGGCCAACAATACCAAATAAGTTGGCCATGGGTGGTAGCGCTATACCGATGCATCTTATTTTGTAGCCTTAACCCGGAAAAAACACAACCAACCTCAGATCCTCCCTTGTCGTTACGGCCTCCCTCTGCCCGACCTCAAACATACGTCATACTGCAACAGTCTGTCCTCCTGACAAATCAAGGCATGCGCATTATCCCTGGGCGGCCTTTGTGACACTGGCGGTGGGGGTTGGGGGGGGAGTTGTGCAGACAGACAAAACCAAAAGGAAGAAATGTGTGAAGCCATGGAATGTGTTTTAACTGCTGACTGTACCACACAAGACCATGTTAGCTGCTCTGGGAGGACTTGGTGGTCAGACAGCTGAAACAAACACACTGGCAGACACACACTACAAATCTAAGGGAATCCTAAAACAAAATATCCGGAGGCTTGGAAGTAAGGAGTCACCGCATGACTTGAATTTCCAAGTTACAATAGGAAATGTGACCGTTCTCTTTCTTCAGCTTGCATACCGAAACACCACAAGCGGTGACGCCACAGGCTGCGTTAATAGTGATAATCCTTCTTAATAAATGCATCTTTGTTGCAAGCATTCTGGCTCCGACACACTGCTGTTGAATTCCTCCCCCAGAGATTTCACATCCATCACCCAACTTGACCATCTCAGTGATGTATTTAGGCCACGATGGAAACCATAGTAATTAAAACATTAAAAAAGGAGTGAAAACAGAAAAGGCGGAGGAATGGGATAATGTGTTTCTGGTGTCTTGGTGTGTGTATGTGTGTGTGAGACACTCACTGAAGAAAAAAAAAGATGAATGAGAGACTGAGAGAAGTTGACACAAAACAACAAAATCTAGGAAGTGGTCTTAAACCCTTGCACTTCTCTAACCTCTATTTCCTGCTTTATCATTCCATAATGAAAGGGAAACTCTACACACTTGGCCTTTATGTACTAACCATTTGTCAAGATCTCTTGTGTTGGAGCATATATTTCTTTCTGACACTACAGATGACCTGTGCAGTTTAGGGGAGTCACAACTGATCAGCCTCCCACTGGAAACTCACCACATTCTCACAAATTTCCCTCCGCACATTAATGACTTGGCTCTCAGGCACACAGCCCGTCTGCTGTCCCTAACAGGGAGCCCCTCTTGGCCACACCAGGTGTTTGTGAGGCTACGCACATTCTTCCAGCGGCCTAAGATGGTGACTTGGCCCTATCACATTTCCACTGGAAAACCACAGCTTCTGGATACCAAAGATGCCAGCGGGGAACCAGGGGGGTGGCGATGGCGATGATGCTGTTGGCAGCAGCAGCAGCTGCAGAGGTTGGCGAAACTTGCTTTGCCTTCATATTTTGCCTGGCCCTTCGGCCGGCTGGTTACGATACTCTGTTCTGCCCTCTACACTGCCTGCCAAAACTAAATACAGTATGTTAAGTGTCCACATTTAGACTCAGGTTCAAACCACCTCCCTGATGACTGCAGCTTAAACTGAAACTGAAGCTGAGGTGAGCCTTAGGTATTGAATTGACTAATATAGTGGTTTAGCTTTTGGGAAAAGAAGGTAGGGTACGTGTTAAAATGACACAGTCAACGCTCATCCTTTCCTCTCTTTTTGTGTGTGAAAGCACAACGGCCCAATCAGTGATCTTATTAATGCTGCCAACTACTTCTGAGCATCCGTCTTTCAGCGTAGCTTTTTTTTTTACGTTGTATAACAAGTGGTGCACACGTCTACAAACCAATATACACTCTTACGTGTTTGTTGTTGGCTGGCTTCTTAGCCGTTTATACTAAAGCCTCTCATATATGTTGAATTAGGAAGGGTGCCCTCTGCTTTGCCTGCTGTGTTTACTGCGAGCCATGGCTTGTCTGAATCCAGGAATGTGAGGAGTTGATCACAGAGACACAGAGCGACTTAATTCCCTCAAGTCTGAGACCTTGCAGCCTAAACACACTGAGGCCCTGTGCTGCTGAGGTCAGCTATTTGTTTTTCCTCAGCTGCTGAGCGAGACTTCACACAACTCGCACCAGAGGGAGCCATGCTATCCAGCAGCGCTGCATTATGGACCATAGGAGGAGGCGAGAGAGGGCTGATTGTCGCGAGGGAGGCGTGTGGGAGCCCCCCCCTGCTCCTTTTCCACCCTCAGTGTCCTTTTCACACTTCAACAGCTTTCTTCCACCTCCTCCTCCAACCTTTCCTCCTTTTGGGGCAGAATTAAACATACCAGGGATTCAGTGTCACACTCTTTGATCTGCTGCCTGTGCAGTGAGCACACATGGTTTTAAAATGTTCATGTTTAAATAATAACTAACTAAAAGCCCTTTTCATCATGTTTGGTAATCGGAGGCCTCAGAGCTGGTGCCGGTTCTCCAGGCACTGTGCTGGGGCTGCCCACTGCTCTTGAATAGAGAGAAGACTTATTTCCTCAAACAGACTAATAAAGAATAACGTAACACATCACCTCCCAGTCTCACTCATCTTTCCCTCTGTAGATTTGCCCACCTACTCACCCTTACAGTAAGCTATAGCAAGCTGAAGTCCTCTCCCATCTGTGTGATGAAAGCCAGGCATCTCAGAGTCAGTGGAGGCCCTGCCTGTGTTTGGACTCAACTCACCCACCACCGCAACATTCACTATACCCAGACAGCCACACAACGGCCTGGCCAGCATTCCTGTCAGCGACAGAGCATACTGTATATGCTCTCAACCTGGCTCGATTTAGAGGATTCTTTATATGACGGGGCCCTGAGCAGCCTGACCGGACTGATGGAGAGGAAGAGAAACCTGCCACATGCAAGCTCAAAGTCCAGTCAAGCATCGGTCAGAAAAGACCGCATAATATAAACGGATGCAGTTCCGGGTTTCTTTTAATGAAGACATTGTTGACCTCATTTGAATGTTTTGCTTCTCATGACAAATCTGCACAAATTTGCACAAAACAAATGGGTTTATGGAAAGCTAAAATCCAGTGAAGAAGCCATTCCAACTTCCAACTTCAACAGACATGCAGCATTTCCTAACTCTTGACCCAAAGAACATATTTGTTTTGGTGGAAATAAGATGAGTTAATGGGATTTCAGTTTCGAATAGTTGGATAAATAACAGCGAACACCGAACTGGTGTCGGTGGAGACTCCTCTTCATTCAAATATTCCAAAAATGTCCATACACAAGTATCAACCTCTTAGCTAAACTCTGATTAGAATTCAGTGTTTTAAACTCAGTTTTTGTTTTGGGGAGAGAAAGAAAAAGTCAAACTCACCACTTCCGTGTTTGTGATTTTGGCCAGCAGGTCTGTCAGACTGTCGCCCCACTGTGACTGGTCAGATGAATCCAGCTGCAGGCCGCAGATCGCTGCCCCCACACTTCCTGTGGCAATCATGGAGGGAGGATACATGGCGAATCCGAAATCTGTTAGCAGAAGAAATACCAATTGAGTTAAATGCATCTCCAGTGCTATTAGTGTGGTAACTACACAAAGAGGGTTTTATTGTTACATTAAGCAAGGTGCTCAAATCTTTATATCGGCAAAAGACAAAAACAGTACATTTGCACTGGATTCTTTATTCATCTGGTGCGGTTTTGAAAATTGCACTTTTTCAATTAATTTGCTCCACAAAAAAGGTACACATACGTCGCCCCAAGAGACAATATGATTTGGTAATCCAGCAGTCAGCTAATAAATAATCCCTCTATTGCACCGGGTCTGAACGCAGCGCTCACTAATGACCAGGGGGCCTGGATAATGAGGGTTCACTTGGCTTGTAAAGGAGCTGAAAAGCAACCACCCTCACTCGCTCCCCTCCCCAGTCCCCCTTTCCCCAGCCCGGCCCCTTTTCTTCCATCTCCTGAGTAAATCGTGTGCTCGCTGAAAAAAGCCCCATAGCGCTTGGAAAGGGAGGAATAAAGAGGCTCAGTGCCTCTGCCAATGCTCACTGCTGTAGGTCCTTTTTCCACGTGTGGTCACAGGCGTGCGTCTCAAAGACCAATAACCTTGTTAGCTCCCCTCACTGTCATTCATAATGCAAATGAGACAGCTTGTGAACGGGCCAGAAGCCCGAAAAGGCAAGGCAACTGGCATACAGGGAGAGGGAGACAGACAGACAGTGAGAGAGAACGTTTTTCTACACACACACACACACACACACACACACACACACACACACACACACACACACACACACACACACACACCTCTCTCTATTCTCTCTTTATGTCTTGCTCAACTTCTACCTTTCTTTTCGGACAACACATGGCCTGCTTAGACGGGGCCAGTGAATGGCACACATGCCTCAGTCTTTGTTGCTACAACAGGCAGCGGTTTGCATTGGCGGCCCTCCTATCTTTTAGCATATTAATAGAGTGGCGGGCCTGCGAGAGGGAAGGCAGAAGAGTGTGACTCTATTGTCCAGAGTCATCACCTCATTTCACCCAATTGAGAGACACGGGGGACCGGGGGTCGGTGGGGGTGGGGAGGGGGATGAAGAAGGAGGGATGGACCGAATGGCGACAAGGCAACAAGGAGAAAAGAAGGGAAGGTGGTGGGCTTGCTGGGAGGGGAGGGGGTAGACGACTCCAATGCACATCACTCTTAAGTCTCTGTCCAGACTCTTGTGAGGTTTTGGAAGAAGAAAAGAGTTGCCCTCCAGCGACCCTCACCTCCTGCCTCCCATCTACCCCCCCACAAGTATTCCTCTGTTCCTTGGCCACCTATGGGCTCGAGGAGTGGGCAGTGGGGGCATAGAAACAGCCTGCACATTAACATATTGCCATATTCAATTGCAAAGCAAACTGTGTGCGATGGCCATGAAGGAGATTTTTCTTCTTCTTCCTTCTTCTTTTTTTTTTTTTTAATCTGGAATCAAAGAGGTGGGCCCTTTGATAGCTGTAAAGGCAGCCCCTCACTGCCTTTTTAACATGCACAGCCAGGCGCTTTCTCATCTTGTGGGCTCAGTGTTGACAAATAAATGAACTTATTATACACCCCTGTGTTAGCCGCTGGGCCTCTGCCAAGGGGCGATTTATTAAAGGCTACCTCGAGCCAAGAGGAAAGAGCACACAAAGCCCCTCAGCATTACATCACTGCTGTAAGAGCACAACTTTCTATAGCGGGGTAAGGAGACAAAGGCATACACGGATTTACTGTACGTGTGTAGTGAGTGACAGGCAACGAGGCGGACACCTAAGAGACACGGACAAGAAACAATGCACTGATGGCTGCATGCTTTAAGATGCAGAGACAGAGAGAGACACACACACACACACACACACACACACACACACACACACACACACACAGACGCTGGTTTGTGGGAGAGCTGAGTGGCGGACAGTGGGCAGCAAGCTGATTTTTCGCACTCAAGACAAGACAGGTCTGTAGCAGAACAAGGACGCGCGCGTGCAGCCGATGCAGGCTGACACTCCGGCCTGGTGGCTGCTGCATGTGGGGGGAAGAATGGCCGTATTTTAGGAGGCCCTCATTGATATTCATGTTGAGGATAAACAGTGTATGTAGCTGAGTGGGGACGCCTGCGATGGAAAGCTCCCTGTGAGCAGCGGCTGGCTGGCCTTGGCCTGCACGCCTCTCACCCCCTTCAATGGCCCTTTCTCCTCCGTGTGCGCCCTCATCTCCATTCCTCCATGTTCCTACCCCCCTGAAACTTCATCCTCGGGGCTTCTGGTCCCACAAACTGCTGCCCTACATGGCCCACTCCTCTTGGGTGGCTGCAATGCACAGTATGCACATTAAACTTGTAAATTAATTAAAGTTGGAAAGTTGAATAACAGCCAAAAGAAGAAGAAGAAAAAAAAAAAAACTCTCTTTCGAGGGAAATAAATCAGGGTCTTGTATTCTATACATGTAGCACTTATTGACCTTGTTTATTAAAGGAGTAGCATTACGAGGACCCTGGGCCTGTTGACTGATTAAGGCAAAAACAAACATCATTTTGGGATTGGCATGACAGTGTGCTTCACCGCTAATGCAACACAGCCTGGGAGTCAAAACAAGGTCTGTAGAGGGCTTCTCTGAGGGTATAATGTAACTCCTGGAGACACACAAACGGCAACAACTTCACAACTGGGCAAGGGGAGAAATCTCTGATCAAGAAACAATACCTTAATTCAACTATCTGTCATATTCCATCAGCTTTTAGTTCCAGACTGTCACTCTGGAGTCAAACAGCAAACTAAACTTGGGAGAGTCTGAGTTTCGCACACTGCTCAAACTGTGATTTCCACTCATTTGCCAGAAAACAGAATTCCTCCTAAATTGTTGCACCCCGTGACAGCTTTCCTCAGCCTTGCACCATCGCCTCCACTGTCACAGCTGCAGCCATGAGGCGTTGGTAGAGCCAGCGATGAGGAGCATACAGATTCGAATCAGATCAAAAAGGTGAAATAAAGGTGAAATATTCAAAAACTCTCTCTGTCTATCTATGTCTGTAGCTGAAATTTATTTGGATAAACACCCTCCTATCAAAAAAGAAAGCAGAGAAAGATTTGGATGTCATGACATAAATGTTCAGGTCAAACTAGCTGCCACAAACATTTACTTTACTTCAGATCACAAATATTAGTGTTTGTGGTTAGCGTGACCTCCAAGGAAAACATGTAAGTTTAAAAACATTTTGATTTCTAAAACCTTATTGGTGCGATAATTGCAGCCTCCGAAGCCCAAATAAAATCTTTCTTTGTGTTTCTGGTGTGACTCAGCTGGCCACAGTATTTACAGTGTGATGCTGATTACACCAGGACATGCCACTCCATGATTCACTCTGTGGGTCACATTTTTGGGAGCATACTGTCCGGAAGCTTCTTCCTGCTCCATGTGATGACAATGCAACTGGACCGGACACAATTCCTCACATCAGTGGAGCGTGCAGAGAGATGATAATTTGTTGGAGGACGTAGCTAATTTGTTAGGGTTCTGAGTCATCAAACATGAAGGAGGTTGTATGTAAACAAACACCAGTAAAGACCATTTCATTGACCACATCTGAGATGAATCATTCCTCTCCAGAATGCGGAGCAGAGTCTGGAGGGGATTCTCCAGGCAGCAGCCACTTGGAGAGGCAGCTACAGGAAGCATGAAGCCTCTGGACCAGCGACTGTCTGAAGGGGTCGACGCCGATCAGCAAACACGATATAGACCATATATGAATCCAGGCACAACTCTGGTAGTACAATGTATGTTAAGTTTACAGTCCAATACTAAACATGTATTAACCAGTTAATAATCATCAAGTTACTTCACACAGTCCAAAGACACTTCCACCAAAAGAAAACCAAGAAGTAATCAAATACTATTCTAGATAAAAGAGCAAGTACTCACTTACTTAAATCGCTTGTTATTTACATCTCAACTTGTAGCAAAATCTTCATTGTGTCCTCCAGGACAATTGACTCTCGCTTAGACAGCACAGTTGGCCCTGATCCAAAATTTTCTTTTGATCAACTTCTATAACTATTGTCACCATTCCATGCATTGCATTACAGAGAGGGCTATTGGAGTCGGGCATGAAAAAAAATATGAAATAGACCGTAATCCCTGCCAATATGGCGAGAAGACGGAGCTCAATAACGGCAGCAGACAGGTTGGGGTGCATCTGTCTGCCCCATGCACCCCGTCCATTCTCCCACTTTACCGCAATTGAATAAGAATAGAAGAGGAAGCTCGGAGTGCTTGGTGTCTGTGTGTAGGAATGGAGGTTCATAATCTCCCTTAATGAGCTTGTTTCTGGGCTATTATCCGGCGGCCTGCCTGAGGGAAACGCTGGTGTTTCCTATCAAGTGGCCCCGCAGCGCTGACCCTCGCATGGCTCTGCATATGAAATGTAAGGACCAGGCCTTTTGTCTCTTTTCTCCCAGCCTCTAGCTGAGCTCCTGAGCCATTTGCATAGTCCTGAATGGACCAGCCAATGTTATTAATTAATACAGAGCCAGCCTGCGCCACCTGACAAAATCCCACCGAGTGGCCCGAACGGAACTGTTTCATCAAAAGAGAGGAGCCATTAGGCATGAGAGGCCTTACTCTCCACTTCTCCTCTTCTCCCTCTTGTTCCCTTGAAAACAGAGAGCTGCGGTTTTATGCATGTTTTCTTTTTCAGAATAGGGGCAGCAGTGGTGGGTGGTGGGTTGATTGAGACTGTATGAAATTGGAAGGCCACAGGTGACCTGTTGTCAACTGTCTTGCAAATGTAAATCCTCTTGAGAGATCTTCTCCTTCTGCCGTGTCCTCACCTTCTCAGCTATGCTCAGAAGATGACTCCAAGGAGGATTCTCACCCGATAAGCAAAGATTTACGGCTGGAAAACGATCCCCAAATGGGGTTTTAAATTCCCGGAGATCTTCAGATCCACCAAATTGTTGACTCACTTGCGCCCTCTTTCTCTGTCTTTCCCTGACTCTGTGCTGGCCTGGGTACAAGTCTGAGGAGAGCATACGCAGATAAATGGCCTGCTGCTAATCTGGAGCTATCTCCAGAAAGTCTCTCTCCTAAAACACAATGTCGGGAGGACGACTCCACGAGGCTCGTAAATTTATTTCCACTGCCTCATTGAAACAATTAAGGACAAAGTGCATGCTGAGTCTTTCACAATGTAGCTTTGTGAATAGGTCCGATCACTGACGCGCTGTCATTCCACTCATTAATCCGCTGGCACAGAATAAGGGGTGAGCGATGTGGGGTGAGACCGGGAGAGGAAGAGGTAGTAGGAAAGAGTGAAGGACAGGGAGACGCAGAGAAAGCGAGGAAACAGGCGTTTCTTCTTCAAAACTTTGCAAACTTTTCTATCATGATCCAATACACATCAGTGCAGGTGATTCCATCCCTTTATGTTGCAAATACCTGTCACCTCCCTTGTATATTCATCTAGCTATGCACACACTCCTCTGAATGATATCAGCACAAGGAGCCGTTTCCCATGAGGGGGTGTAGTTAGCATTCCTGTATGAAGGCCTGCAGAAAAGGAAGCTGCTGCTGCTGGTGGGGGTCACCCAGAAAGTGAGTAACAAAGGAGTGCCAAACAGCCTTATTGTAAGAGTATTTTGCATTTTTCCACATTAATGTAAGACATAAATCCTTGTTTAAGACAAGTAAGCATGCTAGTTTCCTATCTCGTGCCTTGTTTGTAGCTTTGCATGTGGAGTTAGAGGTGACGCAAACAGGAGAAACCTGTCCTATAGTGAATCTCAACATGGGAAAGCTATCATGTCCTCCAGCTGTAGGCGGGGAGCCGTGAGAAGTTAGGTGGGGTGGGGGAGGAGAGAAACAGGGAAGGAAGGTGGCAGGGGAAAGAGATATGAAAACACGACATGCCTTAGAATTGGCAATGCAAAAACAATACACTCCTCTGGCTTTCCCTAACTCCCCTGTTCCCTCCTGCATCTTCTCCGTCTCTTCAGATCATGTTAAAGGCTGTCCCTCCCACGACTCGCTGGATGTTTGATCTGGAGAGAACAATTCACCGCAAGAGCCGAAAGACAATGGCTAGCCTGCCTCCACCCCTGTCCATTCCTCTTCTCGACCCTGTGCGACATGGGAATGCCCCTCAACCGGGCCTAATCTGCTTTGAAGTGTTACTGGATGCTCTGGAAGCCACTGATACGCTTCTAAAACATGAGCACATACCAGCCCGGGAGAAGACAAAGATGGACGTCAGACCTAAGAGTCTAACGCTGAAATGTTTTGCATGACACATGCTTTTCTTCGGCAGAATATTTTCCCATCGGAGGTAATGCATCTCACTTAAGTCGCGGCGGGCCGGGACTGGCCCACGGCGCACCTCGGAACAGAGCTGTTGCCGCATGTTATCGAGAGAAGCGGGCTTTGATACGGTGCTGGAAGAAGAATGTGCAGATAAAGATATTTTACAACACAAGAAAGTATGTTGGTCCAAGCCATTACTGCTTGGTTCGTCTTGGCAGCGCGTCCATGATCAGTGTCACTTGCAACACCACAAAGAAAAAGAAGAAGAAATGAGAACAAGATGTGCTATTGAGATGATGTCACACTCTGCGTGGCCATCTTTTGGATGGTTTTTGTGTGTGCTATTAAACAGCACCATTGGTTTGGACAAACACCTGTTAATAACGCATGAGCTCCCATTGAGTCCTACCTGTGGCACAGAGGGCGATGAAGGTTTGGACATGTTTGCGTATAAGTGCCAGCTTATCCTCGGGCAGCGGCAGCCTCCTCACAATGTGCTCAATGAAGTCGTTCGGTGTCACTGCTGCCAAGTTCCACTTCAATTTCCCCAACACCACCAGTTCCCATTCCTGGAGAGAGGGCGAGCGAGAGGGCGACACAGAGAGAGAGAGAGAGAGAGAGAAAGAGAGAGAGAGAGAGAGAGAGAGAGAGAGAGAGAGACGGAGAGAACAGAGAGCAAGGAGAGATAACCAAAAATGAGAACGATTAGGTGACACAATGTGAAACTACATATTTACATACTGGAACAGAGACCATTACATTAGTATGTGTGGAGGTTAAGCATTATTGTTATTACGTTAGTCTCTGCCTGCTGGCCTGCGACAGAGAAGCACACGAGCAGCGCCACCAACCCAGGTGACCTCACAACACTGTCTCCCTCCCCGTCTGTCTGTCTGGCATCTGGGGACTTTCCTAAAGAGGCCCACCAGAGGTTCTACTGTGTGTGTGTGTGTGTGTGTGTGTGTGTGTGTGTGTGTGTGTGTGTGTGTGTGTGTGTGTGTGATTGCAGAGTAAAAATGGATAGGAAGGCTGTACTTGTTAAGCAGCACCAGCAATACATATGTGTTAAGTTATAAAGTCTACCAGTGTTTCATTATTTAATCTTGTCTTATTCATTATTTAAACTTTGTATCCACAGGAGATGCGATTATTTTCCTTTCATGCATTTTTCGGCCAATTGTTGCCACAATGTTGCCACGTACAGTTGAAAGACTTCACAGGAAACGTAAACCTTGGGCAGCATTTGAAGTGCACGGCTCTGAGTCACACATTACTCAACACCTTTTCTGTATCATCAGACTCTCGAGAATGAACTTCTCCGTCTCTTGGCAAAATGTGGAGGGACAATAGGCGTGGTGTTCTCTTCTCTGAGTGTGAATCGTTACTTTCACTTCCTAGAGAAGGAGGTGATTAACGGAAGAGGTGGTGACTAATTTGGGAAGAAAAAAAAATCGTGGTTTGGTTCTGGACTGCAGCCTTGTGACCGGGACCTCGGATGCTCTTCATTTTCCTTTTCAGCGAGAGAGAGACCACATGGACTCAGTCATGAGACACCTCAACATGGCTGCCGCTGACCCCGCATGCTACCAGCTGCATTTCTCTAATCAAAGTGACATTTTTCAGCCGTGTAATGTTTCCTCAACTCTGTGATGCCACGGACATGAATAGAGGAGAGGAAAGGGTTTTAAAAACTGAGATTTTGTTTATGCCCACAGATACTCATGTGGGAGGAAGTGAGAATTTAAAGGCACCTCAGCCTTAAAGGTTAAAGGTGTCTTCCTCTGCTTGCTTGGAGGTGTGCAAGCACCATCGCAAAGGTAACATTATTTGATCATACGCAAATCATAACCCAACAGTGGTCTGTTGATTGCGTCAGCTCTAATGTTTGCAACATGGCTGCCTCCTACTCTCAAAAGCCTTTTTCCATCAGTGCCAGCAAGCCGGATCCAGGCCTCCAGTGAGGGCTACGAGGAACCTTGCAACACAGGCAACGGACCCCGCCACTGACAAGGGTGGCAGGCATGCAGGCACCCACTTCCTTCTTCTACTGCCTTCCTCTGGTCACACCATCTTTGTAACATTGCGGTTCTCTTTACAAGAAATTGTTACCAAAGAGGAGGACAAAAAAAAAAAAAAACGATCACATGCCCCGAGCAGCTGATCTCTGTTTCCTGTATCTGCATGTCAGCCAAAATACTGCCTTATACAGAAACACTGAGAAGAGGCCCCGGCAAACCAGTTCAGGGACTGAAGGCTTGGTCTTCAGACTGAACATGAAGGTATACGCTTTCTGGTGAAGCGCAGCACGACATACCGTTTAACAGAAGTCCACAGTCCCTTTCTCATTTTGAATCCTCCTTTTGATGTCGGTTTTCCTATCACCTCTACAACTACAAATACGCTGACTATTGCACCCTTCTCCGAAGAGAGGGCCGATTCGATTCGGACACAATATTCCCAGGCAGAAATACGTTCCAGAAAATGATCAGGACCCAACAAAACCAATAGCAGCTCAGGAACTTGAATCTATACTGCATCAATCAGCTCGGCGAAAGGCAGCGAGGCCTTTCAACCATCAGCCACGTCTGAATCGTAATATGTGGCCTCTCTCACAACATGGGTGGGATAGGCTGTTGTTTATTGAGGAATGTTTATGTAGCGCCACAGAGCAGTGGGTGAAAACACTCATCTGGTGTGAAACTGAGTCAATTAATTGGCGAAGGCATCCGGTGCCATCGGGCCAAAGACGCCGCGTCGCACACGGCCTTTTTTGTCTCGTCTAATTGACACACCTGCACCATCACTTGGAGGCTTCGCCGTGGCTGTGAGCTACATTTCATTGGTGAGAAATGTGTGAGGATCAAAAAGAATATGACATAATATCAGAACTGTTTGCATCAATGGTTATTTTGAGATGAAAGCTACACTGTAAAAGGCAAACGTGTGTTTCTCTGTGTGTGTCTCTCCCTCTCTGGCTGACAGGAACAGAGTCAGAACTTTGGCTGCTGTTCAAGCTGACCTCGTTGCTCTGTGCAAATATCTGCCACTAGATGGCGATGGAGACCACTGCACGGACACGATGGATACTGTAAAAGCCCAGAGGGTCTCCTACAGTGAAGAGAGTCATTGTGGAACAATTCTCAGCGAGGCTTTTGCTTTTCGTGCACCTTTTGATGACGGCGCCAGATAACAGAATCAGTGAAATGAGAACAACCCAGGAGTTTAGTATGTCATGTTTTGAGCTAAATTATTAAAACAAAAAACACATTGTGAGTGAATGAATACCTTAAAGCAAACTAAATAACCCCTCTTTTGAAGAACAAACACAGAACACATATATCATGAACACATACATCATGAAGTCCGGCTCAGCTGGTGATGACAGCATGAACCTCAGAAGTGCGACAGTGAATTGTGTGAAATGTGTTGAACCAACTGTTGCTTACCAGCAGCTCTTGTGGTCTGATGGAGTTATCTGTGTAGATGCAAAGCTTCTCTGCGGTTAATGGACGAGTCTCTTTCAATTTGGATGCAAGAAACATGCACACTGCTCCCAGCAGCTGCAGGTTGCACTTTTTGGTGGGTACCACTGCTAAAAATCTGTCTAAGTAGTTCATGGCCAAGGGAAAAACTTCTTCCTCGCACTTCTCCTCCTCACAAACCTGAAGAACGAGACAGCAGACAATGCAGCAATGTTCAGCGTTTTGGAATCAGCAACCCAGCCTGCAGAGACCAGACGTGTTGTCCAGCACTTTAAATGTATATTACACTTTTAGGAGAAAACGAAACACACGTCTAAATCACATAAAGAGCACATATATAAATCCAATGACACACATAGTTGGGGCCAGGCCAAGAATTTGCGCCCAGCCCTAATCGGTTGCGACATCATAAATGAATTATTAGAATATTTTACAAAGAAGGAAATAGGTCTCAGACACATACTGTCAATAGAGTCGCATTCCTGTAGTTCACCAAGAAATGAATTCAAGTCACAATCAGTCGAGCCAAAAAAACACCCAACAGCGCAGCACACGGAAACACACTTTTTTTTTCATTCGTCATATTTTCATAAAATAATTAAAAATATAGATAAATTGTCTGGACCGATTTCCTTCGCATCATAATGTTCAGCCGGGTCTTCTGTATCATACCCGACAATACATTTCCAAATCCGTGCGCGATAAATGTGAATAAAACGTCAAGATAAAAGACGAGTAGCGAGAGGTTGGTCCGATGTGCGTCACCGACGACCCGATATATTTATTTCAAAAATTAATTAAAAATCCTCAGTGCGTCGGACCGTGACAATATTTACATGAAAATAAAGCGCAAAGGCTCGAGATTGTTTACAGATGGATGTTGACCAAAAATATTGGACGAAGTGTCAAAAATGGAACATAATTCCAGAGTGAGGCAATGCGTCGGGGGGAAGACCCAGAGGACAGAAAGGCCCTCGCCCCTTCCGACATTTCGAATAGATACATCAAATGTTTGCAACGCTTTTTGACATGCTTCCTACATTGAGTGGACACCAAACACCGTCCTCTGTCATTGCCGACGGGTTTGCGTCGCTGTTATTGCGTTTATGACACTGTAAAGTCCTCTTAAAAGCACGAGCGCTCCTGTAAAAAAACAACATGGCGATGGAACACAGGGCAGCACTGCGCTGGGGAGTGCATACGTGTGCATGGAAATAATCAGGCTATCTAAAATAATAACAATAAAAAAATCAACGGGGCAACACGTGAGGAGGACTAAAGAAATCCTTTCGGTGTCACAGATCGCACAGCTCGGAAGTTTCACGAACAACGTCTTCGCGACCGCAGTTTCAAAAATGGCAAGAAATGACAGAAAGCGACACTTTAGGTGAATATGAGGAATAAACAGTCGGGATCGAGAGCTATGAGGATCTACTGCGCGACAGTTGCCAACAGCGGCCAGCAAAGCAGTCAGAAAACAAATCAGGAGGCTTTAAAGTCGAGCACGGAAATAATAAGACTTGTCGGTGTTTCGGTTTACCTCCAACATCCAAGTCGCGACCATCCTCCTCATAAACGGCTGAATATCTTTCTGGACGACTTTGAAATATGAATATTGGGGTAGAAACCTCTCCTCTATGGTCAACAAGCTTTGCAGGACTCTGTCATCGCACAGGAGGTTCGGATCGGGACGAGCTCGGATGGTGTCCATTTCGAGGCAGAGCAGCTCCATGGTGCTGGTGCTTTCACTAAAGTAGAAAAAAAAAAAAGTAGTATTTCTCTCACGGAAGCGTATAAGCGCGGCGTTGCGGAGCAAAAAATGCAAAAGGATGGCAGGGAAAGTCTTTAAGAGGCATACAAAGTGAGACTGCAGGGCTCCGTAAGAGTAGTCCTGCCTCTCCTTGTTGAGAACTTTTTCCTCTCTCCCCACAGCGCGCCTCTGCTTTCATCCGCCTGCA
Source organism: Taurulus bubalis (assembly GCF_910589615.1). NCBI lineage: Eukaryota > Metazoa > Chordata > Actinopteri > Perciformes > Cottidae > Taurulus > Taurulus bubalis. The sequence continues at coordinate 7,279,359 of NC_136597.1, forward strand.
GATCAGGCGCATTTCAAGCCTGCCCTGCGTGCGCCACTGACGCAATGCACTTCATTACCTCTGCACAGAGCAGAAGCAGCATGCTGCAGCCCGGTCCCGCTTTCTTCTTCTCTGGCAGCCACGACATCTTTCAGCCAACGTGTTTCATTTAAACATGTAGATCATATATATATATATATATATATATATATATATATATATATATATATATATATATATATATATATATATATATATATATATATGGTGGACATTTCACAAAAAGTAGATCCCCAACACTAAAGGTGCAGAATAAATCCACCTAAACTCCACTTTAACGAGATTTCTTCACATTTACAGACAGTTTTAGCTTGAGAGGAACCAATTATATAATTTGTGTTGCTACATTAAAGTTTGTGACTGATGGATGTTTCATCCCAACATGGTGCGTTCAGTTATAACACTTCTCTGTGTTTTAATGGACGCGTTTCTTTATGTTGCTGCTTGATGTTCTGATGATCACAGAATGAAGAGAATAATGTCAGTGTCACATAACATGATGCACTGAGTCAAGTATTCCAATTGTCGCATTATTATTACTCACATTTTCATCATAAGAAAGCCTTTAAGAAACCAACTTTATAGGAGTTCTTTAAGTGCGGCACGTGGCTCCTTATTAGAATAACAGTTTAGAGGAGAAAGAAAGAACAACTCCCAAAAGTGTCTTTTTAACATCGCTATCTCCTTCACATGTCAGGCAGCTTTCGCAAACGGACTCAGTGAACCTCACGGAGCATGACGCATGTCGACGCTATGTATGTGGCCTTAAACGCGACATGTTCACTTACAGCGGCGCGTGCTCGCGCACGGACACACGCACGGGGTAGAGCCACCCACCCACTCACTCACTCTGACACGCGCGCGAACACACACACACACACACACACACACACACACACACACACACACACACACACACACACACACACACACACACACTTATGAACTATTTAATTCATTGCAGCCACCAACTGCTTGTGGTTTCTGCGATGGCTTTCTAGGAAACGTGATGCAGCGTTCTCTTTTTTTTTTCATATGTTCTGTTAAAGATAACACAAAGACCTTTGTCCCTCCACCAAAGACCCTTGACTTTGCTCAACCCAAATATGATCAACCTACTTAACAATTCCTGCTATAAATCACTTTTTTTTTTTTTTTTATTATTCAGACTTCTTTGCTAATTTATGGAAAAACAAGCAGGTGGAATCGAAGCTGAGAGTGTAAGTCATTGAGCGTGATAATTAAAAAAATGACTGCCAAATGATTTAGCCTCACATACAGTCACAAAGGGAATCTGCATGGGTAAATATGGTAATCCCCCTCCTATTCTTAGTCAACTTCAAAGACTGAGCCTTGAATGAAACGAGACTTCAGTGCATCAGGACAAGACTGGGGACTGTAAGTCCTCAGAGCTTTAGAGTTGTTAATTTCCATTCGACGATTGTTGGCTATATAGCAATGCTTGTGAGAAAAGTGGGGGAAATGTCTCTTTAAAGTTTTTTTCCACTCTAAGTTGTTTCCTCCTCCCCGTGTGTCTATTTGCATAGCCAATAGTTCCTCAGCGCTGTGTGATTGTTACTGGGCAGACTTCTTCTCCCTCTCTCTCTCTCTCTCTCTCTCTCTCTCTCTCTCTCTCTCTCTCTCTCTCTCTCTCTCTCTCTCTCTTTCTCTCTCTGCCGTGGTCAGCTATCAGTCTCACCCAATAAAGGATGTCGCTGCTGCCACGCGCACCAGAGGGTCCTGATTAAGGTTCAATACATTCCTGCTTGATGGGAAAAGAGGCAGCGATTCAGTCTTTATAATCATTTAGTTCCAGTGTTTAAACACCAGAAGAGGAGAGAAACTTTGCGACTGGAGTGACACATCTCCTCTGCAGTGCATCCTGGGTAGTTGATGACATTTCCAGAAACTAGAGTCTGTATGTTGAAACGAGGAAGAATGCAATCACTTCACAAAATGACTCCCAGTTCAAGAAAATGTATGAACATTCGAATTAAGTATGAAAAAGAAAAATCGGAATGATTGCATCCTTAATGGCAGGGACTTTCCGTTGAAAAAAAAAACAACTTCCACACTGTATAATGGATTAAATTCATCTTCACTTGACAGTTTTTCAGTTCAATTCAAGCACCACAACTTGAAATTCCCCCTTGACCAGAATACACTTGAAATGGTCGTGTTTCTACTTTGATGCAAAAGATGAGAAAACAAAACAAAAAAAACCATTCGGAATTAATCGAAACTATAAGAGATGTGCTATTTCTGGCTAAATTGACTGCTTCATAGTTTAAAGAAGCCAAATCCAATGTGTGTGGACAGGGTGCTGAGGTGGAGAGGCAGGTGCTCCAAGCCCTGCTCCACATCCAGCTCCAGCAGCTGCCTGGCTCCAGCTCCCCAAACTGCGCAATTACGCATCTCAGAGTCATCCTTTCCAGCATTTCCCCAGGCTGATGTCAGTAATGGTCACGTCTGCTTTGTCACAAGCAATATAGTAATATAATGTCAAAAAAAGAAGAAGAAAATCACTGATAATATGCATCAGGTCCCTTCAACATTGACAGAGGCAGCATGCACTGCAAAATGCCAGCTGGACCTAATCAATCCTAACATTAAAATATGGCTTCCTCCTAAAAAGGAAAAATCACTAGAGATGAATTAAATGCCAGCTTGTTCAAACAGTCACTTCACAGTTTTTATGTGTTTTTTTTCATCAAGGGAAATCTTAAGATAAGGCTAATAATATAATCAAGGAGCTTTTCTAAAACAATATTAAAATACGTTCATTCCCTTTTATCAAAGATTAAAAAAATAAATAAAAAAAAACCCTCATGAACACACTTTAAAAAGTTGTTTTGTTCTATCTGCGGCTCGTGCAGCAGAACAGTGACGTCAGCGGCTCCTCTGAGACCTCAGCAGCGCATTGTGTGCCCGGAAGCTTTCACTTACCATATCAGAATAAAATCGGAACACACAAAACACTACAAGTTGCGACACAAAACATTAATTTGCACACCAGGAGGGAAGCAGTCAATAAAAACTGAAGTCTGAAAAGTTGCTGCACACTGCAAGAAATATCCTTTGAGTCAAATTATTTCCCGCGGTGTCGGGTTTTAAAACGTTAATGTATCTAATAAAAGTGTAAAAAAAAAACAATCAGAGAGGAGGGGAGCTAAGCCCACGTCCTAGAAAGTTTGATCAAATACTGCTATTTCCTGGAAACCATGAAAGCATCTGCCTTCATGCTTTGTTTCAAAAGGCAGATAATTCCAGAAAAACTCCGAATTCATTTTTTTAAATGAAAAACATGCAGCATTATTAACCCTTGCTTGTGGATGTTTTCCCCCGCGTGGTTTTGCTTAGAAACACGACTTAAATAAGTGAATAAAAGAGTGAGAGTCACTTTTTGCAGTGATGTCTGACCAGTGACTCATCACCACCGGTCTCAGTTTAAATCCGTTACAGCGACAGAGAGGAGCAGACAGCACCCCGGGGTGTCTGCTTGATGAGCGTCGCTCGGTGTTATTGGTCTTTTTCTTGTCTTATTATTTTTACCGACATCAAAATAGGAACAATGACGCTCAAAAAATGTCCCATGAGACAAAAAAAGTGTCGGAGGGGAATTTGGCAGCCTCCTCTTGAGGCAGAACCAGTTGTGAGATGACAGCAGCTCTGAGAGAAGAATTAAACAGCTCTGCCTTTTCCATCAAGTGTGAAAGTCTATTATCAACTCGGCAGACACCTTATAGGCTTTGAAACAGGGGGCTTTAATATCACATTATTTTTATTGCAAAAAATAATGCACAAATAGTGCATTTTATGTAACATATTTACACACATTATATGCTCAACTATAAATGTTAAGAGAGCAATCATCAGGGCAGTTTCTCTGTTTTTGTATGAATAGGCTAAATGTCCATCAATGTAAAAGTGAAACTAAAATAAACAAGAATAGACTATGAAGATTGGCTTATCAAACAAAGCTTTCACAAACTGCAGCAAATAGATAAAATCTCCTCAGTTATGTGTAAATGAAATACCTCAAACACAATCTAAAAACAACACACCTGCACCAGCAGGTCAGAAACTGCCATGTAGGAAATACAACTCTTCATGAAATTAAATAAAAAGATTCATAGTGTGTTATTGTAATCTGACATGATCAATTAGCCACCACGTTTCTTTTAAGCATTCAAAGAAACTAAAATATGAAATAAATGTAATGTAATAAAGGAACATTGGTGGATTCATGTGGAATTCCACCAAAGTCTTTTCAGTTTGAATTCTGTAATAATTCTTCATATATCTTTGTTCAAACTGTTTATATATATTATTATTAATTTTGTCATGATTAATCTTAAGGTTAATTTTTGGAAGATTTTTGATAAAGGTATTAACAATCCAACTATAATAGTTCATTTTTGAACAGCTAGAGAATTTACTAATTTACTAAAAATAATTCAGAGATTTAATTATTTGTGAGAAAACGACAGGAATAAAATTGAACATTTCATGCTTAAAATTCAAGCGTGCTCATTTGTTAATTTTGTGGCTAAAAAATCTGCTTGATTTCGATTTAGTTTAGATTTTATGAACATACAACATATATTGCTATTGTACTAAACACAGGGAGTAACGTTTACAACGGCTAAAATCAGAGGAGGATTTCTCTTCATTATTTGTTGGAATTGTTGCTTTGAAAATATGCCTTCATGTTTACACCATGCTGCTCAGCCTGGAACAAAATGCAGCATTTTAACAAGAACACAGTTAATTCAACAACCAAGCAGCAGGTGAGATGTGCACCACAGCCCTCAAATAAACATCCAGCAGCCTCCTCTCTCTTTCTGCTTCGCCCAACATTTTTTTGGAGGGATTCATCTGCAAATTGAACCTCTGAGGTCACCTCCTGCAGGTCACAGAGGAGCATGGAGACGTCTCAGAGAGCAACAACCAACAACTGCAACACAAGCCATTATTTCTTTAGCTCAAGCGCTATAACATGAAATAGAAATTCATGACGAGAAAATAGTTTTCAGATGCTCCCAAACGGATCTTGAGCAACACTGCATGACGGCTATCACCACCATAATGTGACTCACAACAAAACATCACAATCACGTACATACAATTTGTTTATCATGCACACATTCCCCAATTTTTTCATGTATTTTTCTGTGGTTGAGTAACTGCAGATGTGTGTGCCAAACAACAATGCAGAGAAAACTTAATCATCCATGACAAAAAAAACACCAGACTTAATGCAAAACGTCACTTGAAAAACTATTCTCCAACTGTACAGTTTCAAACATCACAAACTTGTTGCTAAAATGTAGACATGTAAAACATTTTAGCGCGCGTTGTGTGTTTGAATGCTTCACCGCCTTCAACTGCATCCCACTGGTCCATGAAATACAAAGTGTTTGAGTCGTTAAAAACAACACCAGTACGTGTTGACCTTGTCCTCGTATCATTTGAAATGGTTCCAAACTGTGTTTTCACTGTAACCACAATCTAAATGATGATGCATCCTGGATGAATCAAAACCCAATTATAGGTGCAGAATCAACTGAAACCTCCAACATTCTGGCTGTCATGCGGCTTTGACTCCATGAAGATCGATAAAACACAAATGTTTCATCCCCACATCCGGGATGGAAACAGGTCCGTTTGTCCCATTTAAACAAACGTACACATTTGTAATATTTTAAGACAAATATCTCGCCAGCAATCAGCTGATAGGATGAATGGCACCCTCTCAAAACAAACAAGACATAATCTGTGCGTCCTGCTCTGTTGGGAGCATGGCAGACTGTATGATGTGAGTGTTTCCAGCAGTGGTGTGAAGCTTGTCCCTGACATCTCCACTAACCACCTGTGGGATTTCTTCGATTCCCCCTCCATGACTGATGTTGCAACAATGCAGCTTTGGCACCGAGGGCTCGCCCTGCAGACGTCCCTCAGACTCCTTCAGAAATTCTTTATGCAAACACGTCCTCCCAAATTCTTTGAGACATGCCCTTATCTCATTAACTGGAAACGAAACAAGGGGCAGCAAAAACACGTAAAGAACAAAGTCTTAATTGTTGACGTCTTTTGGGAAAAGATGTTGACTGCAGGTCTAGTTGAAACAAGACATCTAATTCAAGTAAATACCTTTCAGAGCCGCTGGTCATAATGCAACCGCTACATGGTGGAGCAGTGGTGATAACAGCTGCCTTCACTGGCAGCAAGGGTTCAAAACTACATTGTTAATATCTGTGTGATAAACCTCTATTCATTCTTATTAATTAAGCTAAGAGCATTCCTCATCTTGGAATATGTTGCAGAATGTTTTAAAGCTCAGAGAACTGATACCACTGACTGCTTTTACATCTAGAAGGAAAGAAATAGAGGCTGGTTCCCAAAAATGTAAATGTTTCTTAAATTGACTCTGTTACGTCACTGTCTCTTAGCTTTTAGTTTCTTTTAACTTGTCTTGTTCTGTGTTTTCTGTCTATAACTATGTGTTTTGTATGCTGCTGCCTGTCTTGGCCAGGTCTCCCTCGAAAAAGAGATGTTTAATCTCAATGGGATTCTCCTGGTTAAATAAAGGTTTAAATAAAAAAATAAAAAAGATTCAGTTCTGCAACACCCTATAGTGTCATCTCCAAATGTTGTGACGGACACCCATCACACATTTCTTTAAAGAGAGAAAAGGTCATACCGCAGGACAATAAGGAATTAGTAAGAAATGAAGTAGAAGTTATACTTTGCACAAAGCAGCAGCTCGTGGCCAGAGCTGTATCCTTCTCTGGTCAAATGAACTTCTAATAGTAATTACCTTAGTAACTAACATTAATTCTAATGTTTGCAACAAAAAGTACATACGTTTGTGTGGGATCTCCTTCTCTTTAAAATATTTTGCTGTTGTTGTAGTTTTTAGATTTTTATTCAAACACCTCATGTGACTGTTGTTGGTCTGTACAAATAAAAGGTACCGAGTGCTGGTTGTGGGACAATAATAATAACCTTCGGTTAACACAAGAGCGAACCCTCTGGTATTCATTTACCTTTCCTCTGCCCTTCCACCCCATTCCTTCATCCCTGCATCCATCCCTCCCCTCTTTTGCATGCTTGACCCTGTCTTTTGAACTCCACCAACAACCTTTGATGCGGTCATCCAATCTGGGGCCAAATGAGCCAGATAGAGAGGTGGGTTTGGAGCACCGGCTGCTAAATAATGTCAATATTTCCTTGCTCTAACAGAGGATAAACTGCTTTCTCACACTTTTTCTGCCACAGTGAAGGCTGCCTCGCTCCACGCTGCAGAGCGGCTCAGCTGCTGCCGCTGTCTCTTCCCCTCCTGCTCCTCCAGGATTTTCCCATGTTCATATCACTAGCCCTTGACTTTGTCACTCATGCAACAGCTGCTTGCTGATACCACACCACAGTTCCAGCCTATTGCTCTCCCTTCTTTCAGTATGCACACCAACAACAAAGGCATTGTTAATCCAGCAGAGTCCTTGGTGCAGAATGCAAGGACTTCTAGGGAGAGGTAGTGTACGTCAAGACAAATAACTTTTTTGCAACAAATTTCTTTTCCAGATTGTTTGAAAATTGTGTCTCTTGGTGCTTTGGGAGGATCAACATCCTGAGGACTAACACCTGGAATCACAACAAGCTCAGACTAAAACACGCTGAATTTGAGGTCAAAGAGATCTCACACCATGGGCTTATCAAATAAAGCTCACCGGCACTTGAATACCGGCACCAATCAGAAGATCGCCACTCATAATTTATTAAAAACTGTAATTAAAGCGACGCAAAGGAGATGCTGAATGATATGAGGAACATAGCTGCACCAGTGAGCTGCAGAATAACCCAAGTCAAGTCAAGCCGTTCATACAAATCCTGTTTAATCTATGATTCACATACCGCTCCCAATAGCGAACAAAAGAAAAGCTGCCTATTTACATTGAGTGTGTCAAACACACAGAGAGGTAACGCCAACATTAAAGTTAACCATATAGTTCCCAAAATAACTCAAGTGACTACAAATAAACCCAAACACCAAACATAGTGAACACCTGAGCACAGACCAGCCCTCACATGCACACATGCATGCAGTAAGCGGTGCTACGGTTGCCCTCGTTTCCTTATCGCTCCTGCAGACGGTAACAGATGGCACATGGAAGACAACAAGATTTCAACAATTATGGAGGGTTTCCCTCCTGTCGCAACGGCATCAGGTGCTCACCGATCTGCTGCCGCTAATAATAAACACAGAGAAAAAAAAAAGCCTAATGAAGAAACGAGACAAAGATGCGGAAACAGCTGATGAAAAATACACACAAAATGACACCTTAAAATACACAAGGAAAGCAGAAACCCACCCACACACAGACACTATCTGATCTTCTTAGTGATCAGTGATAGAGAAACATGAGGGGGGCCCACCACAGTGGCTCTCCTGGTAGACGTGCCGCTTCATTACAGCACCACACATGAATGTGCATCCATCCTCCCAAACACTCTGGATCAGCCCCGCAATAATCTGATCCTTTTGGGAAACCGAGGTGTCGGACTGTAATTTATAGGCCGTATCTTTCAAGTCTTTCCCTCGGCTCCGCTGGTGGCGTCAGCCGCTGAGCCACTGTGTGTGTTTAACGGCTACATGTGTCGCTCCCTATCTCGCTCTCTGAGTGGCACAAAGGTAAAAGGAAGCTTAACAGCCTGGGAAAAAGTTGAACAGTGTGAAATTACCTTGATCCAAAGATTCCTGCCACATACCAGCCCAATGAACCCATAACAGAGCAGGCACTCAGTCAGAGAGCCCTGCCTGCAGGGAACAGCTGAGACATTACAGAGGGAGAGGGAAAGAGAAGGGAGGTGGGGGGTGTACAGGGAGGTGAAAGAAAGAAAGAAAGATAAATGGGAGCAGGAAAGAGGCCCACCTCCAGTAATCTCCAGTCTACAGCCAGTGGTCGGGGTCAGAGTATCTATATGTAATGTACATCCATGATAACGCTGGACAACTGGTAGGTGGGGTACCACTGACTTTATTAAGTCAGATTTCACACTCAGAGGCCCTTTCAGGGGTTCACGGAGGAGCAGCTGTAGGGCTGTATGATGTTGACAAAATATTGTGGAAAAATGAGTTGACAATGCTTACAATTGAATCTGGTTTGTTGACAATTCATTTTCAATGAGTCTGTTTCAATCAAGGCAATTTCTCGGTCAGCCTGGAATAAAAGTGTGTTGATGATGCGCGAAATGGAACTGATCAACCCTTTAGAATTCGTACCAAGGAGGCTTTTATTTAAATTTTTATATATTTATTAAAGACAGAAACGTTCTGCAAACAAACAAGGCAGGGCTCTGTGATGGGAAGGCATTTTTAAAAATGTATTTAGATGGATTAAGATGTTTGTTGACCTACTTGCCTTGGCCAGAGAGCCATGCTTTGATGCCTTGGTAAAGGCATGCGGGCCAAAATGTGATGGTAAATCATCTACAGTAAATAGACGCTTTGAATACGTTTCGCTTCACAAAGCTGAGCCTTGTTGTGTAAGAATGACTCTTACTTTCTACTTCATCTATTGCTTTTTCTTTTCATTTTTGATTCTATAATAAGTTGAAATGCTGCAGCAGAATTGTTTTATTTTTTCTTCCAGTTACAGGCAAATCTTTTATATGAGAACTAACTGTGATGCACTTTCATCATTCTCAATATAATTCCTGAGAATTGGATGGGTCTTATTTTAATCAAGAGTATTACTCATGGAAGCCCGCAACCTTGACTTATACAAATCAAACACGCCTTTATTGGATAATTAAAATCACACAATATTGCAACCATCACACAATTATAAGCTCTTAATTTGATTTTTGTTCAAACTCAGTTATATAGGATCATTTTATTACTTTGGCATTTTCTGCTATCAATAAATATAATAATAATAATAAATTTTACTTGTATATCGCTTTACATGGTACTCAAGGCACTTTACATGGTAAAAACAAACAACAGAAGCAATAATTATATAAACTAGAGATTACATCACAGTAAGAAACAAAACAAAAAAATAATTAACTAGCATCACAGGTTAAAAGCAGATTTAAAAAAATATATTTTAAGTGCTGTTTTGAAAGAGGCGAGTGATGGAAAATATCTGAGGTGCTGAGGAGAGAGTTCCAAAGGGAGGGGCAGCATGGAGAGGAGGAGGTCATTGGTGATTTTGATTAGGGCTGTTTCTGTGCTGTGGTGAGATCTGAATCTGGATTTAAATGGTTCATAGAGTTGGTTGGTATAGATGAACCAAGAGAAGATAAGGGCGTTAACACCATCAGGGAGTCCAACAAGTGATTAGGGATGTAAATGCAAGTGTGGGATCAATACAGACAAACAATAAAACGCCTCAATTCAAATTCATCTGAAAACAGGCAGTCCAGAAAAAGAGCAGGAGCATCAATGACATAACCAATCAATACAAGCTTCGCTCTAAGAGCAGCATCACCGGATAGTGGCCAACATAAAAAAAACAAATAGAAAAATCGACAAACTAAATAAAATCACTAAGAATAATACATGTGTAAATAGTCAATATATTAAAAAAAGATATATGCTGAAAGGTTTCTATATACTTTGATAATGAGGCTATTTTTTACAGCATGCAGCTTGTGTTTAGCACACTTGATGAATTTGACTGATTGAAATAAAACAACGTAATAAATATATATAGCAGCGGAAAAGAAATTAGTGAATGCCACAACACAGAGAATGAGTAGGGAAATGAATGGAAAGGTATTTTACTTTATTTTTTATATTTATTTTTACTCATCTTTATTCAATTATGTTCATTTTTCAGGTTATTCATTGATAGGTACATCTAAATATTATTTACGTAGATATTTGATAACTTTTTTATGAATTTGTATATTTCTGAATTTATTTGAACTTGTGAGGCCTTTTTATCCAATAACCAATGGTTGAACACTCAAGTCAAAAGGTTTTCACAAAAGCTCAATGAGGCAATACATATCATGTGTTGGACAAAAAATGCAATAAAAGATAAAACATAAAATAACAATAACAAATAACACATTACCACTGATGATATTTCGACCAGCTAGCTCTTCTCCAGACAAAACCTTTGTCTTGGACTCATCACAAACCAATGAGCCAATAAAAAGCGAACAAACAATAAAACTGTAAGGAATTCCTGTTGGAGCACCGGCTTTCACCCACACTGTTTGGGTTTCTGTGAGGAATAAAGGACATTGCATTCATGTGAATGATGGTAAAGGGAGGTCGGTGTGATTGTTGTTTTTCTATCTCAGACACAACAATGAATGGATACATTTTGTATTGGCAGAGGAAACAAACACCCCCGCGTGCTTCACTGCATTTCAGTCACTGTCTTTATAGGTTCTATACAAATAAAGCTAATCACATGTTTTCTGACATGGTAGACAAATGCCAGAAGGACTTCTTCGCCACTAATTAACAATCTGTGCACAAAAAGAAAAAAAATAATCAATTTTTTTCTATTTAGTGGTAAAAAACAACAACATTGTAGCTTAATGATTTATAAAGTAAATGCCCATTTCTATAATGGCTGCATTTGATAAGTAACTGTGGGTCAAATTCAGTGTGGATCTTCATTGCAGTATGGAGTCATTGGACAAAATGTTTTGGTTAAAAGATTAAGTGAGCTTAAGATACGATGAAGAAAACCACCCTGACATAAATAATTATTACTAAACAGATACATTTTCTTATATTGGTCTAATAGTTTTTAATCTATTAGAAGTATTTAAAATACATTTATGGGAAAATTACATACCATGTGTGATCAACTAGAACTCAACACAGTGCCTTATTGAAAGACTGAAGGAGTTGAACCGGTTTCTAGGTACTTCAGAATTGAGCAGTTTCTGTGTTTGTTGGTTGCACCTGTTTGTTGTGTGGGAGCCTGCGATGAGTTTATTCTTATCAGAATATCTGCAGTGCCTCAGCAGTCGTGCTTCTCTCTGGTTTTGGAAGTGTGACAATTTTTTTTGTCCCCAATTAGAGAAACCGTCTGCTGGAGGTACCGATTCTGACAGCGCCGGATATGAGCAACAGTGCACTTTGTGCCACATCTAGAGCAAAGTAACCTGAGAGCTGATGGGGAGTGTGCCATCAGGTTAATCAGGTGCAAAACGCTTATGCTGCACAACTGAAAGGCACAGTCAAATTGCTTCTTGACTGCTGTTGTGCGTGCAAACACATGAACATGTCTGTGTGTAACAGGCACACACACACACACACACACACACACACACACACACACACACACACACACACACACACACTGACACAAACAATTCTTGAATATAGTGCAGTTTTTACTCAATTTTATTGAAATTTGTCAGATGCAAGAATCAATCAATGTTTGTAAAGAGCGTGTTGACATTGAGGGGAGGTGAAATGAAGCTTCAGAGGCAAGCTTTTTCTTTGGCAAAACTAAACTAAAAAACATGCTTTCAAAAACAACATAGATAGTGTTTGTATTCCAGATAATTGAGTTAGGTTTGGTCAAGAGATTTCTAAAATTCACTTTGGCTTCAGACAACCCTGTGGCCATAAAGTGAAGTCTCTCTTCTATTTCATCTGGTGATCTTTGAGGATCTGATTTCCCCAAACCTCTCCTCCTGTTAACTAACAGAAACACACAGACATGTTTTCACCAGTAAGTAGACCTTTTAGAATTGATAGGTCCACCGACTAGTTCATGTTTTCTTTATTTTTCCCAGCTCTCTTTGACAGAAGTTAAAGTGTGCTGCTGATTTCTCATTGCAAACAAACACTGCTTTGTTTATATTAATGTCTTGACATCCAAAATGCATTGTGTGCATCCATACGGGCTAACACAAATGTTGAATGCTTGTTTTGTATGTTTTGCAATCTGCATTGTTCAAATCGCCTCCTCTTTTATACGTTCTCTTTTTAAAATCAAAAGAATGGCTCTACAGCACCACTAACAGTCAAAGATATTGCTCGCTGCAGGTCATATCGCACATTACATGATACGTGGTAAATAACTATCATGATTTTAGTGGAAGTTAAAACACTGAAACAATTAATTTGATCCTGTTAACTTATACGTTCATGGTCTTTCCTGTCAACGAATATTGGATATTCAATTTACCATACCTGTTAACATATCTTTGATAATTGTATGAATATATTACAGCAAGTAGGCGTGCCACAGTAAGTCAGTGATAAAGTATACATGTATACATTACATGCCACTGTTTTTATAAATCCATTTAGTAATTTTTCATGTTACAGCCCCAATTATTCATTTCCATGTATCATGTATTATTTGTTAATCACATAAAGCGTGTAATAAGCTAAGGAGGAGTCAAATTTCACAATAGTAGATTTGCAAAAGCGAAAAGCAAAACCGCTTTATGCTAATATTTTGAATTAAATGCCAGAGCTAATAAGGAATCGGATAATGATTATAAAGCAATCTTCAGACTTTTGGTATGAAGCCGAAACATACGGCCCTGCAGCGAAAGATAGCATCAACACTGGCAGAAGAAAAAAGAGAAGCACATTTTCCTCCTACAATCATTATGACATGTGATCAGATCTGAAAACAGGTCCGTTCAGGTATCAGAAGAGACGAGACCTGCAGCGATTCCACAGGACCCTACCCAGCCCATGAGACCTGGACTGAATGGTTGGAAACTCGGGTCTCAGGTCGGGTCACGGTCACCGGTCACTGGGGCTGGTGTAGACCTCTATTTCTAGTGACTAAGCTAATATCTTTTCTCAGTATATGATTGCTGCCTTGGGAACTGGGAAGAAGAACTGTGAGGAAAACACAGATAGTAAACTCAACTTTATGTGATTCTCCATTTGCATTAAGGAGCTGGACTCATTCATGTTCCATTACCTCAGGAATGTATAGTGGGGAACAAGGGAGCAGCACATCACAGGCCGGCACTCACCTTTCAACCCCCCTCCCCAAAACCCCTAACGCCTGTAATCATGTTAGCTCATACATAATCACATTTCAATTACAGGAGTGTGACCCTTGCCTCCCAACATGTCTAATCTAATACATGTGTTTCCTAAAAGACAGAGGGATGCCTTGTGTGTCAAAGGAGGGGAAAAAAGAAGCATGCAACAACAACATGCTGTGTCATGCCGAAGCTATAAAAAGGGATGCAGCAATTTCTCTCTGAGTCAGCCTTGGAAGTCAGCAGCTATTTTTAGCAGGACGTATGTGGCGCTTGGAAGGGATGTAAACACTGTTGGATTTGGATCGGCGACGATGGGAGCAAAGTTGGGGAGAGAAAGGAGGATACAAACGAAGATGCATGCAGCAAGAATAACAATCCCACGGACCAAGTGTGTGTGTGTGTGTGTGTGTGTCTCTATCAGCCTCTCAGTCTGCCTGTGTGTGTGTGTGTGAGTGTGTGTGTGTGTGTGTGTGTGTGTGTGTGTGTGTGTGTATGTGTGTGTCAGGGGCCCTCTGAACTCCAGGCCTTTCTGCAATCCCATCGTTCAGGAGAGTGGAGAGAAAACACCAAAGAACCCCTCAGCCATAAATCTACCTCTCCCCCCTCGCTGTCGGTCCCACTGGGTAAGGTAATTTTTTCCTTCAAGACTTTTTCACCTTGTCTCCATCTCTCTCTCTCTCTCTCCTTCTCTTCTTCTCTTCCCTCTCTTTCTGTCGGCCTGCTCTTTCACTCTGTAATTCCCACTCTGTCACTCTGTGCCTGTGTGCTTAGCGGCCTTGTGTCATTATTATGGGCCAATTTGTGTCAATGCTAACATCCCATTCATCATGGGGGGAATGGTTTCCGCCAGGGCTGGGGGAGCTCACATACCTCACCTCTCACATTTTCACCATGGTGGCATCCGCTCCACTAGGGGGTCAGAGGTCAGAGTTCCAGACCTCCTGAGTGATCACTGACTTCTCTGCTAACCCCTTCCCTGAACTCCCATTCCTGCTCCCCGCCAGCTCTTTTACATTTCCAGGTCTTCACCCTCCTTCCCTTGATTCCTCTTTCCACTTCAGTGACTCCCAAATCCCCAGTTCTTCCTCTGTCCTAAATCTCTTTATATTTCCATGACCACTGTCATTTTACCTTTGACAAGACAAACCGCACTTTTTCTCTTTAAGAGTGTGCCACTAAA
Source organism: Taurulus bubalis (assembly GCF_910589615.1). Taxonomy (NCBI): domain Eukaryota; kingdom Metazoa; phylum Chordata; class Actinopteri; order Perciformes; family Cottidae; genus Taurulus; species Taurulus bubalis. The sequence goes on from NC_136597.1 coordinate 7,294,576, forward strand.
AGACAAAATCTCTAAATATCACTTCTGACTTTTCTCATGAGGCTGATGTTTCTGCAGAGAGGTCTGCACCACGCTCCACACATTATGTTCCTTTTTTCCCAAGCCATATCCCACCCACACACTCACCAACCCTCCACAACTCAACCCCCTATCACATCAATGGCTCACATCCTTTACTCTCACTAAAACCCCTGCATACGATGGTTTTCTTATGAATGAAGGCCCCAAACGAAAGTGCATTCCTGTCTCAGCTCAGAGATGAAGCAGCTGGCTGTTTGGTGAGTTCATGTCAGACGTTTGGTGTTTTATATCCACGTTCTCCACAGGAGAATAGGATTACGCAGTGAGTATAGAGGAGGACGAAAAAACACACGAACAAGAAGAACTTTAACCACAGGAAATGGGGCCCTGGAGGACTATGTGCAGAGAATTGCTGTGGAAATGCCACCATACCACCTGAGGTTGCTCCTCCTGTGAACTGTAGGCTGGGACAAAGGAGGAATTGAAGCTGATGTCAAGGTGGAAGGTCAGAGCACAGTGCAAATATCTTCTGTGATGGTGTAGACTTCTTTTCCCCCAAACATGTTTCATGTGTCTGTATCAAAGCTTCTAATGGACGATTTCATTCCTCGTTTAGAGCGTGCAAACTAATTAAGACCTGTGCAGTTGACCCTGCACGACTACACAACGCAGAGAGCAAAGATTTCAGAAAAAAAGTCTTTGGGTGAGACCTTTTCTGCTAATGCCTGAACATAAGCAGCTGAGCTGAAAGGATCCTTGTTGTTGTGAAGTTCCCCTTGCTTGTTTAGAGATGGTATTTGCTGTAAATCTGTGCAGTGAGAGCTTGGCTCCGGTGTGTCGCAGGCTGCCAGACGGAGGCAGGCATGGGGAAGGAAGGCATGTGGGGCACGCAAGTCCATCTACATTTCGCTCTCTGCCAGCTCCTAATTATGCTCAATTACACCTTTAACACAAGTGGGCCGCTGTGGACATTTCTCAGGGTGTGAGGTCAAGCATTTCCTGTGTCTGTGAATGGCCCAGCGTCAGGGGAATTGTCTTGCATGGGCCTCCCTCTCTCCCTCCCTCCATCATTCACCCTCTCGGTCCTTTTGACCCCTCCTCCACAAAGCCCCGATCCCAGACCTCCACCATTCACCAATGAGTCAGATAGTTGGGGCTTAACCTCTGTGACTTGCTAAGGCTCACTTCTGTCAAACACAAACAAACAGGAAAAGGCATGCATGCCCTGACTCCCTCACGTACACTCGTGCATGTGTGCATGGGGTGCATGCAAATAGAACTTGCACATAAGACATGTTAACAACTCAAGATAAACCTTAAGTATTTGTTCAGCATCCCGTTTGACACCCACCCCTCTCCAGCTAGAGACAGGTTTTCTATTTTATGATGGTATAATTCATTTTTGGATGGATTTTGGTGCGGGCCTGGCTGTTATATACAGATCAGATCAGATCTAGTCTTATCTAATCTAATTGACAGAGTGTGTTTTTAGGCGTCAAAATGTGTGAGTCACAGCTTCTGAAGAAGCGGAAAACCCGCTGCATAATAGTAGTGTACCAACAGGCTGGGTTCCCACACCCAGTAGGAAAATAAATACTCCATAATCACTGCCTATCAAAACAGGCAACAGGGAAAACCGAAAATGGCACATTCCATGGGAAATCCATAGCGAGCAAGTACATGCTCGCTCCTCCGCACTGACATTTCAGAGACACAAGGGAGAGATTAGAGGCACATGTGGAAGGGACACAAAACCAGGATGAAAGATGGCTGAGGGAGATGGGGGTTAGGCCCCCTATTTTTATAAGATGAATTGTTGGTTGAAGTGACACCCTGTTGATTGACCAGACTGGAGGTACAATCTGGAAGTGGCTCAAGTGCACAGGCTGGATTTAGTTGGGTGATTAAATGAACAGAGCAGATTCAGAAATAATATTTAGGAAGGGACAGTTATGTAACGTGAATATCACAGTTGTATGACTTTTTTTTAGACACGAGAAGAAACAACCCCACTTGCACAATACAAAAAAAGCGAGTGGGAGTATAAGAAATAGTTTTTGGGAGAATGAAAAATGTTGCTGGCAATAGCATGTATGTTTTGAACATCTCTGAAACAGCCATTTGCCCGCCCACCGCCCCACACGGTCCTGCAAGCCACCACGCAGTGGATACAGTTACTGCAATGACCTAGCATTTCACTCTGCCAAGAAGACAGGAGTGGAAACAAATATGAGAAGAAGAAAAAAAGTCCTCCGAGAAAAATGGAAGGACTTTTTTTTTTGCTTAAATGCTGAGTCGAGGACTTTGGTTATTATTGGAGGTGGGGAAAAATGAAAGAGGTCATTCATGACAAAGAGCCAAGATATGAGGAAACCACACTTGTGTCTGCAACAGGCAGGGGGAAGGCTGAGCCAAGTCTTAGTCTCAGCTGTTGTTCCAAGCCACACATTTATCACACAGGCACTTCCCCGGCAAGAAAAGACCCTCACAGGCGGCTCATGGAGGGGTGCAGACTTGCTCAAGTGACTAGATGACCCTGAATACCAGAGAGTGGCAGGTCTGTGGGATGAAAGCAGGACTTGTCTTGGCCTCTGTCTGACTTTAAGTGCTGTCCCACGTTAAAGGTAGAGTGAGCCTTTGGAGAGAGACAAACTACCTGGGAAATATTTGTGTGCTGTATTCACATTGTGAGCCATATGAAGAGGAGGAAAGCTGAACTGGGTGGAATATGGCCTAAAGCTATTAAACACACTGCGTTCTCCTCCTTCACATTCTTCACCTTGGAAAAAATGAACAGGATAGAGAAGGTGGAAGGAGTGGGTGAGAGAGAGAGAGAGAGAGAGAGAGGGAACAGAGTCCAACCTCCACTATACTAAAGAGCATTGTATGTAGCACTTCAGTGGACTAATGATTATAGGAAAGCTTTTCCAGGTTTTGGCCATCTGTCACTTTTATGAACAGTGCGGTAGGAAATTGGGTCTTTGGGTTGTTTGGCCTTAGAATAATGAGCCACTGAAAATGACTATTATAGATGACCTCCCGGCCCTGTTCTCATATGGAGCCAATCGAGATGCAGCTCCAGAGGCCTCCTAACAATCAGGGATAAATCAAATGGATGTTACGGGTCAGGGGTGTGGGTGCTGCAGGAGGTAGGCCTGGGAACAAGGTAATGTTCTTCTTGCATGGAGGAGGGCTTGACTATGGGGTGTTTCTGAAAGAAAAAAGGCCTTGTTCCAATCAAAATGTTTAATGCTCTACCTGAACCCTTGAAGGGCGATGCATATAAAAAAACTAAGGAGGTACTTTGAGTATTACTCCTCCAATTAACCTCAAGAGGGGGGAAAGAATTTGCTTGAAGTAATGAAAAATGTGAACAAACGAGAGATGTGGGAAAGAAGAAGCGAGAGGGAAGGATGAGAGGGGGATGTGTAGGGAAAGAGGAGAGAGGTGTGTATTCCAAAAAGCCTATCAGTCGTAACGCCAAGCCCTCTTCGGATGCCCCTCAGTCAAAACAGACAAAACACCTGATAAGGTCGATTGTGAGAGACATTCCTCAGCTGAATGGATGTGTGCCGATGAGGGCACGTTGTGTGGTCAACAGTGTTCACACAACTGATATCAAAAATCTAAATCCCTAGAGAGTTTGCAGCAAAATGTCACACAGGTATGTAATAACAAAGGTACCCTCAATGCAGGAACTTCTGAGCCTCCTTGTATGATAACGACAGATGGCTTGACTATAACTTTACGGACTAGTTAGCTGCCACTGGTTAGCCTACATTCAGCGGTCCCATGTATTTAGCTCACAGTTGGTGTGTGAACCCCGTGGCGTCACTGTGAGTCCTGTGTACAGTCACCAGGTCAGTGAATACCTCTGTAGCACAACTGCTAGTTAAAATACAAGGACCTGCTATGAGGAGATGGGAATCAGTGGCCAGGATGAGGACATGGGTTCAGTATGAATAACACATATGAACATAAACAAACATACTGTATATGTGCATTTACACACTCAAACATACTCACAGCTGGTCAGTTTTCAATGCAAGTTGAATATCATATAATATATATATATATATATATAATATTAGATGTGCAGGTGTGGAGACAGTAGATTTTTTTTAAAGTCATTTTAACGAACCTTGGTTGAGTAACGTAAATAACGTAACCAGTATTTCTTCATTTGATGAGTAACTAGTTAAGTGATGTAATCCAACATCTTTTTTAGTTTTCTCGTCCCATATACACCAATAATGAGAGAACGTTTGTATGTATTCACATTAGATTTAATTTAGTTTGTTGAAGAAAAAAGAGAGAAAAACCGGTGCGGACCGGTACTAAGGGACCAACGGACCGGTACCGGGCAGAATGAGCTCCTTCATAGCGTCACATTGCTTTTTGGAGAATTATGATAAGTTCATAGTAGATGCAAAAGTATACCTATGTACAATATATTATGTTGAACATTGTTGCTCCTGGATGGATCACAGCCAACACAATTATGTTCAACACAACTCCTTGTCCTTGGTCATGGTGGCCATAGCACCTAAACATAATAAACTGTACTTGCACTTTTACTTTCAATACTTAAGTACATTTAATATCAGAACATTACTTTTGATACCTAAGTACAGTAAATATCAGATACTTTAAGACTTTTACTCAAGTAGTATTCTAATAGGTGACTTTCACTTTTACTGGAGTCATTTCCCAGTAAGGTATCTTTACTTTTACTCAAGTATGGCTTTTGGGTACTTTATACACCACTGCTACTGTCTACATGTCAAAGTGTCCTTGAGCGAGACACTGAAACCCAAGTTGCTCCCTGGGCACTTTACAGCAGCCCAGTGCTCCTAAATGCTAGTTAAATTCAGACACCAACATTTGATGTTTATGACGATTACAATTAAGTTTAGAACTATTTTTTTGTAATACATAGTATGACATATTGTCCTGAGATACAGCAGACATGTTTTTTTTTTTAACTCATTTTGCCCTGCAGTTTGACAGGTTTTAATTAATTTACATCACGTAATCCTGTCAGAGCAGCTCTTTATCTATACAGTAAGTCAAATTAAAATGATGCTGCAAACATTAATATATGATCACCCAGAAGAGCATTGGAACCAGAAAGACGACTCCTCTCCTCGTGCTACTCCAGTCTGGTTGATCCAGTTTCTCGATCAATTTGTCGTGGTTAAAACCTCTCAGTGAACTTCTTGACAGTTTGTTTCTCTGTGCGAGTTGGAAATGCCAGTATATCCTCAGGTAATGCAAAGGGTAATCAATGAGTTGAGTGTGACCGCTACATGTTTCAGCAGCCCCTTGTGAGGACAGAGACGGCTTCTTTAGTTCCATATCTCTCTTTCTCTGATCCTGCAGGCCCCCATGACTCCCGACATCCTCTCGTGCGTCTGTACCTCTTGGTCGACTGTCGTGCAATGTCACATTGAATAAATAACTGGAGGCCATGTTTTGACTGCCTTGAATGACACCATACTGGGATTAGTGTAACTGTTATAAAGAAGGATGAAGATGAGAAAGTGGGTTACATAAATAGATATCTGGAAAAACAGATGAGGAGACTACTTCTCTCCTTCCTATTTCTTTTCCTTCGATACTTCCTGCTCTCCTGGACGAGCAACCTTGAGGAACATTTTCTTTCTGTCTCTGTCCCGACAGGAGGCATTGTGCATAAACACAATCTCAGAGCTCACATGACAGGAAGGAGAACCGGAAGGAGAAGATTGGACATACGTTGTGTGTGCATGTTGCAGTGAATCCCCAAAGTGGACTGATGAGTCATCCACAGTGTCTTTATGCTTTCTGTCCAGTGCATGCTGGGATAGACCCCAGTCTGCTTCAACCGCAAAAAAAACTATGAGGCAGGTGGAGAAAATGAAAGAGAAACAAACCGCAAATTAACAGGAACATGTTCGAAAATTAAAAATGTCTTGACCAAAAAATAATCTCTCAGCCAATCCAGTTCTACAGGCGTTGTTGGCGTAAACGTATATCAAGTTGCGCTCTCTCATTCTCTCACTGTAGCTTGAGTTATGAGGTGCCACAATCACTATAGCTGCATGCAGACAGCTGCCCTGGCAGACTGTGGCAAGTAAGTCAGTGTATGAAGTGGGACGGGGATAACTGGCCAGGATGACGACAGGGGCTCAGTATGAATAACACATATGAATACGTTAAATATACACGGACAGCGTGAAAAAACACAAAGACACTGTATATGTGCAGCAACACACACACACACACACACACACACACACACACACACACACACACACACACACACACACACACACACACACACACACACACACACACACGCCGGTCTGTACAGTTTGACCATAAAAGAACCAGATTAGAGGCCACTGTTTACCTTTGCCTGTCAACAGCCCATTGTATTTGGTTTTTCAGAAAGAGTCCATATGTTCCGTTCTGGTGACCAATGTCATTCTGATAGACCCCCATATAACGCAGCTTAATGAGAAGCGGGATGACAATACAGAGAACGGCTTCAGTGCGTGTACATCTGTGGACTGTAACGTGTCTTAAAAACCGTAACAGATGCACAATCTATTAGTTAAAGTTAGTGGGAGATGACAGTTATTGTTTTTCAGTACACGTGAGCGTGTAGTTCAACACACATATGGCAAATGCACTGCAACATGAATAAAGGGATAAGCACATTCCTGTTGCTCTCCTACACTAGTGTGGCCGTTCCAGATGAGGTTAGAAGCTTAAAGTCGCAAAAGCGAAAGACGGCTCTCTCCCAGTGGCTGCTTGGAGCCATTGTCCGGCACACGTGTTGTTGTATTCTACTTGCTTTAAAAGAAATAATAAAAAGACTGCATGGCTATCTGGTTGTGGTGTTTTTGGAGGAGGCGGAAGAGGAAGTGATCGTCTCGCGGTACCCTAAATCAACGAGCCAATCATTAACAGGGAGCCGTAGCAGCAGGAGAAATGTTTAAAATGTCGAGAGGCTCGAGCTGGGTCCTTTAGTTTGCATAATTGCAAAGGCTACTCTCTCGTGTAGCAAAAGAACCATGCAGAGGGCGTACCGTGGTCCAGGGTCTCAGCGCTCCCTGCTGGGTTGGGTACAGATGCTGGTACATCACAATATCATTTATAAAGAACCGACAAAATACATCCCGAGGAAAAGCCCAAAACACAGTTTAGAGTGTTGTATCTTTGACACCTTTGTTTTTAAGATTGTTTATTAGCTGAAGTGTGGATTGTCCAAAGTCACAAGGTTTCCTTTTAGGAAAACCTAAACCGACACAGATAAATCATGTAATGACATCATTACCCACAAACACTCACATACTGGAAATATCGACGACACAAAAAATAAAATAATTTCCTCACTTTTACTGCATATTGAGCAAAATCTCACCACCATGTTATGGTACCCACATTGAGTTTAGAGTTTGGCTTGTCTTGCATCTTTTTGAGGGTGCATTGTTTGCACATACATGCTTTTGCATGTGCTACTTTAGTAAATATATGTAGTTTATTACTTTTTTTGGTACCCAATTTGGTATTCTCCCACATAATGCAATGCCAGTATGCATGTGTTTGTACAGATTTCCTGGCTACAGCAAATTTGCACTATTCACAACACTGTAAAAGCAGCAAAAGATAGACAGACAAATAGTTAGATAGATAGATAGATAGATAGATAGATAGATAGAGATAAGAGGCGACAGAGAAAGTAAGAGGAGAGAAAGGGAAGGGGAGGGCGCTCTGCACAAAGGAGAAGCCTGGATTAAGTCATGAGTGGCAAGCGACATAGGTTGGATTTTTAACCAGTGAGATCACATCCTCTTCCCTAAACAGAGGAGGAACTCATCCTCTGGTGGACAGGACGGCCGAGCTTAGCCCCGCCACTGTCTGTCTGTCGGTGTGTGAGTGTGAGACATCTATTCCTGAAACAGTGGCATGCAGCCCTGGCCCTGCACGCAGGAGTCTCTACACATGTCAGCAAGCTGCACATTGAGGGACACAGCCAGAGTGTGTGTGTGTGTGTGTGTGTGTGTGTGTGTGTGTGTGTTTGTGTTTAGGTGATCCATGTGGTAAGTACTTGAAGTCCATGAGTATGTCTGTATGGGTCTTTGCGAGAATGCTCCTGCATAGGTAAGCATGTCTTACACTCCAATATTCTGTTAACGAGTATGTGAATGTATATATGCACTCATAGTCTAACTCTGTGGATGAGATCACAATACTCCTCTAGGATCCAGTGATCACATATTGTATGACACATGTATAAGTGTTTAAATTAAAAACCAGGGGTCAGAAACCTTTCCTATGCAAAGAGCCATTTTGCCCTAGTTTCCACCCAATAAAAATCGTCTGGAGCCACAAAAGCTATTTGATATCATAGCTTATAAAGTTTTATATATATAGTCATAATATATATACAAAAAATATTGTTTGTTGTATTTATGAAATTATAAAACAAGAATAAAGACAATTCTTGACATTGTATTGCTATTTTACCTGTTATAACTATCAAGAGGAGAGAAAAAAATAGTCATGTGTCGGCTACATTGAGGTCAATTAAACACTATGCCGGCCTTGATCCCTCCTCATATGTACGGCTCATGGGATAGAGTGGTCGTCCTACAACCACAAGGTAGCAGGTTCATACCTGTCCTCCTCACAGTGTGCATGTTGAAATGTCCTTTAGCAAGACACTGAACCCGCACTTGCTCCCTGGGCTCTTCACCGCAGCCCACTGCACCTAGAATGCTAAGTATGGTTTCCATGTGATAACTTATTATTTAAATAAAATAACTCTGAAATAAATAGGCCATGTCCACACTACTGTGTTTCCATTTAAAAGGCATATCTTTTGATACATTTCAGAAAATGCTGTGTGTTGTTCTAGAATCTTTCAACATCAAATATTTTGTTGTTTACTAATTTCTCGCCACATATCAAGCAGACAGGTCAGCCAGCATCGTTGCCAGTGAAAGCAAATGAATACGTCGCGCAGAATTAAACTCTATCATTTTAGGCGTGACTTTTTTTATTTTTTATTATCCGTTGACAGTTTACTGAGGGTGGGGCTCTGCAAATCATGAGTAGCCACCTGCAGGGAAAGACGCTTGACAGCGACGTGATAGGATGTGACACACTTTTAGTTAAAAACTAAATCGAAACTCTTTTTTTTCAGTGTCACAGTATCACCCCAAACTCCAAGATAAGAGGTGTTCCCTTCGGAAGATTGTCCACAGGGTAAAAACAAAAGATATCTTTATTTTTTTTTGTCAAAGCCTCATGGAGCCGCACCAGAGGGGCTAAAGAGCCGCGGGTTGCCGACCCCTGGGTTAAACCTATAAGACAATTAAATTTCATTCGACATTTAACAAGGAGGGTAAACATAATTCCTAGGGATAACACATATACTTCTGTGAACTACCCATATAATGCACGTCTTAGGTCAGTATTCCTCCATAGAGACACCTGTAACGCCTGTATTTTCACTGCGATGGACCGTCTGTGAAGCGGAGTGAAACACTGAACTACGACCTCACAAAACATTGCACTCATTCACTCCTAACTTAACTTTGTGGTACAGTAAAAGTGCTGATAGGACGTTAGCTCTAAAATGTCCAGAGTCAGCAGTTGTTTCGACTCTACTGACATACACGAGGGCCCCACTGAAATTTGGGAATTTTAAAAACTGCAGACATTTGAAAATTATCACTACATAACATAGCTCAGTGTTCACAGGTCTCAGTTTTTTTTGATTTATGTGGCGAATGCGGCCTCATTTTTGTTATTGAAAAAGAAACAAATGTGCAGGCACCGGAACACACCAGGAATGCAGGTCTAATCTTAATCCCTATCGCACATGTTAGGTACCTATCCATTTCAAGACTATGAATCATGCTTATTGCATATAGGAAGGAACACACACAGGCCCTGTACTCCTGCCATCCCAACTTCTCTCCCACTTTCAATTCTCATGTAAAGAGATACAATATATGAAGCCAATCCAGGTTTCTCTTCCACCCACACTCCCCTCCCTCCCTCCTTCTCATCCCTTGACCAGACATGACCCTATGTGAAGACTGCAGGGTGGAGTAGTAAAAGTCTGGGTTTGGTGAGCTGAGTGGAGATGGTGCACAGATGGAGATGTTCTCCCCTTACAGCCTCAACTGTTAAAATAAGTTAGAAAGATAGAGGAAGAAAGAGAGAGGATGAGCTAAAGGAGGAGAGGAGGGGGCTGAATCCAAAAGAGAAGTAAAAACAGCTTGTTATGAGTCTCTCTCTCTCTCTCTCTCGCTCTCTCTCTCTCTCTCCATTTTATTCTCCCTCCGCCCCTCCATCCCCCCCTTTCCAGACTGGGCTTTCACTTTGGGGGGCCCTCAGCTTCCCTCTCGGCTGACCAGGGAGCTTTCAAGGTACCCTGATGGATGCTAATGCCGGACTCTTTCAGATCGTTTTACAGCCGGAGCCTTTGATCTGCCAGCAGGCCTCTCTCCACAGGCTGCCTGTCCTGAGAAAATGTAAATCCCTGCCTTACAGACACCTGTAAAAAAAAAAACATAAGAAAAAGGGGGACAGAAAAAGAAGTTACTCCAAAGAAAAGGGGGAAGAAAAGATACAGTATTGTGACATTTGTAAAAAAAAAAAAAAGAGGGCATAGTTTAGATTGCGGCAGAGCGACAAAGAATGAGATGGAAATTGTGCGGAAATAAGAGTGAGTGCAAAGAAAAAAAGGGCACAGGGCTGCAGAGAAAGGAGCGGGGAAACTGAGACATGGCAACCAACAAAGAAGGAAAAGAGGAATGGGTACCACAAAACAGAGAGACAGAAGGGACATGGATGGAGGCAATATAAAGAAAAGGCTAAAACAGCAAAATAAGAAGGAAGGTTTATCTAAAGACCCAGCATGGAAGACAGGGGGAGAATGGCTGGGAGAGAGAAAGCAAGCAATGGAAATAGCGGAGTAAAAGTTGGTAAAAGCGGAGACAGATGGACAATTTGACGTGGGAAGAAAGAGACAGAACGACAGCCCAGACAGACATATGAGGCCTGCTGCAAGGCTTGAGGGCGGATGTGTCTGTATGGTTGAAAACTTAGGAAGGAAGAAGTGAAAAAGAAAGTACGGTGGAGGGGGACTCGGCAGCGTCGGGGACAGCAGTGAAAGAGGCCTCCCTCACCAGCGGCAGCAGCAGTGCTCTGAATAGCGGCGCTGCTGCTAGACAGCTGGGTGCAGCTGATCGGTGGACAGACTCTGTGGAAGAGCGCTTGTCTTCCTGCAGCCAGCTGCTGTGTCCAGAGGCCAGCAGTGACAGCACAAGGCTCAGAATTGATTGCCAGAGCTGGCAGTTCAATGGGGTGGATGGAGTGCAGTGAGGTTGACTTCTCTGAAGTAGTGTGCACTGTACAGCAGCAGCAGAGCACAGCTGGCACTCACTGTATCCTCTTCTGAGAAAAAGAAAAAAGAAAAAAAGAAAACAGAGGAGGGGAGAGAAGAGAGATTGCTATTATGGTGATCCTCCCTCCTTTCTTTCATTCCGTGTTTCTTTGACCTCTCTCTCCTCTTCCAGCCACTTGCTATTATTTCTCGTCTCCTCTTCTCCTCAGAGAATGGAACTAGAAAGTGACATATGAGTCTCGCTGTACAGATCGCTTTGTATAGCCGGGGCTCTTCCTGTGTGCGGCCTGCAACCTCTAAGACTGATGTACTGATGGCAAATCCAGCTTTCTTAACGCACTTTATTGATTGTATTGCTTGATTAGATACAGAAGGAAGACTGGGTAAAACCATGTATGTTTCTGGGAAAAAAAATGTCCACGGGGTACATCGAAGCCTCTTGCCGACCTGAAATCAAATATACCACCAGTGTCATGATCATAACGCTGCCTCTTTCTTTGATGAACACTTTTCATTCTGCATCCTCATCCTCCTTCATACTCTCACCCCACTGCTCTGTCTCCCTCCACCTTCCTGTTGTCCTATCAAAACAGGAATGATGTCATTCTCCTTGTAGCTCCGGATGGGAAGAAAATCAAACCCAAAGTCCACAGTAGCAGCAGCATCCTCCTGTCTGCATGTCTGTTCCTTGTCAGTCCGTCCGTCTTTGTGTCTGATCGCTGCACATCCGGCCATCCTGACTCCCATTCGACTCCCCCAGGCCTCTGTGTCAGGAGGAAGGAAGGAAGGAAGGAAGGAAAGCCCTGCGGTCACACAGGAGGGAGGGTTTGGAGAAAGGGAGGGAGGAAGTGTGAAAGGGTGTCTTAGCTGGAGCTGATCCACTCCAATGGAGCCTCTCACTATAGAAGGGCTGTTTGGACAGGGACAAGGCCAAGCACAAGTGTGTGTATGTGTGTGTGTGTGTACATGTGTGTGTGTGTGTGTGTGTGTGTGTGTGTGTGTGTGTGTGTGTTTGTGTATGTGCATCTATGGCTGCGCACCAAGATCATCACGGAAAAGAGAGATTTGTGTTCTGCTGTATTTATTGATGTCTTAATTGAAAATATTCAGCATATAATTCTCTGACCCATAAGGTTGGGGACATTAGATGGTGTGTGTGTGTGTGTGTGTGTGTGTGTGTGTGTGTGTGTGTGTGTGTGTGTGTGTGTGTGTGTGTAACTCAATGCTTCTGTGAGTTCACTGTTCAACAGAGAGTGACAGCTTACCTCAGTGGAAATTCAACTGAGTCATCATGTTCAGTGACTGCGCTGAACATGGAGGGTTTAGCACTTCTTTTCCTCACAACACACACACACACACACACACACACACACACACACACACACACACACACACACGCCACCTCATCTATGCAGCGTGAGCATCACCTTGCAGGTTTTGCTGAGCAGTCTATCAACGTGTGAAAGCGGTGGCGGAAGACGCTGAATGCTGGAGGAGAGCGAGCATGAGTGCTTTTGGCTCCATCGCTGGAGAATGAGTTGGAAAAAGACGTGAGCAGAGCAGGGCGGCCAGGAGGAAGACTGCCAGGCAGTGAGACACAGCCACTGTCCACCAATTAGCTTCCACGCTGCTGCAGGTGCAGCCTCTGCTTCAACAGACTGGTGTTTGATCCCTCGGAGCAAAGGGAAGGTGTGAGCCTTTGAGAAAACTACTGAATTGACCTGTGGCTCATCTTATGTATAAATCCAGGTGATAGAAGCTAATAACTTAAGACTGCCTATATATATTCTGCAGCAATATAATATCCTTAACTTCCAAGCTCAAATGAAAATACACCTTGAGTGCGTGAGCACACCATCAGAGAGAAAGAGAAAAGCAGAGACAGCGAGACAACATTCTTTCCCAATGTTTAAAAAAGCTGCCCCAGTATTGTGTTACATGCCAGGTGAGGGCAAAGTGCCTGTTGTGTGTGTGCTTTGCTTCCGTCCTGTCTTTCTTTCTTTCTCTCCCCCCTCCCCGGTTTCTCTCCAGGTGCTAACAACACGATTGGCTTCCACCTGTGCAGCCCTGTTTTTCAATTACGTTTCCAGCTAAATTTATTTTCTCTCGAATTAAGGTCGCAGTTTAAAACACGTGGGAAACTTTGTCAAAACTGCAACAAAAATACTTGGTGTTGTATGTTTGTTGACTTTTACAGATAAAAATAAGTAAATGTTGACTTTCGGTCTCACACAGGACACAAACAGCGGTTTCCTGGGTGAAAGTCCTGTGTTTGTTTGACCCACCCATCCTGGACTATGATTAGAACACATATTTGTGATATGTCAAAAACAATTGTAATCCAGGAGAAAACAAGTTTCCCTCAAAACAAAATTGACAGTTTTGTTGAATGGGAACTTAATTCTTAAAGACCAGACTGTCTCTGGTCTTAGTCTGTCTGAGCTGATGCCGCACTGTGTGAGCAAAAAAGTTGAGGTTGAGCTAACTTTTGGTATCTTTTAAATTTTTCACACGCAAATCAACTTTTGTCCGGACACAAGGTTTATTTATTGGTTACACCTCCATATTAGTTTTGGCAATTTTTTTTTTTAGATAAGCATGTTCGGTCTTTTGTTTTCAGAGGTAGGAATTATCCAAGCTTAGTTTAGTTTTATTGATTTCTATTTATTTGGCATTACCACTTTGTCCCGACCTCCCCCACATTTTGAGAACCTTTGTTATGTTTTGAGTAAGTTTCGAGATGAGCAACAAATCAATCACTTTCATTTGCACGTCTCGTTTGAATTCTTTGGTTGTCCCGTTCTCGTCGTAACAACTGTCCTTGAATCAACACATAACTTCTTGTATTGTGTCCTCATTGTTTTGTATAGATTCATGATTTCTCTGGCTTTTTTCTGTGTATTCAGCTGATAAGACTTACAGTTGGGGCTTGAAGAGGCACACCCTTTGCCTGCTATTGTTCAGCTACTAAAAATAAGCGGTGAAGTAATGTGAAAAACACTGCTCTATTTACATTATGTTAAGTTACGGCCTCTACACTGCCTGCCTGCCTGCAGTGTTGAATCTGTGCTAAATGACTGAGGGGAAATTTCACGGCTTCTTTTGCTGGCGAGGGACAGGGAGAAACGATGAGAAGAGTGGAAATAGAGAAAACACAGAGAACTGAATAAGACAAACTGAAGCTGGAGAGTAAAGACATGACAAAGTATTGAGAGAACATCTGATATACAAAGATGAAACGAGTCAAGCAGAAAACCCCCAAATGTTGGACATAAAAAAGTAAAAGGAAAAGGAAGAGATGCCAGAGCAAGATGAGAGAAGAGGAGAGCATCAGACATGTGAGTGTGTGTATGTGTGTGTATGTGCTGTGACATCTCATTCCTTCCTAATAGCCAAAGGGAGGTGGGGGAAAGAAATAACAGACACAGCAGGGCGGATGGCGGATACAAATCTCTTTGGCTGAATTTATGAATGATTGGGATCAGAGGGGCACGTGGACGGATGTGTGCACTCTGCTAAGACCCTGGCTGCATCACGCTTCTCCTCTGACGACACTGTTGTCCTCAAACGGAGAGAGCGAGAAGGAGACGGCCAGAGGGATGATGCCAAGAGGATCCACAATCACACTCCCTGTAGTCAGCTGGCTTCATGACGTAGATTCTTGAAGCAGGAAGCACACTTGGATGTAGAGCTTTCTCTCTCTCTCTCTCGGCATGTAAATGCCGATCAAACACGACACTCACATTGTACGGTTTCTCAGGTCATTATGCCAGCTGTAATTCCTGTGAGGATATTGTAAAGACGCTGCTTGGCACTGTGGCATCACTGCCCCGAGCTGCTCTGGTTATATCACTTACATGACTGATCAGTTCTGACGTTTATAGTAAGACTGCAACAACTAATTCATAAAAATCAATTATGAAAATAGCAATGAATTTCATCGTCAATTAGTTGTGTTTATGCGATGATGCACGACACACGCTGTGGCAATATCTCCTAGGGTGGGCAGAAAGCCAGCACTCATGTGATGAATAACAGGAAATGACGGCGCCTCTTTTGCATCTGAAATAAACATATACAATGGTACAGAGGAGAAATGTGCAGGGACACGCGCAGTATTTGCAGGTTCCAATTTATAAACAAACAAAACACTTTAAGAATGTTGCTCCTGATATTTTTCAGCTAACTCTTGTTACAGCTAACTCCCGGCTACATTAACCTGAATATGCGCGTTTGTCCGCTGAAACAAACCCAACTCTACCAGAGACTGCATATTTAGCTGAACTTAGGTTAAAGTATGTTGGAGTAAAACATACCGCTATGGATTTTTAGTCGGAGACAGTCAAAAATGAAACCTTTAATTAATAATAGAAATTTAATAATGCAACCCATTTCAAATAGGCTATTAGGCAATACAAAAAGACAGTAGGTGCTAAAATATACAAGGGAAAAAAATATAATAATATAAAAATTTTAGAATTACAAAAAAAACATCGTACAAGTAGATACATACATTTCATTTTTTTCATAAATTTTTTTTCATACATTTCGTTTTTTGAATAAAATGCGGTAAACAACTAAACAAATTAAACAAAGTAATCGATCATCAGAATAGTCGTTAGTTGCTAAGCACTCTAATGTGATGAATAACAGGAAATGACGGCGCCTCCTTTGTATCTGAAATAAACATGTACAATGATACACATGAACTCCTTCGAGAACATCGGTCCTGTCAATGACGTATCAGCAGAAAGATGATCTCACTGGTGTGGTTAGAGGTGATACTTCGTCTTAATCTACTAACAGTCTAGGTAATAATTCTGACAGCAAATCTGTCCTCAAATGTGTCCCTGTCTTAGTTATCGATGCCACCCCAAGGTTTTTTCAAAACACAATGTAGGAATTTATTAATGACTGCTTTTCAATAAGTAATATCAAATGTTAAAAAAGGCTTTTGTAGCAAAAAACCGAATCCAATTTTGTATTTATTTAGCTATTTTTGACTGCAAATGTTTTAATCAGGTGTCTTAAAGAAAGATAATATGTGACCAAAGAGCTGCAGAACAGGAGACCATTTCCACAGAGCATGAATATCTCCAACAATCTCCTTTTTGGCTGGAAACAATTTAGAAGGTCTTGGGTGGGTAAAATAATCACGTAACAAAGCCTTGATTAAGCCACTTAGCGACTGATGGAGGGCAAAATGGTTCGATATGGATAGCTAGAAGTGTTTCTGTGCACATTAAGTGGCCAATCTTTATTTCATTCCACTAATTCCACTTCATTAATGACTCTGATATTTCAAATGAATGCAATGTGACAGCAGGCATGGTAGCGACAGTGGAGCTGAGCTAAATCCAACCAGCTGATGATGAAACAAAGCACGGACTTAATTGTGTATTTTGCCGCCGCTACGCCTCCCCTCCCAATTCTCTGATGAGGAAGAAGAAGTAAAAGGAGCTTGTTTGCATCTTATCTGCAGGAAATGGCATTAGCCCAAATTGTACTCTTGGGTTGCGACATGAAAGGGATGGCATGGTCGCGACCATAATTTGCCTTGTCCCCCGACGTGCGGCCTACCTCTGATCCAGAGCCAGGGCTGGGCAGGAAAGGCAGAAGGTGGGCAGGCGAGGGTCAGCAGCCCTGGGTGGGCTCCACCACTTGGGCCTCGCTAATGGGTCGGCAGCTATCAGCCTGGTATGTCGGTATGCAGGCCGCCACTGCTCATGCCGACATCAGGGGATTTAAAATCGGCTGGAGCAGACGACTGTGAAACAAGAGTGGCCACCCTGCCCACTCGCTGCCACTATCACTGACCATCCAACTCTCATCTTCTCAGTGAAGCGAAGCCAGCAGAGCATAAACTGCAGTGCGTTAGCTCTGCGTGGTCCGGGCTAATCTCTGTGCTTTTTTGTGTGCACGTTTCCTTGTTTTCTCCTTCTCAGAGGGAGCAGAACAGTTTTTCTCAGCTCACTCACATCCCACAATGCAACCAATGAGAACTCTGCCTTTTCCCAGCAGTTTCCACAACGGCAGCTATTTTTCCCATGCTCTCCTTTCAGAGAACCTATTTGGGGCATTTAGGCTATCAAACCAGCTGAGAATGAAACAAAATAACCTAGGGAAGTCAAGAAACACACACACAAAACATCTATTCAATAGGCACAAATCATTTCTCAATTTAACCACGCCATTGTTTCTAAACATGTCTTTAAAAACGCAATTTTTCTAAACAACTTTCTCCCAGCACAACTCTTTTTCTTATTTACTGAAGTGTTACTTGATGTTTCCTGTGCTTTCAGAAACAATGAGCTAATCGAAAGGCTGAGCGGCTGTATTTACAGCTCCTTTTGTGACCAATGCGTCGGGGTGAATGGCTTGTCTGGCCCTGAGGCAAACATACAACCTGCCATTCGGGATCACGGCCGTGTCAATGAGAGAGGCATATCACCTTTGCTCCCAGTATTTTACGACACAAGGCTCCAATAGTAGCACAGCTCTGGGGCAGCGGGCAGCATTGTGGCCCCAACAGTGAGCTGAAGAGAGAACTGTCAAAGATGCAGTGTCAAGTATCTACTGATGGGACACTCAAGTGTCCCCCATTGTATAGTAAAAAAGGTTGTGATGTACAGTGAAGCGCAGGGAGCTGAACAAAAACAGGAAGGCAAGGGAATGTATATTCTATAAGAGCTCTTTGATGCGATAACAGGAGGTTCTCACAATGAGACGAAAGGCTGTGACACCACAAGACAGTTTACTGGCCGGCTTATCAGAGGATGACTATTAATACCAGAGAGACGTTGTCCCCCTGTCCCCTGAGGGAGAAAGCTGAAGGAAGTCATCGATTCTTCCCACCATAATGTCTGGGAAGGACAGACATTGCCTTTTCCCTTTTGGGTGACGAGGGTTATTATCCTACAATTTTGAAAGGGCCTTCACAAGGGCTATTTCTGTGTCTCAGTTATGGCGAGCCATTAGAGAGTCAGATTCGGATCGTCTGTAGCACCAACAGACAGCCGTTGTTGCCGCCTCCCCTTTCTAGGACTGTTTCGGGATCTCTGGGGGTCATTTTAATCTTTGCAAGCCCTGTCTGATCTGTCTAAATACAATTGTTTTATTATTTTTATTGTTATCCTCCCAAGAACAATTACATCCATGGTCATTTCTTCAAATGCTAAGGACCGGCGATTACCTGACGAGGTAGTGGCCGTGTGAGTTCTGAAAGTTGTCTCTCCTTCGTCAAGGCGGAGTATGATGTTGTTATAACACTTTAAAACCACAAGAGACCAATGTTCTGATATATGCTTTCCTTTTATTAGGTGACGTGGGTTTCTTTTAATCATGATTACTATATTTTCCTAACCTTCACAAGGTAGCTATTTTTAACCCAGACCAAAATCTGTCGTTAACATTAACTGCTTAAATCTAACCAGACCTTGTGGAGGCAGATCAGAAAACGAATGTGTACAATGAGGAACAAGGCCGTTTACTCATGGAGGTAATTTTGAAAGGAACTTGCACCCAACATATTATGTCATTCAGCTTTGAGGACTCCCTGCAGGAACAAAACAGTTCAAACACAGCTACAGAATCAGGGACAGACATCATCTGCACGATATCAATGCTGAGAAAGAAACAAAAAAAGAAACAGTCACACATTACACAACTCATGCAACGCTTTCAAACACTGGAATGTCTTTCATTTCATTTTTTTCCTTCACCATTGTATCTGCTTACTCTTTAAGAATGTGTTTTTGGTAATTGCTTTCATTTTTTTCACAAGTTTGTTCAAGTAACTTCTGTTTATTTCCTGTACCAGTATTTCTTTTTTAACTTATAATGTTCTTATTTAATGTTTTGCATTGTTGTTGTTTTTATTTGTAACTCTCTCTATATAGCCTCTTGAAAAGTAATTGTGGAATCAAAAAAAACGTCTATCTGAAAATGAGCAATGCCAAGAGGGGAGTGTACAAGTGTAACATTCATGTGCACCTCATCCATAGCAGCTCAAAGAATTTGAATGTAGTTAATATTATATTTGGGGAATTTGCACTTGTTTGGGCGAATGTTGAATCAATCAGTGAAATGTTTGCTTGTTTAAGTAGAGGAAAAGACAGAGAACAGACGGACCAATATAAGAACAGACAGAAAATGGGACCAATAGATTTGGATGCCAGAGCAGCTGTCAGAGCAGGTCCTGGTGGCAGAGATGGTGGAGGACAAACTGCACAGTGGTTGAGACAGGATGAGGATGAGGGGAAGACAGACAGCATCTGTGTGTGTGTGTGTGTGTGTGTGTGTGTGTGTGTGTGTGTGTGTGTGTGTGTGTGTGTGTGTGTGTGTGGGTGTGTGTGTGTGTGTGTGTGTGTGTGTGTGCATAAGTATCAATGCATGTGTGCTTTGTGGAGTAACACTCTTCCTCTGGCAGGCCCAACCACTAGGCCCTCCTGTGTGTGTGTGTGTGTGTGTGTGTGTGTGTGTGTGTGTGTGTGTGTGTGTGTGTGTGTGTGTGTGTGTGTGTGTGTGTGTGTGTGTGTGTGTGTGGATCTGGAGCAGTTAGAACAGGAGTAAAGCAGATGTTTCCTCTGTTTGGCTCCAAAAAATGAAGAAAAACAAGGGTCTAACACCAGAAGACAGGATCTTATTGATCATACCTTCAGTAACTAAGTCAAAACTGCAAAAAAAACAAACGGAAACATTGTAATTTCATTTAGATCGATATCAAATACCTTCTTATTTTGAAATAATTGTCAAAAGTGACGCAATTCAGCAATGACGGATGATATTCTATCATCATACTGTGCATCACGTGGCACTTGTTAGCGGTGTGCCGATGATGTGCGTTTTCAGTATCTTTTTTCCGCAAAAGTTATCTGCGTCGAGCACACACTTATTCTTACAATCAATGGTGTAAAATGTACTCAGATCCTACACATAAGTACTAATGTCACAGTGTGACAAATCAAAACATTTGGAGATGCATGGTTTTCACTGGAAAGAGATGTAATGGAGTAGACGTATTACCTTTCATGAAAATGCTTCTAGTGAAGTAAAGTAAGTACAAGTACCTTGCATTTGCACTTAAGTGCAGTACTTGAGTAAATGTACTTGGTTACATTTCACCACTGCTGAGAGATAATCTGCACGAATCCCCCTTGTTTTACGCCGATGACAATCAGTCAACACTTTGTTGAAATGCAAATGTATCTGAGAGTGATTGAATGACTGGAAGATGGTGCAAAGAGGTCCAGTGAGCTCCAATCGTCCCGGTTTCAGTAAACTGTGAGGAGCAGGGCAGCTGCACAACGCTAATCCTAACAGGCAAACGTTGTGAACACAAGTGTTCTGCTGCTGCTGAAAAGCCAACCACATGTCAAAAGTGTCGAGTCACCCTGAGAGCAGCCACTTGACCCAGGAATGCTCTATCATACTGGACTACACTGCATGTATTTCATCTGTTTTTCTCGCAGAGAGCGGCCAAAGAGAATGAAGAAAGTTTGAATGAAAAGTGAGGTGGTCTTTTAATGGTCACTTCTCAACCTAATCCTTTTGTGTTTGATGAAACACAACCAACCCTGCCTGAGAATATCTGGAGAGAAATTATGTGCAACTCAATGGGAATTAACACCAACCAATCCAAAGTGTATGCACATCAATATATTACCATCAAAGTATGCATTAACACTGGATCAAATGACAGGTTACATTACTAAACCATTTACTGTATTGACATTAAGATTAAAAAAATATGTTTTAATAACCTAGATAACCTATGAAAATACTGGGGTTGTGTTATGTTTGGGGAACAGCCATCAACTTCATGACACATCCAATCAGCTCTCTTTCTGATGGTTCTGCTTTCTCTTCCTCGTTGCGTTGTGACACTGCCGTGTTTTGGACTTTGAGTTTCCTCTCGCACTCTCTGACTCTCCCCACGAGGAGAACAGCCACACTCGTGGCTTGTGAAGGCATCTCCACCGGCTCCCTTCCATGAGGGATGTTAATGTTTTTTTTACTGGTTTGCAATGTTTATTGCTCCTTCTCTTTGAGGTGGTACAATGTAATTAGAAATACCATGGGGCTGTTTTACATGTTTGCTGTATTCTAGTTACTTTTGTATAAACGTTATTTTTAAGGAGGTTTGTTTTTGTACAGTTTTGCATTTTATTTATATTCTAAATTAAAATATAAATTTGAAAGGTATCACATATAGTACATTGTTGTATACAAATGCTTCTTTTCCTCAGAAAGTAAAAAAAACAAGTGTTTCAAAAGGAGTCAGCTTTCCAATAATCAGGGTACATACATTCACATTAATTTGAATTAAATCCTAGACCCCCTTTTTCAGCATTACTATTTACGCTATTGTTATATATTGTAGTATTAATTTTGTACATATATTTTATATTTTCATTATCATCGTGTAGTATACTGTACACATTTGTACTTGCTTATTTCTCATTTTCTTATATCTTCTCTATATTTATATTTTTATTCTAAAATGGAACAACTGTAACATAGCCCAATTTCCCCCCGGAGATCAATAAACAATTTCTGACTGTGATGAACATCACCTCTTCTAAACATGCCTTTGACACCATGTGAAAACACTCTATACTTGCTTTTCAAAGCCAAAGACATTTGATTAGCAATTTAAAAAGCAATTCAGTCATTGTGTGCAAAATGATAGAAGCAGAGAAACCACCTAAAGCTAACATTTACAGGAATCGATGCTTGTGGGGTTTCAGTGGCAGAGAAAGACACAGTAGTGGTATCATATCACTCTGATACTGAAGATGACGAGGTCAATAATAGATTCGCTGCTGACCTTTTCCTCATTGAAAGCTGCTTCTATTTCCCATTATCAGGGATATATACACCTGCAGCAAGTCCGAGAATAGACAATGGTGCACAACATCAGCCATGAACTGGGTAACCCGGACCAATATGACATTAGTCAAGTAACTACTCAAACATGTGATTGTGAAACAAATGTCAACATCAGCACAACTGCAGGCAGGCTAATCCCAGCTACATCAAGTGTCATTTCAAAAGTACGATCAGTAAGAGTGTAATGAGCAAAATGTTCCACAACTCACTCACTCATTTCTTTCAAAAACAACAGAAGAAGTCTATAAGCAGGCAGTAGAAAGCCATTCAGGCTCTTGCACAAGACAGACAAGCCAGCGAGACTGGTTTCAATAAAAACAAAACTACAAGCCCGGCAGCGCTACAGTCTGTTGTTAACAGAGATGGCATCCGGGGATAGCGAGGGTATTCACAAACACAATCTAGACTGTCTTCTGGAGGCATCTGCAAAACATCTAATCGATTCTTTCCGCTGAAGTGTAGCATCCGTATCTTTTCCACAGAGCCGCATAATGTTTCAAGACATGCAACATACATTCTCTGACACACAGCCGAGGGCCATCTGACATATCTATGTGTCTGCTCATACAGCGCACGAGAGTGATTCACAATATGTATCATTCAGGCCAGTTTGACTTGAGATCCAGCGAGCTCAAAACACAGAAATAAGGCACACGGACGCTCACATGAATCAGCAGCTCATGTAAGCTCAGCGATAAAAAGGCAGGTGGTCTTACCTGAGGTCAGCTCCCGAGGCTCGTCATGAACACATCCCACTGGTAGGATCCCATTCCTAGAAGACACAATATGGAGTCCAGTGATGATGATGAATGACGTTTCAAAGATGACAGACAAAAAAGTGTTGCGTGTGTCGGCTGTGTCTTAGGTCTTTGAACAGTGAGTTGTCACACAATTGACAACAGATTGGAAATTCCTATTACTGACAAAATAAACTCTGATACATTCTGATTATTTCAAAGAGAAAGCTTTGATGTGTCATACTTTCCAGTGTCCTGTTAAACAGTTTAAGTGGATGTGACATTTTCAATCACATTTCCTCAATAAAATCAAAATACTGCAAAAGTGTGCCCCATCACATGGAACTAAATCTCATAATATTGGTTTCATGTAACATTAGAACAGTAAATACGTTACTCTGCATTTTTTCTCTCCTCTCATATGCACTTGAGGCTTTATCACTCATCACAATGACTTGGATGAGAAGAGTAGATTATTCCACAAAGGAGCCAATTGACTTAATGCTAAGTCTCCTTCCTATCAGGTGTAATCTCCTGCTTTCCCCAGAGAGATCATCTTATGAGAGCGATGCAGTGGAGCCTAAGGACCTTTCACCGCGGCGGGTCAGAGAGCTAGCTTCACTTCCGAAAGTTAATGCCCCACCCCTCTCTCCCCAGTTCCTGCGGAGCTTCACTTAACAAGTAAGACAAGGTTCAATTCACCTGGAGGCAACACAAGGAGTGAGAGATGAATGCAGCAGTGATGGAGCGCGGGAGGCGGGGAAGCTGTAGCATGAAAGCCAGTGAAATGTGAAGTTATCAAAACACATATTTTCCTTTTCTTTGTTTTTTGTTCAAACAGAATGAATACAGTGCGGATACAAAGCAGCTGAAAAGCAGCGAGGTTCGAATTAGATCCCTCAATCATCAGAAGACAGGAAATAGGATCAGATGAATGAGAACAAGACATCCAGGACTTAAGATCCTGCATTGTCTGAGATGTTTTTTTAAAACGTCTTCCATTATCCAGCCTTGTCTTTGAAACCTGAGCTCCTGGCAGAGCACATTAGTGACTCGCTTCCTGATAAACACATGTAAGACAACCACAGCAGGAAACCTGACTTGCCTTTAGCTTTGTGCTGTAACGGCATCAAAACCAGTCTAATGCCATCTGATAACGTTTATTACACTTGATGAACGACAAATCTTGCAGCACCTGCAGAGGTGCTGCGACTTCCTCTTTCTCTCTGAACCCGTCGTTTTTTGTGTGCATCTCTCTCTCTCTCTCTCTCTCTCTCTCTCTCTCTCTCTCTCTCTCTCTCTCTCTCTCTCTCTCTCTCTCTCTCTCCCTTTAGCTCCATGCGTGAAAGTGCTGACAATGTATTACCAGCTTTCAGGTCTGTGTCATGTCCTGAGATGACAGCAGCTGCTGGGACGGGCCACACTGAGTGCAGCCGAATGCCTCAGTGGAAGGGGAATCTCCCAGGAACAATGCTACACTCATTAGTGCTTCAAACAGCTTTTGCTGGGCATCTTCAGTTCTGTGGCAGAAGATGAACAGCTGCCTTTTATCAGGGTATTAGAGAGTTTCTCTGTTTTGTGTCCGTCTGCTTGTGTTTGTGTGTGTGTGTTCGTGCGCATGTTACGCAATGCTAACAGTTCATCCAGGTGGGTGATAACAAAGAGAAAAGGGTGCAGGTAGAATCCCAGACCTATTCTGGCTCCCTAATCTCCCCATTCTGACACACACTTTGATTTGTGAGTCAGGCCAAAGCCTCAGCAAACAGCCTGTTGCGTTGCCACCCAAGTAAAAAGACTGCGAGAAATGTTTTCAGTCAACTCTTTGGTCTTCTCTGCGTTTGTTCAAGGAAGTTCACCTATCTTTTCAACCCCAGGTAAACTGGAGAGGGAAAATCAGTTGAGTGGCAACTTTCAGGGCCCTCCCTGCTCCCCTTTGTGAAGAGGTTTATTTGAGGCCTGTTAAGAATTCTGTTTGTCCCTCACTATAGCACGACCAAGCAGATGTTCCTCCAGAGGTCGGCACACACACACACCGACTTATGAATGCATGGAAACACACAGTCGCACAATGTTGACAGAGATGGTTCAGATCATCACAGATAGAGGGAAGATACAGATTGGAGAGGCTGGAGGCATGTAACAGGACAAAGCTGTGAATCCCTGTCCTGTTTTAGCTTTTCTTCTGAAAAGGAAGAAACTTGGGCAGTATCGTTTTAAAAATCATAAATTAATAACTTTTTTGTTAAGCTTGATAAAACACAGATTTGAAAAATGTATGCGACAAAAGTTACATCACAAGCATTTCTCTCAGAAAGGCAAGGGTGTGAATGGATGGACATGGGTTTGGGTCTGTGTGGGCTCGCAGAGGACATTTTGGTTGTTTGATGTGTCTGCAAAGAAAACAAGCCCACACAATTATAGGAATACTAATAGTACTAGTGCTACCAGTACTTTCACAACTACTAAAATTGGATGATGACTGATGGAATAATGATGGGATGGAGTATTGGGGTTTGTGCGGTTAGGTGCAGTGACCGAATTAGCTAAATTCCTAAGCAAAAAATATGTATATTTATTATTTAATTCATCAATAACATTGCTGAAACAGTCAGAAAGGATACTATTCATGTGAGAATACAAAAAACAGACAAATAATCCACATTGCTTCAATTCATGCTTGCTGTTTATTAAAGGCACATGTTTTTGTGTTTATGAGGATATAATTTCACTCTGTTGGTGGAACTTCACTCGACACAAGACCAAAAAGACAATTCCAGCTTTAAACGGACTATTATTAGACTGATTATACCAATAATGGTTATTGAGGGAGAAATAGCTCTTTTTATGATCCCTGCATAACACAACTGGCAGATTAGCCATATATGTAGAGGCCTGTCGGTCCAGAGAAAAACTACTCTCACATAAAGACGGATATGGAGAAAGCCGAAGGAGACAGAATGAAGAAGTAGTAAAAAGGTGAGTTCACAGCTATAATAGTAATAAATCAGATCTGCTGTGACCCCACACAGAGTTCTGCAGTCTTTGTGCTTCCCACAACAATCCCTCACAAGTCCCACTTAAGACGAGAAACCTGCGCCGACAGCTCAACCTGCTAACCTTTGTGACCCGTCTACCTCCTCCTCCTGAAGTGGGACACTGCTGGAGAGAGGAAGTGACACGGCTGTGGAGGTGAAAGGTCGACAGGGACTATGCGTTTCAAATGCGAGGGAACAAGATGGATGGCGGCGGCTGCAGTGGAAGCAACGTGTTTTTACTCGTAAAAGAATCTCAAATAGTTTTTTTTTCACCAAGTACAACAAATATGTCTTGTTGCTATGGTTCAGTCTCTCCCCAAGGCTGGGGGAGATACCCAAGATGGAAGCAATGAGAAGAAGAAAGGAGTAGACAAAGAGAAAGACTTCACACTGCCAGATCTCAAGCTGTTATTTCCTATTGTGTTGGACTTGTCTTGATCTTGAGAATCTTAGGTTTGGCTACTGGTCTCACCTTCTGCAGTCTCAACTGAAACCAATAATGTTTTTTTTTTAAAGCCTGCTTCACCAGCCCGCCCCTGGCTGTCATGATTTTGGCAACAGGCACTAACGGGAGTAAACAAAACAGGAGAGGATGCCAAGCCAAAGACGGTTACCGCCAAGCCAAAGACGGTTACCCAGGGAAAACATGAAAGTCTTGTTCTCCCATTGTTTTGCCATGTCTTTTAATTTGCATGATTTTATGGGGAACAATATTTTTGCCATCATATGTATATGGAGCTCAATAAACATTTACTGCCTGTCAAAATCTAAGGAGTGAAACTTGCCACAATCGAGTATTAAAGTAATTAATGCCACACATGTCAAACTGTTTTCTAATTTGGAGTTGCTACCGTTCCAGGATCCAACTTCATCGAGCATGAACGGAGGTGTATATACTCCATGCGCTGCATTACTCTCCAAAACGACAGAGAGCGTACAAACAAAATGAAATGTAAAGAATCAAAAAGATGATGTATGTCCATATCTATGTAATCCATAGCTATGCCCATAGACAGTAGGTGCAACTAGCAAAAAGCCTTACACCAACCTCCCCAAAGGGAAGGAAGGATTGTGATTATCTCTAAGATCATATCTCATATTCATGGACTACTTTATTGCCTTTGTACAAGCCCTTTAAAGAAAGAAGTCACGTATTACATGCATCGTAAAGAATATCCTGGAAATAATTTTATTTGGCTGGCAAAATATCAAAACAAATTGGCCTTCTTTGTAAAATCCCGAGACATGTTAATGCTGTTTTTATCAGTGAACTGTTTGGGATGGTCACGTGATCGAGCGCATGCCATGCAACAAACATTTTGAGGTGCACGGCCAAGCACCGAGACCACTTGCGGAGCCGAGCTTAAGCCCAAACACCTCCCCTGACCTCCACACTCCACACACTCAGAGCCTGAGCCTCATGGTGCGTCTACACAGATCGACCTCATCCGCGTCTGACAGAACACATGCTTCTATTTTAAACAATCCAGCCGTCTACCGTGGCCATGTAACTCGCTCAGATTATTTTTAAAGCGTCAAATGTATTTCCTTCACTTTTACGTGCGTATACATTGATTGTGTGTTGGGCTCTGAACACTGCTAAAACACACTCAATACTGTACACTGCCTTCGGGAGACTTTGTCGTTGTGCAAAATTAGCACCCACCCACCTGTTCCCCCTTCGGTAAACACTGTTAAATCTGTCAGCACTCTAGCCGTATTTGCACTGTTAGCTGCAAACTGCCGACATAACCGTCGCTACGTTGAGAGGTTTTGAGAGAAAAAACATAGTGATCCAAATCTCTTATTTAGCAACATTAAGACATATCATAGCATCGATGAAATCTCTTGATTGAAAAGCACTTTAAATAAAACATCAGCTGAATTATCGGCTGAAATGTCATGAAATGTGAATAAACGAGTAAGTACGTTATGAAATCTGAGGAATGCTATGAAACTACATGTTCTGATAAAGGGTATTTTTCAGTCTCAAAATATCATTAATGCCCAAAAGCATGCCTCTCTCTCACTGAGTCTGGGGGCCACATTCTTGCCCTTTACACGCTCGACTGCCAACACAGCACGTGGCTTTGTGCTAGCTTTGTCGATGGCTCCTTTTAGGATTTCCTAATGGTTCACACGCACAATACTCTTTGTGTTACCGAGCGATGAAGCTCCACTGAGGGGATGGATGATATCACCAGGTTTCAGGTGGAGGAGAGAGGTGACAGAGAGAAGGAGAGAAAGCGATCCATGGGCTGACGACATACTGGGCTTGAGTTCGGACACGCAGGCCGACTGAACACACTCATACTCAGCTCCTCCATGGGTTAAAGTCTGCCTGTTCCCATCCTGCAGTCTGACCACTCACCGTCACTCAGAGGAAATGACTGAGAATGTGACGGTAGACTATGAGTCCAAATCCCTAGAATTAAATGAAAGAGGCTTTGTTGGCTATGCTGGCAATACTATACTCTAAAGAACACACACAAACATCATCGCATACAGAAACACTTCTAAGTAAAGACAAACATGCATACATATACACACACACACACACACACACACACACACACACACACACACAGAGGCACACACACACATGGATATGTCCAACAGTGGTGAACAGCTGCATGGGTCGGTCTGGAGCGAGACCAGCCACCTCTTGGCCACAAAGGGCTGCTTGTGCCCCCGGCTCGCTAGGAACATAAAACACAAGAGATAAGACCAGACACTGTTTGCCAGAACCAGTGGACCTCCCCAAACAGGAACTGCAAGTGCAAGTGTTTGACACACACACACAGACAGACACACACAGACACACACACACACACACACACACACACACACACACACACACACACACACACACACACACACACACACAAACACACACACACACACACACACAGAGCATGTTTCACTGCGTATGTGTGGAGAACACTGTTAAATGACATGCAAAAAGGTCAACTTTGTTAAAGGCCACCTCCGCTGAGCCATTTTCCCCACAATTCAAAGCTCATCTGGCCACTTAACATCTCAGCAGGAAGCCGACCTTCCCTTAACAGAATTTAACAGGTAAACCGAGGCTTTATTTGTCAATTGAAATCAGCTGCTACTTTACTTGTCAAGCCTGTTTGAAAAATCTTAGCTTGTTCATAAAGTTGTCGAGAGATAAAGAGGTTAATTTCTTGAGATGTGATTAATTATCAACAAACAGAAGTATTGCCATTGCAACCAAAAAAGGACTGAGCTTCATCTTTCCATTCGGACCACTTAATCCTTTGTGATTACACGTCAAATTCAAAACTGTGTTGTTTACAAAAATATAACACTTTATTTCCCATATGAACAAAAAAGGTGAATTCACAAGCTATAAAATGCATCATTGCTCAATTCCATATTCTCTTTTACGCTCACTTTTATCGCAATATTTTACGTCGCTTTAGGTGGCTAATGTTAGCAACGATTAGATAACAATTGGTTGACTTCTGAACCCCTCGATACTTGTGCCATTCTTACATGACATGGTTTAGCATACATTAGCACATGTGTTAGCACAACATGCAGTGACAATCCTGTATTAAAGTACCGACTGTGGCGGCCCTCGTGTACGAAGGTGGTAATGTTTTGAACGGAATCCGACCCGATGAAACCTGCTTCAACAATGAAGCTCTGCTCTATTCTACTCTATGTGGCTCTATTTCTGCTGAGTCATGATTCGTCCAGTCACCACTTGCAGGCCCACACAGACACAGGGCCACACACACCATGACACAGTAGAGTCTGTGTGGCTTGGATCAAGGTCCACTCGCAAAGGGGAGGAGGGAAAGAACCCTAAACGTGACTGATGTCTTTGTCCTTATCTCTGCCCTTCTTCTTCCCCTCTCTCTCCGTCTGTCTATCCATCACCAGCCCCGTCTTTCTCACTCTGTCACCTCCCCATCTCTGTCCATCTGTCGCTATCACCACTCCCCTCTATTGCTCACATATCGGTTCCCGTCTCATGCAGAGCTTGTTTCATTTTAAATCCTGCGAAATTAGTATCAATTCGTAATCTCGTGGGAGTTCCTGCTAAGTGCACGAACAAACTTGGTGACCTTTTTGTGTTTTAAATATTTGTGTCCCGCTGCATCAACAGGGTGTGCATCTTTGTAAAGCCAGATGTGTGAGGAAGATATCGATGGGGAGATATGGAGGCCAGGCGCATAAATGTTGCTACATCACACAGCGGTTTATTTTAATAATTTCCACTTCATTCATCAGCTGTCCACATACTGACCAGTGGGCCAAGCAGCTGTAGCTCATTCATAACCTCCACCGGTCACCAAGCAAACACACACAAAAAGCACATATATATGTCCATATATGCTCCCTAGACAAAATGACTTAAATCTGCATGATGCAAAAGAAAAGAGTCAAATTGGCACGTTCGTAAAAAATAAAAATAGAATGCACAAACACACTCTCGGGTGAAATGTTAGCTTGTATGGTTTAGAGTGAGACTTGGGGGATTTTACAGAACTGCAGTATGTATACAGAAGGTGGAAGCTTTAACATCTGTGTACGCAAATAAGAGTGAGAGGGCACTATGGTGTCTGAAACACCTGGGACTTGGTCCCTTTAGGGAACACGCTCCGTTTAATCCACAGAATCATAAAGGAGCTCACTGATATAAAAGGCAGGGAGATATGGATGGACACACATGTATGCACATAGAGTTACGCATGCATATACAGCGGACGGTTTTGCTCTAAAAGTACAATCTGAGGCAAGTATCTCACAATGCCTTCTTATCCAAGAGATTTTTTCATCCTTGGTTCATTTAAGGTCAAAAGATTTGAGCCGTTATGTCGTGACAAAAGTTTACTTTGTAACACAAGCCTGGACTCTGCGTGATTGAGTCATGGAACTCACAGGATATTTAAAAGAAACATCCATCCATATAGGGATATTTTCACACCAGAAAAAAACTATTGCATTGAGTGAGTGAGACTGAGAGTGTCATAATGATGAATGGACCAGGGGTTTGTTCATACTTTTGCACTGCTTTCAAATTCCACTCATTCATGATCGTGAAGGGAAGTTTGGACGAAGCCAACTTAAAGAGGGGAAGTTTGAGAGACGAACCAAAATGGCCTCAATCAGCGGATGCTGCAGGAACTGGTTCTAGTAAAATGTTACTTTTGACGACAGCAACGCCAACGTTCTGAGTGGCATCAGTATGGAAACTTCAATCTAAAGATAGGCAGGGATTTCTTTTGGTACCAACTTCCTCTTAGATAATTGTGTGCAGAACATAGCAGATCAATAAATAAACAGCTGGTGCCTGTTTTAATACAGGCTTTCTCCTAATAACTGGCAAGTTAACGGAATAGCCACCTTAGTCCTAATGGGGCGGCCAATAAAAACAAAGTCTTCTCAGCAGGAGCAAACAACTGATGTTATTCTACCAATTCAGCTTGTTCTTACAGGTTTATTTATATATATATATATATATATATATATATATATATATATATATATATATATATATATAAGCACTTCTCCCTTCAGCTTTAAAAAATAAATAATTTTGTATATATTGTTGTTATTCTTAAAGAAATATTTTCAGTCGTGAAAGCCGAAGGCAAAGCGGTAACTAAGCATGTCAACACAAGTACACAGACAGACTGCTGAGGTATGACATCTTTATTTATTGCATGTCAGAACGCTTTTAGGACAGATCAATTCTCAGAATATGGTTGTGAAGAATCGTTGCATTAAAAAAAAAAAGGTTTTCCCTTTGTGTTATTCCAGCAGTGATCAACTCCCTGGCACAAAGCTGCAGCATTCTCCAAGTTTTTCACTGATTACAGCTAATTCCTACGTCACCTCCCTGTGCCCTAAAACATTCCACCGCCGCTTTCTATTTCGGTTTGAGGTATTTGCCTTCTTTTCTCTTCATTTAGCCACTTGAAAAAGGTCCTGTGATTGAGCTCCTTGCGAAGAAATCTCCTTCTCTCCCAGAGGGATCTGACTCAACTTGAACTGTTGTCGGGTGAACTAAGTCCACATGACAAGAGTGGGACTGATTCCCATGTGATTGGTTGATAATTGCCATGTTCGGAATGATGGAAAGGTTCTTTGAAATCGGTGTCACCACTATTCATGGGCAATTTACTGTACATGAAAGGATAAAAGCCGCGATCACTGATTAACAGAAGCCAATATGTTGGAAGACTAACTCTACCTCTGGTGAACTCTGATTCAGTAACAATACATCAACTAGCTTTCTAGATGTAGGTCACTCAGTCTTTTCAAATACACCCTCCTTAGTGATAGCTGTAGCTTTACGAAGAAAAGAGGATGATTGTACAAGTAAAGTAAAGATATGCACGTTAACACCCTTAACATTTTAAGATATTTGGATATCATTGCTTTCAATTTAGTCACAGTTTGACATGTGATAACTGCTATTGCTGTGACTCATAATCAAAAGGGTGGGCCAGCAGAGATACTGTGAAAAAGCTGTGCAGTTAACCGTCTGTGTCAAACGGAGGTAAGCTGACATAATGATACGTTGATCCGATCGGCAGCAAACAGGATGTTTCTTTGGGTTTGCCAGCGAAGGATGTGAAACAAAAGGTGAAGTGGCGAGCTGCAGGTTTGGAACAGCTGAGCGCTCTTGCTTTGACTCAGCATGTTGATACACTGCTTTTCTGCTGCATCATAGGCTGAGCCACTGGTTGCTATACAACTATTACTGTGGACTAGAAACAATGGTGATGACACTCCCAATAAGTCAATATTTTGCCCTTTCTTGAAATTGATGAAATGATCTTCTCTCTTACTGGATGGTGTCAAGATACTTTGTAAAAAAAAAAAAAAAAAGGAAGTGAAATAGCACATTTATAAGCAAGCTAGGAAACACACAATAAATACATCCTCATAATTAACCTTTTGAGAGAGTGCAGATTTTATAGTGCAGTTTAAAATGTTAAGAAAGTTGATCTATCACCTATCCGTGACATATATATCTCATCTCACTTGCCCTGCTTACAGTATATACTCACATCACAATTTTCAGTTTTTGTCAAAACAGTTTGAGAGCTGTTGATTCAGCTGCTCATTCTGGACGCTGTAGTTTGAGGTGCTGAGCAGTATTGCATTATAGAGACAGGTGTTTCTATCATTTATATCAGTGGAGATAGGCTGAATAACTTATCGCAGGACTGAATTTGACTGCACTAGTTGAAGTTAAACTGTGTGTAAATTCTCTGTATGTCCTGGTTGCCTCTCCAGTTCCTAGCAGCAGCAGCAGCAGCAGCAGCAGCAGCAGCAGCAGCAGCAGCAGCAGCAGCAGCAGCAGGCTCTCAGTAGCGCTTTGCAGCAGCTGCGGTCAGCCAGTCTGACTAGCGCCCTCTGTGAGCGGCAGGCACTAAATGTTTCTGCAGAACAGAAAGCGGCAGAGCAGGGCAGGCAGCTGGACAGGGACAAGTGCAGCATGGCCACCGGGAGCACTCATGGCAGAGACAGTGGTGCAACCCCCAGGAAACAGCTGCTCTGCTATCAATCACACTTACACCGCAGGCATGGGATGGAGTAAGTTATGTTTCTGGAATCATTCTTTATATGGCTTGAGAATGTGATTAATACTATTAAATAATAACCATAAGGGAATTCAAATTTGAGTTTTTTGAGCCATACATGTGCAAAAGGTGAATACCGTGTCCATGCCGGCACCTCATCTGAAAAAAAAGCGTATGTAACAAACAGCTCACAGTGCCCACACTCATATTGTTTTTTTGAGTTCTTTCTGGCTTTTGTGTTTGTGTGTGTGTGTGTGTGTGTGTGTGTGTGTGTGTGTGTGTGTGTGTGTGTGTGTGTGTCCCAGCTGTGAACAAGTTAACCACAGATCAACCAGCCAACAAAAGAACAGCACAAAGCAGAGGCCAGGATGTGTCCCTTTAGACCAGCGATAGATGAGGTTTAGACCAAATCGAGGTGTTAAAGTGTGAAAATTACCAAATTCAAAACTGGAAAAAAAGCTATGCGAAAGCTGATCTTATATCATAAAGAGAAGTTTGAAAACATTGCGAATCAGAATCAATTTAAATCATGTGAAAAATACCTCTGTCTTTTCCACGCAGAGCGCATTCCTGCTACTCTACACTCAGAGAACTAAAGCATGTCATTTGAACTGTAGCTTTGGTTTCTTTCTTTCTCTTTCTTACTGTCTGTTCTTTGACTTTAAATTATTGTACATACTTTCATGTCCTGGTTACTGTCAGGTTGCAGCTTGTGTTTTCACTTTCTGGACATTTAAGAGCAAAACCCCATCCTCCCTAACTTTTATTGTTTAAAAAAAAAGGACATCATCTTATGTTTACATAGCTTGAATACAGTCTGCCTTTTTGGGGGCATTTTTGGGTCTTTATTGGACAGATGAAGAGTGAAGTGGCAGACTGGAAAGTGGAGAGAAAGAGAGACGTGCAACAAAGACCTCTTGGTTGGAGAATTGGTTGGCATGCAAAGTGACTATTTGGCTACCGAAGTGCTGCACAATCCTTAATTCTGCAAACTTTTCAGAAAAGGAAACCTACAGACTATCGACGGCTCCTCCTACCTATGAAAATGTTTGGGCTTAAGGCAAAATAGGTGGGGAAATTCACTACAAATGTATTCTGTAAGAAATTACTCAAAATGAAACTTGATTTTCATTCATTCAAAATTGTTCATGCATTATGGGTCGGAACATGTGTGAAGGGAATTTATCAGATTTGGGCTCTTAAGAAACCAAGACCGAAAAGCCGACAATTCAACCATTTTAAAATCTAGTTTTAGGGTGTGGTTTCAGGGAGTTGTTTTAAACCTAACCATAACATATTAAATAGAAACAGGACATGAGTCATCTCAAACCTCCGGTGTTGAAAATTAACCACCGTTTAAAAAAAAAAAAAAAAAAAAAAAAAATGTAATAAATAATTAGTCCTCCAAAGCACGAAACGGGAGCTTAACAATTAGGACCAAAGTTGATAGAGGCACACGGTAGCATAATCTTATCAGCTGGGGTGGAGAGAGGAGATGAGAGGAGGGACGGCTGGTGTTATTTCCGTTGGCACTCTTTCACATCAGTGTTTGCAGTGGCATGACCACTTCACATCAACCATGGCAATGACAGGTGGGTACTTATCAAAGTGAATAAAGTGCTTTAAATAAGAATCGTGATACTTCAAAGTGGAAAATAGCAGAGTAATAAAAAAAAAAGAACCTTGCTATGTTTCAGACCAGAACATATCTCCGAACAAGAGGTATAGGCAACGGTTTCTGTAATTCAAACACCCCAGTTGAGATATAAGTCATCAATGCTTCTTTTATTTGTAGGACATCACCTGTGAGTGATTCATGTCTGTGTCAAGAATATGTGAAACCTTCCAGCCTCATGCACGTAAGCCTATAAAAGAGCTGTGTGAAATTTGTAAAAAGCAAGAACAAGTACTCTTCAGTTAACATTGTATTTTATGGATAACACGCCTGTTCCTGGGGTTTCCTTACTCGAGAGCTCTTGGGAATGTGGGGTCCTGGCAGGGTCGCGGTTACTATCACGAGGTACAGGTGGGGAGAAGGGTGAAGCACAGCGGGGTTTCATATCGTCTGTCTTTAATGTTTGTCTGTCTGTCTGTCTGACATTCCTGCTTCCCAAAGCCCAGTGTTCTCATCTATCTTCATGCGCACACTGTCTGCCACCTACATGCACAATACAACATCCTTTTTCTGCGACACACACACACACACACACACACACACACACACACACACACACACACACACACACACACACACACACACACAGACAAAAACAGTCAGTCATCCCCTCTTCTTTTCAGACTCTTCGGCATTGAGATCAACCATGTAAAATAACACTAATGGCCAAAGTGCACAGCCCAGCAGTATCACTGATCAGGTCAGATATTGAATCACTAAATCCTAGTACATGATAGTACATGATAGTCAGACTTGGATGTCCCCCGTTACACCCCCCCACCACACACACACACACACCCCTCTTACTCCTTATGAGGGGCAAATGTGTGTTACAATTCATTCCATGTTTGAGGATGAATTGATGTGAATTATACTTAGAGTCCAAGTAAACTACTCTTTCATTAAGCCGCCCCATCCCTCCTGTCTTGCCTTTCCAAAGACACTGTTCACCCCAGTGTGGCCTCGGGAAGGCCCACACCTCACTTCTGGGCTTCCTGGCTTGCAGCGTCTGACTGAGAAAAGGCTCAAAACAAGCTGCTGGTGTCTGTACCAGGTACCATCTGGGTCTGGTTACCGAGCAGTGGAGGCAGTAGAGGAGGAGGGGGCATAGGATGATGGCCGGGCAGAATGGGCCACGAGAACCTAATAAAGAACATGGATGTGTGCGCATGACTAAATACAATATGGAACACACCCACAGCAACACCCAAGCAATGTCTGATCACCAACCTTGACACCAACTTGACTGAGGACTCACGCAACCAATGACTGGCGCCAACGTTTACTTTTAGTTTCCCACGGGACTGGTACCAAAAAGTCCACCCATTTTTACCATCACTTTAAAAAATAACAACTGATTAAATAGTGGTCTTCTTAAAGTGGTTGTTCTTTCTTATAGTGTGTTTGTATGTTAAAGAAAGAAAAAGTGAGCTGATCCCCACAGAAACAGACAGACCACTGTCCTGTGTCCACTGCACCATCTTTATCTCCCAGTCATGCTGCTGGGTGACATTACTGTATGAAGGATGTCCTGGACAGAACCGATAAACACCTTCCTCATCACTGAGGTAATTTCCTTGACCGACCCGCAATGCATCTGGGCCAGCTGGTGAACTAGTTTGTGGGTTAGCAGTGGGGCCAACCTGCAAACCCTCACTGCTGAAAAGCTAGTCGTGAACACAACACAGCATACCTCTGTAATAGCAGGTGGCACTTTTTTCTCTCAAGTTTTATTGATTATACGATGCAACAAAAAAAAAGTCAAGCTCATGAAAGTGAGTCACTCATTATTTCAATAAAGAAAGAACCAGACAGCAAGGGTTATACGGTGAGTCAATGGCACACATTAACAAGATCATTTTACAATACGATATGTTATAATTACATCAGATAAAACAATAAGTTTTTAGATTTATAATGTAGCATAATTTCACAACATACCCCTGCAAAATGTATATTACTGCTGAAGTAACTACTAATGTGGCCACTGCCTTCATTAACAGGGGGCTGTCAGTCATGGAACATTAACTTATAAAGAACAACAGAGAATTTCCTTTTGGCAAGGAAAGTGTCATTCACTCTGTAAAGAGCACGCAACACAACCAGACAAAATTCCTTAGACATTAGTGAGTAACCCCCCCCCCCCCACACACACACACACACTGTTTTCTGCAGAAGAGGCACAAGGGAATATACATTATAATTCACGGACCTCAAAGATTTACATATAATACAGTGCATGTTCTATGTCGAACAGCATAATACAGCTATATGGCATATATTACCAAGCACATCCGTTGGCGTGAAACGCTCAAGCATTTTGTCCATGGTAAGAACTTCTCACACAGTAAAGTTGACTATGCTGTGTCCAAAAATGTGGCTTGTAATTTGTTACTTCACTGTGCAGAGTTGCATGTGTAGAGTTTGACAGTAGAAGGCTGTTCTAAAATGGATATGCTGAAGACGGAAATCTTAAATCTCAGTCTGATAGAGGATTTTGTGACATCCGAAGGAGTTGAAAGGCAATCGTGATCCAACATGCAACTTACACGAGTGTGATGCAGAAACCCGAAGCTTCCAACCTACATACACTGAGACTGGACTTTTCAGTGGAGGAGCAAACATGTGAAAAGCAGGTAAACTTGAAATGAACAACAGTTGCTCTTTTCGGGGGGATATAAGACACAAGCTATTATATTGTTTAAACAGAGTATTCCTTAAAACTTGAGGGGATCTTTTAGTTACAGTTTACTTTGACACAAACTCTCACTTGTTTTGTTGTTAAGCAGCATAGAGGGTATACAAATACATGCAGTGATTCCGTTGAATCACAGTTACGAATTTGAACAGGACATACATTTAAGTGCTAACAAATAATTGAATGTGCACTAAAAGTGCTGGAGACAACTACTATCTATCTAACTATGTGGAGTTAATTGGACCGCTGACTACAGACTGTAGGACTGAACCGAGGGACAAGGGAGGGTGTGTCTTTCAACGAGAGACCAAGCGTGGCCAGCGTTCTCAGCAAAAGTTTGGAGAGGAACTGCTGCTGTTGGCTCTGAAAGAAGGAGCCCAGTCAGGGTGGCCGAGGATGATTCCTCCTTTGTTCCATCTCTGTCACCTAATCAATTTTCTTTGGCAAGTCCTAAATAAAGTCATATAGTGGTACTAATGTTTTAATATAACGCCATGTGTCTGTGGCACAGTTATGGCCCCAGACCTCCTGATCCCCCCCCTTCTGTATCTTGATTCATTAGCGGGCTAAGGGGGCGGCATTTGTTCTGTGGCCGTGCACGAATTACGAAAGAGAAGATGAGCAAAGACAGAACAAAAAACGAGGGAGGGAGACAGGGAGGGATTGGATAAGTAGAATAGAGAAGTGAGTAGAGAAAGAAAGAAAGAAAGAAAGAAAGAAAGAAAGACATAAAGAGACAAAGAAAGAGAAAGAAGGACACGGTGGTCTGTTCATTTTACCCTCCATGCAGAAGAAAAGCATCATCAGCAAAAGCTTTCGACTCCAGGGAAGCTCCTGTCTGAGAAGAAGAAAAGGAAAAAGAATAGTAGAATGTAGAATGTAGAAGAAGAAAATGTAGAAGTGGAGGAAGCAAAGGAAGAAGATGAAGATGAAGAGGAAAGGGTGAAAAAGCAGCCCGTCTGAACGGGACTGCTGGGCTCAGCAAGTTAGTGATTACTGATTAGCCAGCTCGGTCCTGTAGGGAGGCCTGTCTGTCCTTGGCTTGGGAAAACAACATAAAAGGGTGCCGGCTGTTTTGTGACGGGACTTGAAAGCTTGGTAGCTATCGGGAGACATTAGCCTTATCAATGGCCGGTCACTAGAGCCGGGCTATATGAAGCAACAAGGGCACTGCTTTTCCAGGAGGAGATAACCGACACATACCTCGGCCCACATTTGCATGCACCGGGGCAACAGGCAGGCATAGAGACACCATATGACAGAAAGAGGGACGGGCATGAAAAAAATAGACAACAAAATCTAGAGAGGCTTTGCCAACAGAGGTATTAATGCCAGACAGTCAGTCAGTCAGTGTGTCCTGCCCAGTGCCCAAATAGGTGTGGCATCCTGGCAGACAAGTGACGGACAGTACTCTATGTACGAAAGGCCTGCCCGATGCTTCTTAAACCTCACTGCCCTGTCTCCTACTGTCCTGTATTGGGTTTCTCCATACATGTGAAGTGAGAGGTTAACACGTGCAATTGCACCTTTCAATCATTGAAAAGAACACCTTGACACTTGGTGTGTGTGTGTTTTCGGCTGGTTTGTGCTGTTTGAGTTTTCCATTGGGTCGAGTCCACTAGTCTAATCTGTTGAACTCGGGTCAGTGGAAAAAGCAGCTTTGAAAGGGACAGAAAGTCTAACGTGAACTATGACAATGTGAGAAAACATCAAAAGACTTTCTGGAAAGATCCCTGTTTCCCGGCCTGCATCACCACTGTACATAACACATTGGACCAGCCCGCACGCAAACTTGTGCACAAAAAGACCAACACACACCCAGCCCTCCCAGTATGTTTGTGCTGATTGATTTTTGTGGGGTAAGGTCATTCGGAACAGCTGCTGATAGACCCGCAATTCATCTGGAGTTCAAAGAGTCCTTCGGTCGGCCAGTGTCGTTCCTGTTTGTACTTTACCGAATGACAACGTCACCAGGTCAACAGCGTGGGCGGCGGGACAGTCAGTTCGTCTGTCAGTCACTTTTTGATCTGCAATCACAGCCATCTAATCAATGCAGCAGAGCCACAAGGGGAATGAAAGAGAAGGTGAATGACAGTGGGCATAATACACCTGCCGTTAACTAAATGCCATGTTGTTTGCGATATTTGCGATGCACAAACAACTGGAGCGGGGTTCAAAGCAACACCGCTCCGCACTCCTGCGCCGCTTTTATGCATTGCCCCCCGTCTGTCATTCTTTCGCACCCTCCCTTGTTTTCTCTCTGTCGTCTTTGTCCCACTTCTAACGCCACGGCCTGCCTCAGATCCTGTTTTCCTCTCTCTCTCTCGCTCAGCTGACGGGCTGGCACACCTTCCATTGGGCAAAGTCCCCCGAATGATAAAACAGAAGAGAAGACACAAGCGAACACATGTAATCATATGCAAACACAGGCATGCGCACAGGGTTGCGGACTCATCTTCCACTCAATCGCATCCACAGATGAATTTGTGCACAAAGAGGCAAACCTGCTGCATACACACACAAGCACACACACTTTCAAAGTCCTCCAGCGTCATGCCTTCCCACCCTACACTTGATAAACCCTTGTGTGAGCCTGACAAAGCAGGAGAGGGCACTCAGCAGCCTTTGAACACTGGAGCAGGTTGCATAAGACGGCTCAGCGTACCACTGGACTGTATTCACACACTGAGCACTGTACCCAGTACTGTTTGACTCAGACACAACATTCAAGCTATGAGATCTAAATGTTGACAGGTCGGCTGGAACAGGCTCTAAGGGGAGAAAAAGGATTTGGATTTGACTTCTAAAATGATTTGCATTCCTTTGCATTATACAATACAAAAGAGAAACAAATGTATCAGAATGAATATAGTAATGTTTCCGCTGAGCAATCATAGATAATTGTTGCTTGTGAAACAAAGCTCAGTTACAACAGCGGTGGCCATCAGGATGCCTTATTCCCACCAATCCCATTTTCACCACACCAAATTGGAAAGTTTAAATGAGCACTGCACGGTTTTGACATATGGTTTCAAGTTAACTCGTCATAAGGAGTATTACTAGGCCAGGGAAAGCAGTTGTATAAGGCCTTCTGGGACTCTGGAGGAGCCTGGTGATGTCATCGGGTCAGACTATCTTGGCCTCTGATGCAGTTTTGACCATTCTTTTTTTGTGTGCCACCATTTTACAGATGTGCAATACTAAACCACCAGAATAGCAACCAAATATTTATTTTTTTTGGCAAAATTGCATAAAACCGCCTGCAAAAACAGTGATGGGTAGAGCAGAAATAGTTTGGTCAAATTTGACTGAAACTGTTAATCAAAAGTCCATGTTCACTTTTGCATGGAATATTAAAATCTAATTTATATCTCAAAACAAACTAAAACACCAAATAACATTTTGATTTGTATTCTTTGATACATTTTAAACGTTATGCTTTAATGGAAGTATTTTGGCCGTGACGGACTAAGTTCCTCAAGGCTACATCCATATGGGATGAATGGCGGAGCTGTTGAAGTTCAAAGCGGTGGTTTCCATCCTTAAAGAGGAAACCAGAGCGCTCTGTTTGTCATTGATGTCATCGCCAGCAAACCACACTTCAAACTGGTTTTAAGGCAGCAGGGGTATTCACTACAAAACACAGAGGGCCTTATTTGCTCAAGCTGCACACTCCGCGTGTCTCCATGCTTCCACCGACACTGTGCGCTAATGGTTCCCACATCAGACTCTCCCAGCGGCCTCAGTCACATATAACTGCCATGCGTCGCCATCTCCATCTCCCTCCACCTCACCTCACCTCCAACAGGCTCGGTCAATTAGTACGTAGCATGGAGAGCGCAAGGCAGGCTTCTGAAGGGGCCTCCCGGTGGGGGATGTGAACAGGAAACAGAGCTGTATTTACTGAAAAGCACATTTGGGATGCACTGATAGTAATCTGACTTTAATTTAACTGGTAAAATGGGATGTGAGTGTATGCATGTGTGCTCGTATGTGTGTATAAAACTCTGGATTTGTGGGAGCCGTGCACTGAGTAATTGAGACCGTATTTCAAACAGCCCAGACCAGATCTTGACTCAATCACGTCTGGCCCCATGGATGGGGTAGACCGGGGTCTACATCATTGTTTGACAACGTGTATGCTGCAGATTGATTTTCTGGTTCCAGGGGAAGGGGGCAAACGGATGTGAAAGGGAGGTACAAGAGTATGTATCATGAGGAAGGAAGTACAGAGAAGCGTAGCATTTGGACCATGTGCTGCAATCTGCGTGGAGATTTGTCTTCTCCTATCGACAATGGCATACTTACCAAAACCCAAACAATACTGCACTAGTGTCTTGGTTCACATTTTGAGTAACAAAACTGTCATTCACAATGTCTTAGACAGAGAAAGAGCGTCTGGCAAAATGCTGCCTTCATCTCTTATAGACAAGAAACAACTTTTCACACTTGGTACAGTGAAACTGCTAATAACTCAGAACTTTTTTTTATGATTATTTAGTGACATTGTGAAACAGCCGCTCAGTTTGTTTATCTTCCTCTGTCTTGACGTGTGTTTGACAAGTGCACTTGTGAAATGACGTGATTACCTTCTTTCTGGCTTTGCTTAAAAAAAGAGCATTCTAGTTTAGTTCATGTTTGGCTGAGTTTGACAGCAACAGACATAGCTATGGAAACAGCTCTGGTCATGCTGACAGAAGGTACTTGCAATACTGCTGCAAACAGTTCAGTAGGTATTCCAGGAGGATTTGTGTTTCCACCACTGAATCTATTTAGGTATAAAGTAAGTAGGTTGGATATGTTGCCAAATGTTCAGTTACTCTACATTGTAGGTTTTATTCTTATCTTTTGAAATATCTTTCAACACTTTTCCCCATTTTTTTCAGAAGTTCACATTGCATTGGTTACAATGTGTTTGTTTTCACTAAACTTAAATGTTAACTGTAAAATCACTGCAGACTGCATTTTTGTTTAAGGACTTCACGTGTGGCTGCATTACCTCGGCATCGTCTTCACCTCCCTCTGCTCCAGCGTCCTCACACAGACTGCAGTTGCAAACTCAATGAAAGCCGTCTCTCTTTCATAAATCATGCAAAGAAAATTTAAATTAGTTCTTTTTGGCGAAGACACTAACACTAGCTTGTTTTCAGCCAGTTTGCAGGTTTGTTTGAAAGTTGATATAAATCAAAAACATGAACATATTTAAATAAAATACAGAGAGGTAAGCCATCGGCCAGAGAATTTCTCTTGGTCCAGATTTTAATCAGCATTTGGATTCAGGAATCTTTTAACATTGTGTGACATTTTTGATATTTTTTCTCATGAACTACTGTACTTTGATGAAAGTACAGTACCTGTAAGCATATCCGGATCCAAATGCCTTCAAACTATCCATTATTCAAATTAATTTAAGAGATTGTT
Source organism: Taurulus bubalis (assembly GCF_910589615.1). NCBI lineage: Eukaryota > Metazoa > Chordata > Actinopteri > Perciformes > Cottidae > Taurulus > Taurulus bubalis. The sequence goes on from NC_136597.1 coordinate 7,338,034, forward strand.
GAGTCCCTGTGAGATTACAGTATGCACGCCCTCTCTCACAGTAATTTTTCGTTGCATCTGTTTTTGTTTTGTTTATTTTTTTCTGATGCCATCGCCACAGCGGAGAAATGTTGAGTTTTTAAAAGGAAGTCAAGCACTTAACAGCTCACAGTCAAACTCCAGTGACTTTCTGGAATGTCTGATGTAAGCACAAAATGAATAGCATGCAACAATGAAAATATGTCTGAAGTATTTATCAGCTGTTGATGCATTCGAGCATCGTCTTTTCTATGCAACAAGATACATTTTAAAACAATTAGTTTTACTGATAGCAGTATTAGCATGTTGCATTTTAATGTTCCCAGATTTATTGCAGTTATTTTTCCTCTCACCACTTATCCATTATCTGATGTCAAACGCATGATCAAAACCAACACACAACATGGTTTCACCTCTTCATGGATCATCCCACACTAGCTAGGAAACTGAATGTGGGTGGGTGTATTTCAGACTTCCAGTTTAACTGCTCTGCTACCCATCGCATCACAATGGTGTCAGACCTGATTAAACATTCCACACCTACAATTATTCTTGCAATTCTGCTGAGTTAGAAATGACAAATTCTCTTTGCACTGCAGGAATGCAAGACAGATGCAAGTACTCAGCAGGATAATGTATACAATATAAAACCAAAAGAACGTATTTTTTTAACCTGGTTACCAGTTTTATGGGAAGTTCGTTAAACATTTTTTTAAAGAAAAAAATAGAGAAAAAACTGTGAGCGGTAACAAAGATAAGATGTGAATGAATGTATGAACAAATGACCTAATAACATATGAAAACAGTTTTCTTTCACCGTGACGTCAGATTATTAACCGATGCAATACCATAACATCCTGAATGTGCTGTGCACTTTTTTTCCTTAGTCAAGATGTGGGTAGCCGTACAGACGGTGGTGCAGATCAAACACGGCGGCCTGGGGCAGATTAGATCCAATTCCACTTTGTTACAGAGGCCTGCATTTATTTTCTGACATTTACCATAAAGAAAAGTCAGACGAAGCCTTCGTGGAGGAGGCCCCTCAATCTGAGTCTTCTAAACCCATCAGGGGACGAAGAAAGGAAAGGGGCGACTTTAGCCGGCACGAAAGGGCCCGAGAGCATCTGACTTCCATTGCCGAGCTCAGCTTGTGTGTTCCACTTAGCCACCGGTATTTTGAGGAGATGCACGGCACCCTTAGCAGAGCCCCACACTCCAACACACATGATGTCATTGAGGTTCTATCATTACAGGCTGCAGATGAAGCTGCGTTGGGCCGGGTTGGTTCCCACGCTTGTTTTTACATTTACATTGGACCCAATAACACACAGAGGCTTCCGGCTGACACTTCGGTTGTGTTAAGGAAGGAGAAAAGGGAAATCCAGAGTGGGAGATTCAGAGAGAAAAAAGGAACTTCAAGACACGAGTTTCTGATTTCTGTTTTAAATTCCTGTCATGTTCGCAGCGTCTGTCTGAGAGTCTCGTCAGTTCTCTAAGGAGTTTCAAAGAGCAATGAGCTAGTTCATGAGGCCCCTGCAGAACAAGTGAAATCTTTGGTGACAGCTCACATTTTTTTTCACTTTAAAATGTTGCTGCTGTGTTGAAATGACATGACGCTCATATGTCTTTTTTACGTTCTGACTTGAAGGACCAATCTTAAACAGCTATCATCATCTGCTATGCACACAATACATCAAATATGCACCGTGAACACAGCTGGCTATTACAGGTTTACAGTGGAAGTGGGTGTTAACTTCTAGATAAGCTCGACTGTAGTGCGCCGCATTCATAATGTGGACAAGCAGCTTTCTTGAAACATCTGAGCACTTGGAATGAATTCTTCACTTAAGATAAGCAGTACAGGTAATCTGGCCCAAATAGGCCATCTGCTGTTCCCACAGCCAACAACAGAGGCTAATAACATGCTGCATCCAATCAGATTGTACCAGTCAGCCGAGATAAAGTGCAAAGCAATAAAATGAAACAATCTGGTGCTTTGACACTACAAGCAAGAGAGCTCGCTACTTTGCTGCTGGTCTGGGGGCAGGAATGTGCTCTTTGAACCAGCTTTATTTAACAGCGAAGCAGCATGCGCACAGCACGCCCTGAGTCTCCGAGCTGGCCCAGGGACCGTTTGCTCCTGACGTGGGCACGTCAGATGCGGGGCCACCGGGTCAGGGAGCTGGCATCCTCACCCCTGGCACAACTTGCTCCACTCGGGGGCGTAGGGGCTGACACCAGGCTCATGGGGAGGACCAGACAGACAGGGGCCTACCAAACAGCTTGTGACCATAACCAACAGTGGCAGAGAACAATGAATGCAATTATTTACAAGAACACAGTCCAAGTCTCTTTTAGTCGCTCCCCATCACGCCTGTTTACTCCCACTCTCTTTTTGCGGGGCAGCATGGAGAGGCTGTGACCCTGTCGGCACAGTCGTCAGCAGGACTTTTTCATAGTGCCCAGGGCTACCCTGCTATACATGCTCTATTGCCATCAGGCCTGATCTGGGTCCAGCTGCAGCCTCTTTCCTACCAACTACACATTTTGGTGAGAGGTCAAGGGAGACACATCAAAATTGGGCAGTCAAACTTTGTGAAAGAGAAATAAAAATGTACAACACTGCATGAAAGCGAATACGATTTTCTTCAGGTACAGTGTTGAGGTAATATGGAAAAGATCTGCCAGTGGTTCAAACAATAATACAGTGGTGAATTATTACTTTCATGCACCATTAGGAAGGAAATTCTCTTTCTACTGGTTTTAACTGCTGAGAACCTGGTACAGGCCAACAAGTTTCTGTCAGCACATGGCTGTGAGCATTAGGGAGGAGCTGAGGCCTGAGTGGGCAGAAAAGTCTGCCTAGGTACAAATACTGTACACACATATATATATATATATATATATATATATATATATATATATATATATATATATATATATATATGTGTGTATATATATATACACATATATAGCTTCATAAAATGGAGTCATACAACATATATTAATGTTTAATGGCTTAAAATATATAAGGATATTTTTTCAGCACACTAGTGGTGTCATTGATTAATTTGCGAACAGAAAATAACAATTTAATACCCATCAAAGGTTAAACCTGGAAATATATTTTACAGTATGCAAGTGGCTGTTTTTAATGTATCTTTAAAAAAAAAGGGCCCTGGAACACACACTTGACTTCATGTTTATAGGAATATATATTGGTGGGTTTAGATATGTCTTCAGGGTTGTGTGATGTTCTTTGTAGGTTCAGTGACTTTTAAACTGCTCGTGACTACGCCTTACCAGCACAGTTAAGGGTGCACTTCCTCTGTTGTCAATCTCATACTGACCAAGGAAAGTGCATCTTAAAGTTTTCAAAATGTATGACAGAACATAGTAGAATATAGTGGATCGTCTATCAGATCTGAATGGATGGACAGACATTACATGCTGTCATGACTTTATTGTGACTGAGACCCCAGTGGAACAAGATGGTCTCCCAGTCCTCTCCACACTGAATCAACTCCAGCTGAGCAAACAACACACTCAATGCGGAAACTACAGCAGAATAATAGCGCCCAAGACTGTACAATAAGTGTACGTTCCCACTGGCTTACATGCACTCTCTCTTTCACGTAAACACACATCCACACATACAGTAGAGACAGTTCCATTTTTCTTTTCCCCTGTGGCTCTTGGCTGTGGCCCTTTAGGAGTGTCCAGATGAAGAGAGCGTGGAGTGTGGCAGAGGGTCCTTCCATAAACAAAAAACAACAGTTATCTTGTGTGCGGCCGTCTGTGTCAAGAGGCACATGAAGCCAAGCCCAGCATCTGAGAGGCGTCTGCTCCTCTTTCCGCCTTTGGTCTTGTCTCTTTCAATGGCTTATAAAAGTGTGGATGTGTGTGTACACCCACGGGTGTGTGTCTGTGTTCACAGCACAGGGCTCCTCTGTATTGTATTCTGAAGCTGGCTGGAAGTAAAAAGGCAGAATTAAGAGTGGCGGGGGCAAGAGAAGGGGGCTGCCAGCACACTGCAGAACGGCAGGGAGCTCCCCCAGATCCCAGCTGCCCATGACTGGCTGAGAGCTTCAGGCGAGTGCCAGGCTTCCTCGGCCCTCGTGGAGGTGGGCCAGAGAAAGAGGGAGGAGTGGGAGATACAAGTCAGAAAAAAAGCCAAAAATAATGTCTGGGCCTATATAAAAAAGGCCTTTGCTGACATACACACGCAAAACTAAATATATTGGCAGCGGGAAACGACAAGGAGTGAATGAGTTTTCAAAACATAATTGGTTATATAAAGCGTTCATATTTCATGAAGCACTCAACTTCCTGAGTAGCCTGATGAAATGGTCTTTCAGTATTGGTGGCCTGAATGCCTCTCCCTCTCTACAGGGGCTGGCAACACAGTGGAAAACAAAGTTTATCTGGAACTGTTTAATGCATTATTTGTCTAACAATCAAGGAAGTGAGTTTATTTTGCAGATCATTATAGCTTTTGTTGCGTCGATGGCCAAGATAAGCCAGAGTTCCGAACCATTAACTTGTTGTGCTTTTTCTGGCAAACGCTGAGTTTGTAATTCAGAATGCACTGCAAGAGTCCTGGAAGCAAGAAGAACCTGACATGAGGTGGTATCGGGCCCCCTGAACTGCACCATGCAAAACAATCAATGAAGTCTTCTGATAAAAGCTTTGGGGTTTTCAGAATTATACTTACGAGAACTTGAATTCAACACGAGATACTTATCTCCACAACATTTCCCACCCTTCTATTTCTTGATCCACTTACATCAAATAACTTGACTCAATGAAAAATGTAGCTCATTAACTATGCAATATTCAAACCATATGTAAAGCCAATGTCTGATCCAAGTCCCACCACACACGGAAGGGAGTAATGCCGTACAACAGTCCAAAGGGGAATATGTTGGGGCTCTACTGTAAGCAAAAATAATGACAACTCGGGCAGGAGCCCATGGAAAACCCCTGGCTGGTCTAGACACTTTTGCCCTCTGAGCTGACCCAGGAACCGAGCAGGGCGCTAATCATTGCACTTGGCAGACAGCTGCATTTTTCCATAGGTCCTCAGAGAAAACCCTTCCTCTGCAGAGGCAGGTAATCACAACAAGAGCACATCCCGCCCCGGTAGCACGCCAATGAATGTGCGCCTGCTTTGTCCACTCCAGGAGGATTTGGGAGACTATTTCTGTTCCTCTGACAGAAACAAATAACCCCTGTGTCACCCTGCCTGTCAGCCCGACAGTGTGGGTGGTGTTCGTCATTGTGCGCTCCTACCCAGGGCCAGTGACAGGAAGTGAGCTCCACTATGACGAGGGATAAACCCATTTTTACATCTGCAGGCTGTTCACTCACCAACATTACATCAGGGTGAAGGAAAACTCAATACTGAGGCATTGAAAGTTTAAAAATAGGACCGCATATTGGTATCACTGGAGTTAACGGACTAAAATTAGACGCCAATGCGAAAAAAAGAGATTTACTGTATTTGCTGGCTTCTGGAATTCTCTTAATACCTCTAGTTTCCTGCCCAACACGTTTACAGCACTACCTCCGACCACCAGCGTCCCCAGGATTGTTTTCCGGGTCAAAGTCCTGACGTACGCTGCCTGCGTTTTCCGTTAATTAACCTCTTCCTTTGGACACCTGGACAAAATGTGTCATGTCCAGAGGGGGCCATTTGGATGAATGTCATTACCACTGCTGACACTCTGCTCTCTCTAATATTGTATTACTGCTACGACAGCTACACCGGGAACAGATTGATTGAGGAGGTCAGGGACACTATTGTTGGACATATTGTTCCGTTATTGAGAGTATGAAAACATCCCACATAACTGTGAATATGTATTGAAATTATGAAATAAATGCTTGGTCCTCTGGTGTAGTAAACATTCTCCGTTCTGAAAAGTGACATATTGTTCGGTATTGATGTATTTGGTTTTAGTGGTGATGAATGAATTTGAATAAAATATTCAGATTTATAAGAACATCAAAACTAAAACCTGACTAAAGCTTACTTCTAAATTACAGAAACTGGTAAAGCTGCACCGTAGACTGTATATAACTGCATATAAACGTAGTTGGTTTGTGGACTACAGTTTTGAAGCCTCGAGTCCTGCACTTCGCCATCTTGGATTCTGGCCGTCATCTAGTTTTTTGCAACCAGTGAACGGAAACGATTATATTTGGACTACGAAGCAGTGGCGCTGTGGTAATGGTTGTTTGGCATCGGGAATAAAATACTACTGGCTGGCCTTTGGGACCCTCAATCGACAGGCGGATGCGAGCATCTCAAACTCCAAGTGCAGTTTTATGTTTAGCCTTCCTGTGAACGGCTCTGTAATTTGCCGATCACTTCCTGCAATACTAACAATCTTGGTGAGCTTGTCGTTGTTATTTGCAGTGAAGTTGCCATGCTGTTAGGTTAAATGATTAAATATAAAATATAAAATCATAAATTCTGACACTAGATCAAAGCAAAGCATCACAGAAGTTGTTTATTTCACAATGAGCAGCTGAAACATTGATTGATTTTACACCAACTGCCAACAGTTCCCACAGTCTAAACAGGAGGTCCCAATTTCAGTGGCCACTAAATAGTTTGGTGACATAAATGGGGAGAATGTGACAGATCTCATGCCAGACCACGTTTCCTCTTCTCCACAACTCTGAGTGATCTGAGTGATAAATGTACTTAAGCACAGGCCGATGGAAAAATGACATTTCCTCCCAAGCTGAACCCAAGAGACAAACCCAGAGTAGGCATGGAGCTCAGGTGGCGTCTGACTGCAGATTTGTTCTATTTTTCCTGCTTACACACATACATTCATTCAGATGATCCATTGGAGGAACAACGTCTACACCTAGCAGTTCTTGCAACTGACATGGGCTTTCACATTCACCAACCAGGAGAGGACCAGCTCTGTGGCAGCAGGAGAAGGGAGGCAGCTTACAATCTCCAGGCCGTATAATCAACACTTAATAAGTTAACAGGCTGCCTGGTGCTGCTTCTTCTTTGCTTCTTTGTATCGTATCATTCCTCTTGTCTTCATAAATGCTTTCCCATTGGAGTTATATTTCAATAGCATGGTGGCTGTCTGTGATAACAAAAATACAGAGAGCATTTTAGATTATAGATATTGCTTAAAATTGTATGCACAGTGACATGTGTTTTTCTTTTTTACTGTGTGTGCTTGGGACATGCTTGCAACAGTGTGAGTGCCACTGTGTAAATCTTCCTCTTTCCCTCTGCCCTGTTGACTTCCAATGCCCACCATGTTCTATCTAGTCCTTCTTAGCCAGACTCACCAGGCCTAGCCCACCCTGGCATTGGCACTGGCACAGCCAAGCTGACAATTATTATCTACCTCACTGCCCTTGCTAGCAAGCTGACGGGATGAACAGCATTTGTCTGGCTGGAGTATACACTATCTGTCTGCTGTGAAGGGTCAACGAGTCCATCCTGATCCCCCTCTTCCCAATATTAGATAAATCAGACCCTATATCTATCTATCTATCTATCTATCTATCTATCTATCTATCTATCTATCTATCTATCTATCTATCTATCTATCTATCTATCTATCACAAGTCTGCACAGTTTGGTTGCACTGATTACACAAGTCTGGTTAAAGCTCATTTAGAAAGTAGTACTTTCAATAACTTCTTTTGTGGAAATCAGAAGAAAAAAAAACTGTCAATAAACAGCACTCCATAGACAGAGACTGACATTTACACTATGTGGCAGCCGTGTGTATGCAGGAAACCCCACTCTAACTGACGAGGGCTGTGGTGTGAGTCATTTTCTGATAATGTGGTCTCCTCCAAATCCTCCTCCACCTCTCGTCTCATTACTGACTGGTGTTCAGCCACGAGAATCCCTCAGTCACCACTTCCATCCTGGGCAGCAGGCAGAGAGTCTAAGGGACTCACCAGTTACTCATGACGGACGTGCAGAGATTCAGTTGCTACTTCCTGAAATTAACTTCAGACTTTTCATTTCCACAAGCTCTGGCAACGTCATTGTACACCTTTCTGACTCAACCACAAGTGAACAACAAATCCTGGTCTAGCGGGGCCAGAAGCTCTTCCTTTAAAATGACTCATCTCTTAGTTTGTAGAGCCCTTGTCTCTACCACTGTCTCCAAAGACTAGCCGGCAGCTTTTTAAAGACCTTTGTGACTCAGAGAGAATGCGGTGCTGAAGATGGGGCAGGAGCAGGCGGTAGGCAATACCATAGAGAGAACAATAAAATTAAGATAATGACAGATATGGCCTGTGACACAGATGGGCCAGGACTGTTTTAGATAGACACCCACCTCACTAGTCTGAAATTGCAGAGTTGAAGAGCGCTCTCTTGAAGGAAAGATGCCTGGAACTGACGGATCAAAGGGAGAAGACTTATGAACTCACATTATAGCCTACAGATGGTGGATACTTGTGTTTGTTTTGGTGTGGTGATTCAGACGACTGTGTACAATAATTCATACTCAGTCATAAGTGAATTGAATTTTTTTTAAAGCTATTTAAAAAGAACTAGATGTTGTTTCTCATGTAACCTTGAGTGCCCCGGCGGTTGATCCATCCACTGTTACTTTGGCCCAAACTATCAATAACTAAAGAAGGGACAAACGCTCTTGACTTCTGAACCGGGAACAATCCTTTCTGAGTTAAAAATAAACATTTAAGTGAATTTAATTGTCACAAGTAGTCTTTTTCGAGGTGTGGGACTGTGGTGAGGAGTGGGTGGCCTAGCCCTGACCCCTATTCATCTCAGTGAGAAACAGTAGGTTAAGTTGGGGAGGGATATTCAAAGGAGCCACATCCCACAAACATGAAACACACAGCACACACATACAGAGGTCAATAAATAGGCTAACCAAAGTAGCAGGAGTGGTTTGCTGATCACTAATCTATACACTCATCTGAGCATACATCCACGTTGAAAGTTCATTCTGGTTAACATTGAAAGCAACAAGCAGACAGAGAGATGAAATGTGTTGACCCCGAACAGCAAAGGCGGCTCAATATTTTGCCCATAATTCCTTAAAGAAACAGCTATGCAAAAACATTGGGCCTCATTAATTGTTCTTAAGACAGGTCCAAACAAAAGTCTATGTCAGATAATATGATTAATGTTCTTAACCGCAGTATTCTCCGTACTTGCGTTCTTATAATGTCGAACCCCATTGTGCATGTACATTAAAGGCATGTGCCAGTTGATCCTAATCAGCATATGTAAACGCCCTGTCAATCGCCATTTAAGGGCATGAGACTGCAGGGCCGTGTGCACGTGGAGGTACTTCTGCAGGAAGTGAACACCAAATGAGCTTTCATATTTAGCAGTGTCAGTGAATATACAAAGAAAAACAAATTGAAGAAAAAGCATTGGATGATATTACTCGTGAAGTGTTATGTTAAGAAACCATAATGCTTTGTATAAAATACAGTGGTAACCTCTTCTGTCCAGGTTTATTTTAACAGTATTTGGAATAATGCTTCAAGCTTCTCTGGTCCATATAAGCAGCTGATCACTGTAACTGTGATCACTATAAGTGGTTTCCAATTAATAAATAATATAAAAATTATGAAAATATTATTGAAGCTGAAATGCTATTTTAAAAACTGCAGAAATTAAATAAGTGCAATACTCATTATTTTGCACAAAATATTTCGAGTTTTGGTTCAGACATAAGGGAAACAAGTAATCCCTGTAACACTCCCTGATCACTCTGAAGGCTCCTTCTTTCTGTTCAGTAGTTAGACTTCAGGGCAGGAAAACCCTGGTCATGTGGAATTGTGGGAAAACAATGTAACACAATAAAACAACTGAGACAAGAGACAAATTCATTCAACTCCAACCACACGATGTCAACCAGAAAATATGCTGAAATTACAACGACACAAACATCATCCTGGTCCAAAAATGTCGACAATCTACGTAGATGCAACACCCTTGATAACCCTTCCTGTCTCCATCTACAATCTTTAGTAGCGGAAAACATCAACGCTGGGAAGAGTGCCGCAATTCTGAAAGTCCAAATGATCCCTTGTCTCAGCTTGGAAGTGATTCTAGAAGTATTTGACATCCATGTCAATGAGACAGGCAGGCTCATTCAGACAAACTTGCTCTTTCCTGGCTTGGCTCTCTTGTTCTCACAAGATCCAATACATGCATAACCAAACAGTGGTCACCAGAAATGACATAAAAAAAGAGTGCCAGAGGGTTTTCCATAACTTTCTCTGCAATCCCTCATTTTAAATGTCAAAATATGTCTGTGTTTTCTTCTTTTGCTCATTCCTTAAATTAAAAAAGTAGTAGTAAAAGTAGTTTCGTTTAATTTGTGTTAAGACAAAGTCAGTAACAAATAAAATGTTAATAATTGCAGATATTTATATACATTCACAGGTGAATTTCAAGCTTCAGAGACACAGACTGGTACCTCAAACATAGACCTATAGCGTGTAAAGAAAGCAGAGCGGCAAAAGAGCAAGGGTCACAAGTAGCTCTTGGACACGCACACACGCACGCACGCACACACGCACACACGCACGCACGCACACACGCACGCACACACACACACACACGCACACGCACACACACGCACACAGTATATATATATATATATATATATATATATATACACACACACACACACACACACACACACACATATATCTATATATGTGTATATATATATATATATATATATATATATATATATATATATATATATATATATATATATATATATATCTATATATAAATATATATATATATATATATATATATATATATATATATATATACTATATACACATATATACACACTGTATATACATACATATACTGATTGCTGTGATTACCATCACAGCAATCCTTGAATCCTTCAATTAATCTTCCTCTTTGTTTCTCCTTCTCCCCTGTGTTGGATCCCCCCCCATTATCTGTCACTCTCATCGCTTCGATTCTGCCTCTCACTGGCCCCTGGCACCATCTTGAATATTCATAACTGTCCTCTGATGAGCATGCTAAATGGGTGTCAAGATGATTTGGCCACATGACAGAAGTGAACTGTCTTTGATAAGCCCCGACTCGAACCAGAACAAGGCAGCAAGGAGCAAAAGAGTGACGGAGAGAAAAGAGACATTGACCCCTGAGCGGTTTTTGGGTGCTTTGTTGAACCAATCAGAACCGAGGAGCCGGACCATTGCAGCTATGACTTGGGCAGCAATGGAGAGGTCAGTAGGGGGGCGGGACCCATGCGGTGGCCCCGGGGGTGAAAGTCATTGTCAACAGGCTTTAATGGGTCCCAAAATTCCTCAACTGACCAAAACCTGTGAACGATTGAGAAACTAAAGACATTTGTGATTCAAATAGGGCCTTTGGGGGCTCCACCATGAGGTCTGCAGTTGGAAAAGCTTCTCAGAGGAAACAAACACTCTCTCCCATACCCGCATGGATAAGCCAACCTGGTCCCCTCTTTTTTGCTACATTTTCATATTTTTAGATCACAAAACTGTGGGATTTAGCCTGGTTTATGCCGACTTTGGGAGAAGGTAGCTTTCATTTGGAAAATGAATTATTTCATTCATTTGGCCAATAATTATGGTGGGGAAATAAAACACTGTGACACAATTTGGTGTCTTTCCTAAAAAGGAATTCTCTTGCAAACAATATAAAAGAGTAAAAGTTTTTGTTTTGATTAACAAACAGCAACATCATTTTCGTTTGTCAGGGGCCTGCATTAGTGTCTTAGTATCTCCAAATAAACAGAGAAAGGCCAATGTGTAACTTCGGAAGGTAATAACTCCCTTGCTTTGTTTATTTATTTTTCCGCTCGTATTAGTTTGGCATAAGCTACACAAGACACCTCCAAGCTCGACAGCAGCACTAATAGGAAACAGTGATTTCTTTATTTGATAGTCCCTTCGGAGTAGTCCAACTTTCCTATAGGCACTTCAGACAAAGGCCAGAGCGCAGAGCTGAGCTGACTGTTTGCTTGTATATGTACTGTGTGCAGCAACAGATGTCCAGGTCTAAATGGGAACCATTTCTACCCCCTGATGATCTGTTTATGATTTGGGATGCAAAACTCCTCATAGCATAGGCAACATGTCAACAAGACTACCTCTTGGCCTCTGTTGTGAACAGACCGACAGATATTAGGAGTCTTTGATCAAATTAGTTGTTACAGGGATAAGTGCTGAACATATGACATGAGTACTGAAGGAATATAAATAAGAATATGCGTTATTTCATCCATCATATAAGCACATGTTGGACTTAACTTTAGTGGTAGGTAAAGCAGTCTGATCTGAGTTTACACCCCTGGTTGCTCCATAAATCTTCATCATCTCGTGGGAGGAGATGAAGGCTGGCACTCCAGGCTTTGTTCTCCCGGTAAGCCGAAGCGAACTCGTCTGCCCTCACTGTCCCATCACACAGTAAACCCTGCCCTGCCTGGATGCAAGACAAAGACCACCAACCACTTTCGGACCATCCAATGCCACAATCTGCAATTGGCACCGCAGATTTATCAGGAGCATATAAACATGCGCATGCACACTCACACATAACAAAAACCTCAGTGGAAATCGCAAACCTGCTCCCTAATCTTCACTAAATCTGCCCCCATTTGGCTTTATCTGTCTTTTGTTATCAGTGCTGGGACTGGAGAATGGCAGGGGGTCACAAGGGTAATACTTCTTTTCCAGCATCTGCTTAAATAGAGGGGGGAGAGCAGAGCCACACAGGACAAGGGGCCTCCCCTTACTCAACTCCACAACTCTCCACACTCCAGCCCCCAACTCTGATATTTTTGGAAGTCTTTTTTCCTTTTTTGACCCTTTATTCTGTCTTTTCTCTTTTTCCTTTCCTCTAAAACCCAAATAAAGTATGTGATGGATGAGTGAGCAGAGGCAACACCTCCCCCATCAATCTAGAGCCAGTCGGGGTTTAGGGAGGACGGGGAATCCGTCCCTTCACAGGCTTCCATGCCCCCCATGTCTCTCTCACACATATCATCTGGACACACACATGCAGGATCAGCCATATCAAAGAGTTGTCATGGACGGCATCCACAGATGCGGATGCATGTTCAAAGCGCATGGGACACACATACAGTATCGGCATGGAATGACAGATAAGCAACACTCTCAAACCTCAGACCTCAGCAAATACACCCCACCACAGCACAAATTAGCAACCCTTTTTACCGCCCCAATAGAGTCTGTGGAGCCTCTATGCTCACAGAGAGCATTATTTCAAACCAAATAATAAAAACATTGCTATGAACCAGAGAGGAAAGGAAAAAAAACTGAGAGAATAGAAGCAAAAGAGAGAATAGGAGGGGTAAAGAAAAGAGTTTGGAGAAAGGAGACACCAAATGGTCCTGGTTAGTGGCTGCAGAGCACGAGAGATCTGAACAACACAGTCAGTCTCTCCCTCTCTCCCTCTCTCTCTCTCTCTCTCTCTCTCTCTCTCTCTATGAGAGCACCACCAACACAAGGAGTAAATTCCAAGAGAGTGCCGTCACCAGGAGCAAGCCAAAGGCAGGGAAGTGGTTTTAAAAGAAAAAAGAAAACCCTGGTTGAAGCCTTTGGCTACGTTTGTGGGTGGTTTGGTGGGTGGCGTTGTATATATACACTCTATATACACTCTATATATACTGTATGTGTGTGTGTGTGTGTGTGTGTGTGTGTGTGTGTGTGTGTGTGTGTGTGTGTGTGTGTGTGTGTGTGTGTACAATACATACAGTGGGCGGGTAGGTAGGCGCTGGGGGGTCGATTGCATGATCGATTGACAACCTGAAGGATTGCCCACTACTATGAGAGCATCTCCTTCCATAGACGGAGGTACTGTACCGGTTTATGAAGGTCACCTGTACAATTTAAGACGGTCCAATAAAACAGACTTGCCACAAATTGTCTATGGTCATATTTAAAGTCATAATTAAGGGTGTTGGATTGGATTTATATACCACGACACCCCATAAACAAACATTGTTTTGCACAACATTGTAAGCAGCACTTTAAATCATGAATGGGGATGGACAAAATGCTAGAAACACACCTCAAAACAAAGCGAGCTGCACGATTCTTGCGCCGGCCTCCGGCATGCATGAACCCGCAAACCTCCGCAATTATGTCACTGCGGTGGAAGCACGCGCAGACCCAGCGCTCGCTTCTTCATTTTCTAAACAACCAACTGTGTTCGCTCGTCCACTGGATCTACTCATTAACAGTGAGCGCAAAATTACTTTTTGTCTGTAAAAAAGATACAAAACACGTTTTTTATTTAGACTGAATATGAAATGTTAGAGGTGGCGCAACTGTGAAGTATACATACTTTTAATAAAATGTCTTGATAGAATTAAGAAAAAGATCAACCTGAGCGGTATGATTCTAGTTCATGAACTGAAGGTGAAAAGAGGAGAGTCAAGAAGAACCCGGAGTTCAAGGTAAGTTTTGAAAGAAATTAAATCAATATTCTATAATGAAATTACATGAATGTAATTAATTACAATTACGGTGGGATTAAAAAAAAACATTTAAACTAGTTGCTAATCAAAATGTTGGTGAAAAGTTTACATTTAGAATTTAACATTCATTATGTTGCTCTGTTCCTAATTCATGTTACATTGGAGATTTTTAAATCACAGTATAACAATAATCAATGCTGAGAACTGTTGTGAGGTTTAAATAGGCTGGTTAAAGTTTTTAGGACTTTCTAGCTTTATTGCTCAATTTTAAACATTTGTTAATCAGATGTGATATTTTCATTACTTTGAAGTAATGAAAACAGTGACATTATGTATTAATAATGTTGCTCCAATGGCTAGTTGTTGTGAATAATCCGCAAAAAGCATCTCCTTGTCAGTCAGAGTGCATGAAAACCGCTGCCGGTTGGCTTGATCAGTTGTCTGACACCAAGATGAGCTTTCTGAGAGACAATGTGCTTGTGATGGACATAATTCCACACACACAAATAGTTTGCATGTATGTGTGTGGCAGACAGGAAGAGCCTCCAACCAGCGGAATCACTGAGCCTGGGCTCATTTACAGCCAACACAGTCCCAACACTGCGGAGATCCAACTCATGTGCAGCCAAACCAGATTCATCCGACTCCAGACAGCTTGATGTGGCGACGGCAACCCTCTGTTGTTGTTGTGTCATTTCTGTTTTTGAGTCAGGCTAGGGCTTCCGGTAGTTTGATGCCACGCATTGGCAATGGGTGTTTTTTCAATCTATGTGTCTGGATACAAAATGGACTGAAGCCCTTTTGCTGTTGGGCAACCACATGACAAGACAACTAATATGTTTTAAGGAGTCCGAGTTTATGGACAAGACAATAAAAATCACTTCAGACACTTCAGGCGAACTGATCATGCAAGTATGTTGCATAGATATTGAAGTCAATATAAAAAAATGACCGACAGCAGAACTAAAAATACTGGTTATCACAAGCACACGAGGAGTGGATCTAAACATAGCAGCAAGCTTCTGGCACAGTGAGAGTGAGAGAGAGAGAGAGAGATGGATAGAGATGGATAGATAGATGGAGAAACAGAGTGAGAGAGATAGCCTAACTAACAGCTGTGAACATTTTCCATTTGAAGTGAAACATTCCTGTGTGCTCGTGGCCCTGCACACTCCAGCGGGCTTCCTCTCAGCTCCATGTGGTATTTGTCCCCAGCTAAGATCCAGAGAGTGGGAGAGTGAGCTGCAAACTTTCCCAAGGATACCATCCAGCCACATGCCACTCTTGCCCTCCCTCTCGGCAGAACGCTTCCCTCTATTCCCACTTTCCTCCTGCGCTCACTCTCTCCTCCACTGCCTGCTCACCACCATCTGTAGCTTGCCAGGACATCATTTTCATTAAGGATTTGCCCCTGATTGGAGGATCATTCTATTCTAGTAAAGCCCACCCACTGCATATGTAAAGCCTCAAAATAAGCACTTTCATGTCTGAGGAGTAGTAGAACATATTTAGCTAGCGGCATAACTCTTTGGTTATCAATGTAGCTCTGTTCGACACAGAGGTCCGGAAATAAGTATGGATTGTTATCGCATTTTGTAAAGACATTAACGGTCATTCAAAGGTTCCCAGATGACGTGTCCCACAGCAAGCCAAATAAGATGGAGAACATGATCAACATTATCTGCTGAAAATGAACAATTTTGAACCTAGTCCTGTTTTATTTCCATTTGCATGATTATACGTCAGAGGCCAATTCTATTTGGTTCCTGTGGAAGTGGCACAGTGAAATCGGTGAGGAGGACTATTGGCATTGCTTCTCCCACGGCAGAGCAATGTGGATAAAACTGGATGTTGTTACAACTACTATGCTAACTTTTGGTTTCCGCTCACTCAAAAGTCATCAAAGTCAAGGCGCTTTGGAATTGGTCAACTGTGTAAATTTGCATGTCAACATGCACTGAAATAGAAGGCTGTGAAAGCGACAACAATATAGTTCACCTCATCTTCATCTGATCGCAGCCATTTTCTGCTATAGGTACTGGCGTGACCGTGCCCGACCTTTGCATTTTTTGTCTTATAAAGTATTATAAAGGCTGAAAAAGATGACAATTATTTATCTCCCTCCTCTCTCTCTACCTGGACTCCTCCTGGCTGATACCTATCTCACAAAAACACTGAGTGTTTTTAAATGTTATCCCTTTTGTTGGAACATTCTGCCATTAGGTCCCGCCTCGCCTGCCTGTGTCCAAATGCACATTAAGCCTGAACCTCTTTCCGTTCTCTTCGCCGCCACAACTGTAACTGCCATGAGATGTGTGTGTGTGTGTGTGTGTGTGTCTTCAGGATCTCGGCTCAGCTCGTGTGTCCACAGGATCTTTGGGTCTCCAGTTGTGTGGGTAACATGACACTTTGGCCCCAGCCAGTTGCTGCAGATGGTACGAGCAAAACAGCTAAGCGCTAGAGGGGAGCGAGGAGGAAGTGTTGTTATCACCAGCTGGCTCAGTGGCCCAGCCAGAGCAGTCAGTAAGACGAGTGCAGCAACAGGAACGCGTGGGTGTGCATGTAGGCTGGAAGGAGGCCCCTGAAGTCTGAGAGGGCAAGTGTTCCGAGCGTGCGCACGAGTGTACACATTTGGTACAATACGTGTACCCACATCTGCGTGTGTATGCGCGAGCGATCGTGTGTGTGGCCTTTAATGCTCCTCAACGCGGTGGCCCACACATGACGTACTTCTAGCCCAGAGCATTTACTTTACTACGACCTTCATTTTGTTTGTTTTTGCAGCCTTCTGAGCGGACGCTGAGAAGCTTAGACTTGTTGCTGTGTTGTTTTAGTCCCGATTACCCAGCATTTAATGTCTAAATGTTACAGCAATTTGCAAACATCTGAGATAAGTCAATACTGCCAGGAAATATTGCTAGATAAATAGAAATCTGGACAGTCTGTGTTGATGCAGGGGCATTTATTAGAGTTTTCTTTTTCCAGACTGATGATCGCAGGGGCACAGCAGGATTTGAACCCTTGTAGTTTGGGTATTTGAATGCTTTACATTAACGCCTGTCTGAGCTGATACTTCTCGTGGCCTCTGAGGGATTCAAACCTAAAGTAGAAAGGGCCTCTGACAGTTGGGAGGATGCAGCCATGAGACCTTGCGTACCAGTAAAACTAAAACAAGAACACGTTTCCCGTAACATACATCGATTCCCCTCCCATTTTTCTGTGTTTGTGCGTGCGTTTGTGTGTGCACCGTTTCTTTGTGTGGCCTTGTGGTGTCACAGAGTTCACACACTCACATGTCGGTCTGGGAAATTTCTGTAACATTCTGTATAAACTTCTAAAGATGAAACAGAAAGCTACTTTGAAACTTATCATTGCAAATATTTAAAACTCTGTTTACAGTTAAGGGGTAGTTGGGACTCCGCTTCAAGCCTGTAAAGATATGACAACACATAATTTTCCGAAGGCTCTCTTTCCAAGCAGGCTCTTCTCTTTCCACATAAATCTTTCCATATTTACATCTCGATTTATAAAAAGTCCAAGGCCGACATTCCCTTTCTCCCATCGTGTCATCCCACCCTTTCCTAAAAGCAGTTATTGTTAGCACGTGGCATCATTGAAGCCAAACAACAAAAGGGATTGTCCACTACAAAAAAAAGGGGGGAGCAAAAACCTGACATCATCTCTTCTTTGTTTCTTTTAATAGTTTTTTTGATGTCCAAATTCTGTTACACCTCTGCCACACTACATCTTTAAGAGAGCAGAGCTCCTGTTAGGTAAGGCACTATTACATAACACAGCCAAAAAACCCCTTCCTTTTCACATGTTTCAGAGTGTGACTGCCATGAGTTCAACACTGAAAAGGGGGACAGAGGACGCTCTGAATGATCAGAGCCGGTCGAAGGAGGACGGAGAGCGGGAGCACGCGACGTCCTCACTACATCATTCCTCCCCTCTCTGTCACCCTCCACCCTCCAGGCAGTGAGCCGTCCCCAGTCCATGGACAATGGGACTGCTCAACCAAAATAGTACCTCGCTTTAGCCAGGCTTCCTGCCTGTGTCCTGGCCTTGCAATATCTCCTGCCCCTTATCATAAGGGGATTCCACTGGATTACTAACTGGAGTGGGGGACAGTTGGGAGAGTAGGTTCGCTCAGGTGAGCGGACAGGTGCAGATTGGGGAGAGACAAGGAGAAAGGTTTGGTACAGCTGTGAAGATGGGGAGGCTCAGGACTGAGGGAGGATTAAATGTTGCACGTTGCAGTCAAGAGAAGGCGTGGAGAAGCAGGGAGAAGACCAGAGGACATTGTAGAGTAAGACACTAGCTTCCTCTTAAGTTTGCAGTCGGTTGTGATGCACATGCAGCAACTCACGGACCGCTAACTGCTGCAGCTGGCATGTAACTCTTCTGAGATTAGTCGACTCTGACCAAATTAGACCACAGACAACAGTGCTTCATGTATCAGGAACAACAATGGACACACATGCTGTCAAAACAGGCTGTGCTAGCCCACATAAAACACAAATGACAGCTTTAAATAGGCTTAGTGACTGAAAATTCCCCTAAAATCTTGGCCTGGGGAGGGTCAACAAAGTGAAAGGAAGTACTGTAAGAGTCATCAACATAAACAACTTGCCTGTTAAGTGCTGAGTGAAAAAAAGAAAAAGTCCACCTATTTCACTCAACATTGAGTAATCACTCATTGTCTTGATTGTGATATAAATACTGTGCAAGATGAGGAACTCTCAAAATAATCTCCTCAGTGTAATCTATTGGTGGTTCACCAGCAGCGACAGCGATGCTGGTATTGATTTCATTTGTGTTTATATTTCTATCTTCGGACATATTTTGTCAACGAGATAGTGATGCAACGGTGTAAGATGCAGTCATGAAGGTGTGCCGTTGAAATCAAAAGGAAGGTCTCGTTCTAAGGTGGGTGTGGTCCGGGCAAGGCCACCGGAAGTATAGGGGCAGGAAGAGGGGAAGCCCCTGGTCCAATTTGGCATCTGGTCTGATCCCATCACAAGATGGTCTCTAGTTTTCATTGTTTACAGACTTAAAAAAACTGTAACAATCAATAATTTGGAAAATTAATTAATTACTAACTAAGTTGGTTTAAACATGCCTCACAATCATAAATGAACACAGAAAAAGTGTTCAGGGTATAATACATATTTCAAAGTGATTTAAATAGTAATAAAATATACAATACGCAATCACGTTTTTGAAATTTTTGAGCTTTTAGTTTATGATGAAAAAGAAACAACAAATAGTAAACAAAACAGTTGGTCGGATTGCAACAATTACAAAGTCTGGGAGAGTTTTGTGCTCATTTAAATTTGAGTTCTTTGGCTATCGGCCATGGACTTAATTGCAATCAGAAACAGGGGCCCATTTCATCTGGTAGCTGGCCCTTTGGCCTCCTGTTCACAGCGTTACGTTCTATCACTGCTTTATTTGTTTAAGCCTGTATGATCGGCGTCATGCTCACATAATCCTGCTTCAATCTGTGCTGATCATTCCAGTTAAACACAACTTATCGTGTGAGAGCTCCAACCTCCATCACCATCACACCTACAATAGTTTCTGAATGTTCATCTAAACAAAGCGACAGTCAGAAAAACAAAAGTAAAAACAGTTTTGCAGTAGACAATCTTGCAAACATGGTATAAAAAGAGCTGGAGACCACATGAAGAACTGAGGGTAATATGACACTACTCTCCAGATTTCTGAGAAAAGCTACCCATCTCTCTTTCTCCAAAGCTCTCTCTCCCTCTCTGAAGCTCTCTATGCTCTTGCAGCCTGAAGACAGACCCTGTCCTCCCCACGGGCTCTGCTCGGTGCAAACCCAAGAAAGAGTTTTTCACTGCATTGTGTGGAAGACATGTTGTGAAAGGTTTGGGCTCTGACTGTCTGACAGCAGTGGGAGCTGTCTGTGTGAGGGCCTCATTCATAGCTGTGGAAATATGATGTGGTGAGTCAATGCATATGGAGCTGTACATCTCTCCCCCTCTCCGTCTGAAGTGCATTCAAACCACGTCGTCCTACTGAGAGCTTTATTATGCTGCCCAGGGGGACACATCATCTCTGTGGACCTCTCTGTGGACTCTGCCTCTCTGGTTTCATTCTCGCTTTCTATTAGACAGTGCAGTGACTAACTGGGAATGCACCTTGTCTATCCCCAGAGGACCACCAGGACTGAACAGCACGCGTCCTCTCATCGGCAAATATCTCCAACTCATCCTGCCGCCACCCTTTTAGTTTACTGTGGGAACTCTGGGGAGGAAATATTATACTCAGGCTACAATTACTTTTAAAAGATTTGTCTGTCTTTTATGTCACATAGCTATCAATAAAAAGATGTCTCTTATGCAATCAATGCTTTCAAAAGGCAATCCATTTGTGATGATCCTGTATACGATCAGGACAGCTACTGTAAGGGGCAATACAAATGGGAAAATCACTATATTGTCCTTTAAAAGCACATTGAGGTCTGTGGGTGTACAAAAGCATGCAGGTAAAATTAAAAAGAGATGCGAGAGTATGTGCACAATAAAATAGGCCATCGCTGAGCAATATGAACATGCGATGTTGATGCATGGGAGTCTCAGAAGATTGATACAACCCCAACGGAACAAAATGAGCAATCCGCAAAACCAAAAGGAGTCACAAGGACAAAACCTCAGCACTGGTTATCAGCAAGTATACTTGTCTCCCCAATTCAAAACAAGTAACACATACCAGCAGCACTTGGGATAGAATGCGGCCCCATACAATTAACAACAATTGGTTGCGTTCCCTTAAGGATTTTCCCAGACAAAAGTGCTTGCCGTATCAATACGGTCCCTAGCTCCCTCCCTCGCCTGCAGTGCCGTGGTATCATATCTGGCCTCTTTGTGCGCAGGGGGATTTCCAGCCGCTGAAACGGTGAGCCGGTTGGGAATGGGCAACCGACCTCTGGGCAGCGTTTCTTTAACCGTGTGGGAACGGAGCGCTCCGTGTGGGACTGGGTGCCACGTGACAAACGCACACATTCTTTTTTAGGCACGCACACACGGTGACACAGCAGGTGGGACAGCGTGAAAGCGACAGGGCAGATTTGAAATGACACCAGGCAAAATTGTAGGCTCTTGTGGTATCTGTCTAGACTCAGTTTCACCTGACCTTCACACAGAGGCAGGCCAGTTCTGTGGAAGTGTCAGGACTGGAGTTGTATCAAATGCAATGAAATACACACACACAATTACGGTTGGTGAAGACACAAGGGTGTGTGTGCTATCACAGAAGCTCAGCGATAGCACTGTCATTGAAACAAAAAGGCAGAAGAATTAAAAAGGTCCCGTTTGTATCAGTGTATGGCAAAACCTTTGAATAAGGGACAGTTCACGTTGGAGTCGGACCGCTTGGTGAAAAAGAGAAAGTCATGGTCATGATAAAACCCTCTTGTAGATTGTCTGGTATAATCGATAACAGCGATGTTGTCTCAAGTTTATCATTGTTCTCACCGTGGCACCGTGTGGTAAGGCACGGTCACCTGACTGCATGAAGGAAAGCCTCAACGCAACCATGGAGCATAGATGAGTGCAGAATTCATTCTTGAGCTGATGTAGATCGAGGACATCAAAAATGCTGCATACTTATATGGAGTGGTTGGAAATTGCTTACACCTGCACAAATAAATCACACATTTTGCTGAATCACAGTTTTTTTGTGAAACTTGGCCACACTTTTCAGAGTTAACTCCTGTCCATCATATTGTAAATGCAAGTGTTCACACAACTGGAAATGTGGATGTAGAGATAAGTGCAGTATGCTATGATTTTGCTTATTGATTAGCTAAAAAAAACATGTTGAGATGAGTCCAGGGTTTCTATACAATTTGGAACTGGTTTTAATTCAGAACCAGTTCTCAAACCAAAACAGAGCTTCTTGTTGTCTAAGGAATGTCAGACATTTTAAAGAAACAATGATAAGTCAGTGTTGTTGTTGTTTTTGACGGATACAAACTTCATTGTTGGTTTGGCTTCCAATCCAAACTGAAGAAATTACCAGCTTTTAGATTTAAGGATGTTTGAGGGTGTGAACATTCATATTGTGTCAATCTATCTTCTATTCACAGTCTCCTCATTTATGAACCATACAGTGCCACCACCATTCTGCACACCCTCACATTTAGAAGGAAAATGTCAGCATTTTTAACTCAATGTACATTCCATGTAAATGCCCATGAGTAGACAGCACAATGGACAATATGAGACTGTTCAACTTCTTACAGATGGCACAATATAGTTGGCATCTCCGATATCAAGTTTTGGGGGAAAAAAGTATTGTACCATTAAAGGAACAATAAACAGATATCAGCCCCAAGTCGAGTGAGCAGTGAGCAGTCCACTACCTCAGAAAACTACGACTCCCATGTGGATGTTCTCGTTTAAAATTGATCTCTGTGTTAGCTTCTCTGGTCCACATTTTGAAAGTCACATGTGATTGCTCTGTAGTCTGACACATTCTTGACATTCTTTCTGATCAAAGGAATTATAACTACTCAAGATGCATTTGAAGGGGATGCTGCTGTAGATCCCGATAAGAACACAAATGTGGAATTTATCAGAGAATAAAAATAAACTATAACATATTTTAAAAGCTACAAAATCCATTATTAAGATAACATTGAGTAAATCCTCTCCACTCATTCAAAAATGATCATATAAACTTGCATAAACACAGCCTAAATGTATAATAATGCCATTCACATATGATGTGAGAAGTGTAATGCAATAGCTGATAAACCGGATACATATAATCACAATGAGAGTACTCTGACAAAGAACTGCAGGCAGAGTATGCAACTTTACATAGTGCAGCTCTTGTAAAAGCAAAAACCTAATCTTGTGTCTCAATGACTGAATCACTAAAACCATGTCTGGCCAATGGTCAGTAATGAGCAGACAGAAGGTTAATCAGATCTACTCGGCAAACGCAGAAAACCCCAGCTGCACAGAAGCCATTCTTCTCTTAACAGACTTGTAATTGCAGAGACAGACAGACAGATGCGGCTTACAAAACAACTCGTGAAGAGGAATGCCAGCCATTTGGCATGTACAGTACAACAGATGAATGGCTTTTGTTGAGGGGTTTCACCGGGCGTAGTTGACAGAGGGCTAAAGTCAGTGCTCCACAGCCCAGCAGACAGACGGGACAATAACAGGCCAGTGTATTTCACCCACAGTTTTTCCTCTAGGGGCCTTTTCACAGCTAATCCACCGGGCCTGAGAGGAGCAGCAGGACAGGTCAGTAATGCTGCTCCACCTCTGTGGAGGCCTGAGTCTTTGGCAGCATTATGGAGGCAGATAAAGGAGCTAGACGCTGCCTTCTGTGTCTCTGAAGTCACTCTTGTCGAGCTGAGCCTGATCCCTGACATCGGACTATTGGAAGGAAGGCTGGCAGGTCATTGGCTCAGTTTGATGGCCAGGTAAGCTGCTGTAGAGCCTGCTGTTACTATAGTCTGCCCTGGCTGGATGCTCACACTATGGCCTGCCTGTCATGAGATCAACAACAGACATCCCTACCTTCCGTAACCACCTCCCTTCCCTTTTTGTTTCTGTCTTTCACTCTCTCCGGCTCTCTTTCTCAGCTCTTCATCCTACTTATGAATGCTCTAAATCACCCAGCCCACTTTTTTTTAATAGTGGCACACTAAACATGTCACATTCCACATGGTACCTATCTCTGTGGCGGCAGGACTTTCTCACAAAACTTAAACCCTATTTTTCTTTGAATGAGAGTACTCCATTGTTGCTCGAATTGTACATCCAAACCCTAGCAACTTCCCCAAATCGGTATGCCGCAGGAATTCATGGCTCCACTGCCAACTCTAGCTACCTGGTAAAGGGGATTAGGGCTGCTTTATCCTTTAGTCAAGAATGCGGAATGGCTGAACTTCTGACCAAGTCAGACAGGCTTGACATTCAAAGCCTGTGTTCCAGGGTGATGCCTCCAGCCTCTGTTGTTCTTCACTCAACTTAAATTCCCATCAGGACAATTTGATATCAATAGTACTAAATAAACTATCCAAACCATAGCCTACTGTATCTAATGAAAAGTTATGTACAGAACAAAAAAGGTAGCAATGTTGACACAAAAGCTTTCACGGAACAAGGTGAACAGCCTGGCAAATTGCCTGGCCAACTGCCACATTGTCAATATAAATATAATCCTAGCATTCATGTTTGAACGCCATTCATCCGAGTTCGAACGGGTAAAACCATGTGCCCACCCATTGGTCCCACTCCTCCATCTTGGCCTCCAGGGTATCGTGTAAAAATAGCTATCATCGATAGCATTCCTGAGTCATGACACTGTGCACAAGGTGACTACCACTCCCAGTACCTCGGCAGTAAGTCTCTCACACTCAAGCCCATTCATGAATACCATCCCTGCCCAAGCCCTCCCATCAGTAAACAACTGAGTTCGCACATTGCCTCATCAAAACACAAAAAAAGACCAGGAGAAAACACAGGGAGTATAACAAAGGCATCAAACACAGATCATGAATTACTTCCACAGCATACAAACAAATACATTTATGATTTTATGTTTAAACATTCAAGTGCAAATCTCTTAGCAAATATGTGCCAATTTCAGAAACCTGAACATTGATATGTTAGACATAACAGCGTCCAAATGTCTTCGTATATTCATGAATCATCAACAAAAAACTTCCATACTTGATTACTTGCATAAAGACTACTTTTGTATTACAAATGATCACGAATAGAAATACATATTACAAAGAGGCATTATCTATTTTTTTATTGGTTTATCTGCTGTTTTATTATCTATTACATTTTGGTGAATTTAGGATGAATCTACAGATGTGTAGATTAATTGAAGTAAAACATTGTAGTAAAATAAACAACTAGATAAGTTTTCTTTCCACTAGTCTGTAAGAAGTGGACTTATGGAAGCAAAATAGCCCAAAATCTCAAAATTGACCAGTGCATGAAAGCGATGTGACAGCAATGTGTTCTTTATTCATAGCTACTCGAGCAGTCCCAGACATATATTTAATATAGAAATATGGAATTATATATTCAGCACCAATGTGGAAAGAAAGCCAGTAATTCAGATGATTTATATTCATATATTATATTATGCATACTGACTTTAGCCAATGGCTCATCATCTTAAGGTTCATCATACCTAAAGACCACAGTGTTCTGACAGCACGAGGCTCAGTGTCCAAACAGTCACATCCAACTTCAATGTATTAATATATTCATGAACATCAACACTGTATATAGAAGAATAGGAATTATGATTATTGCTTACTGAATTTGTATGCAATACTGACTTCTATTATATATTATCTGCATTTGAATGGCTACACATGTTTATGTACGTATGTATCTGATTATTGTAGTAACAACAAACAGCTTTACTACTTGGCATCATCTGTGAAACATAATTATATCAAAAAATGACTACTTCTTTGCTTTTGGTTTTGATATTAATTAGAACAGGGGCTTTCCCCCATACATTATAAAGATGTATTATGTATTGGGCGTACAAAGTCATCTGAGGTAAAAGAGGTTTAGCCTTTGCTTAAAGCGTGAACGTAAAATTCTAAGAAACTGTCGCTGGGCCACAGCCCAAACGATCATCAAACACAAAAAACATTCTATATTCATCTCAAATCAAAACCAAACGGGGCTTTTCAATTTTTAGTTGCTGCCTGCCTTAGTGATACCACATAAAACGTATGAACAGTATACAAAAAAGAGAGAAGAAGCTTACAAAACAAGGTGTGTCTTGGTTTAGGCAAGGTAAATGTGTCTTCCACTAGAGTAGAAAAACAGAAACTTCTCCTGTAAATATGTTTATTCTCATTATAACAACGAGACAGTGTGCTGACAGATTTGCAGCTGCAGGACTGTCATGTAGAAACACCTGTAGCTCTGCAGCTGGATGAGGTGCTCGGATGACTACTTTTATTTGGTCAGTAAGCCTCTCTACTTCCTTCAGTTTCAATAGACACAATATGCTGTATACTTCGAGGATGTAGTTACACAAGGAGAAAAGTCACCTTTTGCATATATTGCTCCTCTGCAACGCCTATTCTGAGAAATATTTGTAGTAGTGTGTGTTTGAACCATTAGCTTTTAGAATCCCACATGGAGTCTGATCCGATCACAGAAAACCCAACCACCCAATATCAGACTCATTCGATATCTAAGGGCAGCATTCCACCTAAAAGTGAAAATAAACCTCACTTATACAAATTTTTTCTTATAATGGTTCCAATAGTTTTACTTATTATTCATAAAAACATAACAAAACAAATCAGACATTATGACTTATAGCTCATAAACTAATTAGACTGTCAAAATGACTCTGCCATAGTGGCTTCAAGACTAGATCATTTAATAGTGCTCTATTAAATTATCTAATAAACTGGATAAAACGTAAAGCTACTCTTTTTCTCTATCTGGCGGTAAAAAATTTAGTTTGCGCTCAGTGGATTCAGACTGACAAAAGTGAGCGTGAGCATTATTACGATCGTGAGAATCTGTTGTAATGCTGGCTCACGCAATTCCTCTTGCATGCGCAAAAGAATTGGTTGCGTCCCTCACGCACACAAATTAAATTCTGCCCTTACAAATCATTTTTCGGCAATATACCACCATGCCAGTCCTGCTGTCCTTCACGAGGAACAGGAGGCACAGGAAGGGGGATGCTGCGGTCGGCCTTGCCCTCCTCTCAGTTCTAGTGACCAGCTGACTTGTATCAGAGGGACAAGTGTATCAAGGACAACAGCACTCTGGCATACCACTGAGAGAAAAGAGCTAACCCCCTCCACCAATTTACATCAACATGGAGGTAGAAATCACATACGGTAAATCCTCCCCCGTCACTGAGACAGACAAACGCATACATCTACACACAAATACGTTCGCATGCATCTGCGCTAATATAAGAAATTGTATATATTTTGTTCCATTATCTTTCGAGTTTCCTCTCAATTAGTTAGTCTTCACTTGTAAAATCTCACTGTCTTTTTCATTCCTCGAAAACCCTGGTTGCAGCCAGAGCAGGCAGGACTGAGGCTCTGGCCCGACACCTGATGCCCTCCCCCTGGCACCAACGGCCACTGAAAGATTCCTCAGGCCTGTGAAACCAGCCGGCTGTGCACAGAGTTCAAAGATTCAACAAATTCCAGGGCAGCTCTCAGGGGACAGTTACTTTGTGAACAGCCACACAGAACAAAAAAAAACAACCTCCAAATGTTTGAGAATGGTAATTATAGACTCACTAAACTTATCAGGGAGCATACATTTCTACTGAAGTAAACGTCTGGGTGAAATGCTTGTGATCATTATTTATAGTTATGTATTATTTTTTGACAATATTATTTGAATTAGCAACATTATCTCAGTACTAAACACTTTAGCTTACTGCAACAATTTTACACAATTATTTTATAATGTAATTTAAAGGTTACATTATAGTATCAACCGTGAGTAACTGCACAGGTTAGAATAAACTTGCCGTAGTCTATGAGGTGATTATGTATGGCCATATGCAGAATTAGATGATGAGAAAAAAACAGTATGCAATCTGGGACTAAATAACTTCCTGTTGGGGTGAGGATCAGGTACGAATAATGTGTGTGGGGCCTGTCCAGATGGACAGAGGGCCAATATGGACGAAGAGGGGTCATAACAGAAACCAGAGTATCAAAGCTGAGAGGGATGATTCCAGAAACTTGGCACTTTCAAGTAGCACTTATCCAGGGGTATCATATAAACTTAACCCTGCTGTCAGAATGGCCGCCTGGAAGGAAATGAGCTGGGGGTCATGACCTTGAAAGCACAAGTCAAACGTCCCCGACCACAGTTACAAGGTAAGCTGCACAGCCGCAGCCTTGGTGTGCCAGATGGCTCCAAAATCTGAGTCGCCGGCTGATGGAAATCTCTGAAGACCCACGTCCTGTCTCAGCCCCTTCATAAGGGCAGCAGACTGATACATAAGTAACACGGCAACTGTCACTGGGCGACCACACACCACTTCGGACCACTTCTTTTCACTAATTTCAAAAACTCAAATCTGTCAAAATAAAAAAAAAAAACAGGAGGCAAATTAGGCAACAAAGATGTGAAGCCATATGTTTAATTCTTCTGGAGGAAAAAAAAGTTCAGTAGCTTGTTCATAACTTGAAGATCTTGGACCGTTGCAATAATATTCGCTTCACAGTGACAAATGTTTTCAGACTTCACTTCCAGCCAGCTCCATACAGCTTAGTGTGAACACCCTTATGCCATTAACCACACTGCCAAGAATACGAGTAGGCCGTAACGATGCATCACTCTGATATCACCACGGTAAGAAATAATTTGTGTAGCACATCACTCTTTCCCCACGTTCTCCCTCCACTCATACATCAGTTACTCACTTCATACTAAACCAGTCTCGCTTCCAATCATCTTCACTACAGCCTCGCCTGAACTGCAACACTGAAACTGCCAGTAGCTACTAAGTGTCTGATGGATGTGCTATGTCTACCATGTTGGTTATTCAAAGAATTACGCTGGCTTTATTGTAAATGACGAGATAATTTCTTGACTTTTAGGAGCAGCTGATTCAGGGGACTTGTCTTTCAACTTCCCCCTGAGCCCTGTTTGCAGTAGAGAGTGAAATGCTGCTAATGACTGGTTTGGTCAGGCCCCTTGACTGACAAGGTGGGATTAAAGAGTCATCGGGAGTGTCTGCTCTCATTCCAAGACTCACTGAAGATCCAACTAATTCAAGGTTCAGTCTGCGATTTTGCATGCCGGACCAACTTTCCTCAAAGTCAAAGCGA
Organism: Taurulus bubalis; assembly: GCF_910589615.1. Classification (NCBI taxonomy): domain Eukaryota; kingdom Metazoa; phylum Chordata; class Actinopteri; order Perciformes; family Cottidae; genus Taurulus; species Taurulus bubalis. The sequence goes on from NC_136597.1 coordinate 7,367,410, forward strand.
GTACATGGTTGCCCGGCTTGGTTGCATTACTCTTGATGAGTATTATTTTGTGATTAACATTACAGAGTCTACTTTTACAAATATAGCAAAGGAAGAAAACCCCCTCTCTAATTCCTGTCTTATTCTACTGTCTACACACTTCAAGCCCTCAGTCACCAGCTCAACCTGAGGCCTCCTGCTCACCGTCATTACGCCATACACAATGGCTCGTCAAGGTCTCTTATTTCTGAGTCACATTCTTGGATGAATGCTATCCTGAAATCAAATCATGTGGAAATGAACACACAATAGGTGGTCTCTGTCCATGTGGATTGGTGGATGTGAGTATTTTGAATTTATAAAAGTTCAAACCCAGACATAGATTCTCTATAAACGGACATATACAGATACATAGTGGTGGAATGTAAATACACTCAAGTACTACAACTAAGTACAGTTTTGAGGTACTTAATACTTAATATCTCCAGAAAATCTAGCTTTTTCATCTCTCATGTATTTGAATACTTTAGTTACTTGCAGATTTAGAGTATTAATACAAAATATAAATAAACAGAGAAATGATGAGGTTAAGCTACCCAGCAGCTGGCTTGTCACATAACTACTTTTGTCCCGGAAATATTTGCAATACAAAACATTGTTATTTTAAGACCATTTTATGGTCTCATAACTTGATAATATGATAGCATAGTAATGCAAGTAAACCCTTTGAAAGTGCAATATACTTTTACTGTTTAAAGATATGCAGATGTTTGAATTGGAATGTAAAAAAAAATTAAAATATCCTAAATATATCAAACATTAATAAAATGTAACCACAGAACCAAAACCAAGTCATATAATGGTCGGGAAAATCCAGCCGTTTATTCTGGAATCATGTTGGCTAAAATGTTAACAATAACATATCATATGGGCATATCAGGCGTTCTGCTAAATTATTACTTTTACTTTTAATACTTTATGTATATGTTGATGTGAATAATTGAGTAGGATTTGATCTGAATACTTCATGTTCTACTATCATAGATACATAATAATTGCACCTTAGGCTTGCAGGCATATCTCCTGTAAGATTAATATTTCTAGGATCTGTTCTTGTTTAGTCAGCAACAAGTGTTACTCTAAAGATGTACCCATCCTCAGTGAAGTGATATCATACATTTTGTGTCCAACAGGAAACTTGAACACACTATTTCCAAATCATTTCCTCTGTTCAGTTTGTTTTGTGTGTTGTTTCGATATGTAGCAATATATCTAATGAAACAGTCTCTTATGAAATATTCTCACTGATATCCTTCCCGGCACTAATCTAACTGCCAAAAATGTGCATATTCTGATATAACCACCAATTCATTTTTCATTTACAGACAACTGACTCGTTGATTTTTCTAAAGCCCCCAGTCATTTGGTATTAAGCTGTTATGGTGGATGTCAGGATTCAATACAAACAGCGTGAAGCGTGACTCCTGAAACCCACCTCAGCTCATACCGGCATGCAAAGACAGAGCGTATCCTTCAATCCTGATCAAAATTATCCCCCCACACACCTGTTTACCTGCTTATGATATAAATGACCAGGTAATAAAAATGGCACACAAGAAGCATATATGCTTGTCTGATACATTGTCTCAGAACTAGACTGGAATGATAAATGCTCTGAAACCAACACAAATAGCTGTGAAAATGTGAAAAATGGTAGGCCTGAGCTAAGGAGATAATTCTCATATCTATAACTGAATTCTGTGGCCACACTTCAGTAGATGTGATGGTGCCCAAAACCTCCAACCCTCAGTCAACTCATGCGGAGGCCTCCTGTTCACTGTTATTACAAGGTGTTGACCTTGCAAAAGCACATTGTGACCAATACATCATAGAAATACAATCCAAGAAGAGGTCTATGACTTGTCTTCCCCAAACAACTCATCCCACACTGAGGTCCAGATCCAATTTGAGTCAAACTTTCCAGATTTTGGAGATTCTGTTCATTGCGGTTTCAGCCGTCTGGCGAAGCTTCCAAGAGCATGTGTGAGCTTTTCAGTTTTGGTCAGCTTTGTTTCCCTCACATAAAGACAAAGTGATGAGAACATGTTGTATTTATTGACACACAACATACACATTAGGGGGTGAAAGTGGCTTAGATTGGACAAAAATTACTACTATGATGTTGGATGTTACCGGGACTGTGATGAATGCAAATGCAGATCCCACTGTCCTGATTGCATAAAAAACAACTCTGATTTTATGCATATTAGATACATAACCCCTGTATCGTGATTATTGTTAGTACACATCCCAAACACACATGCTGTGTGATTTTCTGATCAAAGTAAAAGGTTCACCACGAAAAAAATAAGATTAATGAAAAAAAAAAAATAAGACATGAAACTGCTCACAACAAGGTCTATGGATTATCTTGAGTAACCAGATCATGATTTCTGGAAAGAGATATTGCCAATGAGTTTTTAAAATGTATCTTTTATATATATTTTTAATTATGTATTAGTGGTATTATGATCATCATTATCTTTAATATGTTTTGGATGCATACAAGCATAAAGTCCTTATAGTCATTATATTTGAATGAAGGCACACCAGTATATCCAAAACTAAGCAACTCACACCAAAGCAATTGAGATTGATAAATAGAACTACAGGTAGCAGTACAAATATGTACTTTTGATTTAGGGGTGTACTGGCCCTTTAAACTAGCAATCTTCAACACCAAACCTAAACTCATGACAACCGTTATAAAAGTAGTGGCAACAGTTGTGTATGGTTATGAGTTACATCTACCTATACAAAAAAAATAAACAGGAAATAGAAAACACCAACTAAAACACCAGTTTCCTCACATTCCTAGAAATCCTCCAAAAAATGAATACCAAGAACAGGACGTGCATGTGGTCTTCACTGCGTCACTGCGTTTCCATTCTGCTTTTTGGTAGCTTGACAACGGTTACTTTGGTGCCTCTCACACACAACATGCTCAAACTTTAAAGTTATATGTGATCATGAGGGCGAGAATTACTGGTAACAGATGCCATTGTTCTGCATAACTGCAAGGTATCATGTCTATGCATGCTTTGAAAACAAGTATTGCACTGCAGAGAATCTATGAAAAGCATTACGCTATGAATGACAACATACATTAAGGATACTGTGATGATAATTGTCACAACTGGGGCTTGCGTGTAAATAGCAAGGTGACCTAAAAAAAAAAGTTGATATACCAAACAAAGTTAGCAATTGACCATGTGGTGTTCTTGTGAAATGTGTGGTTTAAGTCAAGGAACCTAACCACACATTTCTTCACATCTGCCTACCAACAACCGTACAAACAAAAATGTAAACATGGACATCCAAGTTTTACATAAAACCACCCATACATGGGTCTGTCAAGCACATGCAAATACCTACTTTCACATGACTCATCCACAATTATCACAGTTTCTATCTGTTGTGCAGGTCACACACACATGCGCTCAGTTCATTAATGCAAGCTCCAGAAGGACTTGGATAGTCAAAATGACTAGGCCTTGATTCCACAAGGTGTGACTGTATCAAAGTTAATTGTTGGTTTTGCTGGCAGGAAGGCTAGGAAGACTGGTTCAACGGTTATAACCCAGATGGTTGCACACCTGTGGGCCTCAAAGAAAATACCCAGGCCCTGAAAACCTCCAGAGCTGCAGGGTGCATATTAATTAATCTTCTGAGAGTTGGAAACTGATCCATCCATTACCACAGATCAGGTTGTACACCCATGAAAACATGGGACATGTCTAGGCTTATTGAGAAAATATATACATGTGATGTCTCTGTCATCTCTGCGGTTGAAATACTTGTTTTATGTCAAGACTCTTCAAGATCAAGGAATTAGCGATTGTTGGCGATCAAGGAACCCTTTATACAAACAATATTTCTACTACTCACACCCTCACAAAAGTCACTCTCGTATTGGCTATTTTTAGTAAGCAATTCCTTTTTATCCATAATTAACGTTTAAATTCCTCCAATAATCATTAAGGCCATGGCCCAGTCAACATCACACTTCTCTTTGAGGAGATAACATTTTAGGAGTGGACATCTTTCATTGAACTGAATGACTCTATATCGTTCAGATCATTTATAGAGTATTTCCAACATCCATTCCTTCTTCGGTAGCATTAAACTTCCAGAATTATCCAAAGAACAAGCCACCATTTTAGCACAACCCACAACCTCAGAGGAACTCTGGTTGTGTGAGGAACAACAATAATTCACCTGGTTCTGATGGCTACCCAGCTGAATTGTAGAAACACTTTTGGCAGCTAATATTGTCTTTTATTCATTTGATTTCATTGCTCAATTAAATTAAATAATAAGGAAATGTACCTACACATATGTCTTATCTCAATTTTGCTCTATTGTGACAAAGAATGAACCCCCAGTCATATCTCCATTAATCCATTCAGACAAAACAGGTTTCATAAAGCAAAAATACTCATCCAGTAACATCTACTACTTCTTCAACCTCATCAGTCTGTCCCAGAGAAACCACCTCAACACCATTATTATAATGCAGAACTGGCCTTTGATAAAGTCAACTAAACATTGCTTTTCATAACCCTTGAACAATGTGGTGCTGGGGAATTATTTGTTCAGTGTGCTTGAACTTTTTACAACTCAACATCTGTTGTAGTCACAACCAACAATCAAACTTCTCAACACTTCACAATGAAGCAGGGCACAAGAAAAGGATGTCTACCCTCTCCATTGCTGTTTGCCATTTTCATCGAACCTCTTGCAGCCGCCATTCGACAGAACATTTGTATCACAGTGTATCAGGTATATCAGGACATTTTCACCACGAAATTGGTTTGTATGCAGATAATATCCTTCTATAGTATAGAAGGATGTCTATTGATTATATACCTTAATTTATTAGGTATATAATATATACCTTATACATTCCTCAACAGTCCTTCCAATAGTCCTCAATCTCATTTCCATTCCATAAAAACATGTCATACTATTCTATAAACTTGTCTAAATCAAAAATTATACTCTGCAATAAAAACTGTAATATTGTGTAAAACAACAGATAACATCAAATACGGTAATATCAATATTTCTACCAAGCTGTCAGCTTTTGAATAACGCTCCAGTACAAAAAAGCATTTAGGATGACCTCAACTGCTAATTTGAAGAATAACAACTGTAAAAATGACCCTGCTAACCAAAATAAACTATAATGTTTTCTTTGACTTGGTCCAAACTGGATCACATTGGTTCACCACTTTAGACTATCATAACACAATTCTAACAGAGACATTAGAAACCACAAATCAAATTATCCTCCAAAAATATTCAGCAGCAAAAAGATAAATGCTATACAAAAATGATTAATTTCACAATTCTTGGGCCCCATTCATGAATATTACTCATCTAGCTCTTAAAACACTAAATCATTGTACACACAAACAAACATGGACATATCCTCACCCCAGTGACAACCTTCCCCTAGCCCTGTCAGGACCCTCTTTACTACAAGCTAGTTGACATGTATTATTTATTCATATTTCGTTCCTTCCTTATTATTACCACCTAGTTATTTATAATAGTTATTCATAATATTGTATAATAGCTATAATAATAACAATTGACATTATTTTCTTTTTATTTGTCATTAATTGAGATTATATTATATTTTATATTATATATCATTATGACTATTATTTCATCCTTTCTTTGTTTTATTTGTTTTGTTTGTCTAGCTCTGTACACCAACTTGTTTTCTTAATCTTTTCTTAGGTACTTGTCCCGCTTTCTTTTTGCACCAATCCAAAAAAATATTAATAAACAACACCCAACTGCTCAAACATAGCTTTTGTTGTGAAATTCTATACATACATATGTCAAATGTAAACAGTCTATTCTGTGCATTGTATTCACTTCATAAGTCTGACGCTATGTTCTTCCTTTGTGTCATTATAATCACCACCAGCAATAACCCAATCAAAAAATTACTCAGAAGCGGCACAGGTGGTTGAGCTTTCGTGCCATATGGTGGAATTTAAGATGTATGTATTGTGTTTGGCTTCAGTCGATCATGGTGAATATTAAAAGAAAATCAATTATGTTTGGACAGTTAAATTGCCTCAGCGTTTATGAGCTCACTCTTTGTGCTTTTACACCTGCCATAGTGTGTGGAGATAATTGGTCTCAATGGAGTGAGTACATCACTAATAGGTTGCCAGCGTTTTACTCCACTTAGTAAAATAGTAAAGACACTGAGGGTAGCAGCATCACAGAATCTCAGCATTGACGGGTGAGATGAATCGTATATTCATCAATGACGTCAATACATTTGTATCAACAGTAAATACAGTGTCATCTAAACTAATGATCAAATACTCTATCAATTATGATGCTGGCTCATGATTTAGAAATCATGTGAAATAAACATAATTTAACTGCTCATAAGTACATGGCTTTTATCTCTCATTTAAGGGGTAGTCCAATGATTTAGTATTGCAATTCAATAAAGTTGCTGAGATAAAACAAATTGATTTGTTAAAATCCAAGTAGCAGAAGCTATTCTCACTTTTAGGCTCTAGTGTGGAATCCTACATTTCCCTTGTGAAACTGGATAGCAGGAGCCATTAGACTCCCAAATGCCTCCTAAATGCTCACAACTTTCAAACTCCACACCTCCAGTTTGTAACGCGGGCTTCCTTTTAAAATAAACGAGTCTCCTGCCTAAACAAGGATTACCTTGATGCCATAGCCACAGTTGACAAACTGTTTTCAGAGGCTGAGTTTACATCTCTTGACAAGTAAACTGAACTTTGTGTAAATTTGGTAGAATGTCCTTTGACAAACCTCACATGTTTCTTGTGAGTCTCCTGATGATATGATAAGCTGTCCAAAGATATTATTGTGTGGATCGGAGTTAATATTCGGTTTAAAGACAGAAACAGGTTGGTGTCAGGACTAAAAGTACTGTTAGGATTGGGACGTGAAGTGAAACTCAAGATTAGGATCACCAGGTAATATTTCTGAATTTGAAGCACCATGATGTAGTGCATGATTATGTCTCTTTCTCTTTATGAAGTCACTATAAGCCTTTTGTACACATGTGATTCCCTGCAAGCCCCTGAGCATTTCATGGTGGAACTGTGCTGTCACTGTTGTCTAGTTTAAATCAGTTGGTGCTATAATATGACACATTTTAAATCACATTTTTCAAGCCTTGGGGTAACCCCATTTATTCATTAATTTTGGATGTATCAAGGCATGTATATATGGGGATTTTATCCTCAAACTACTTGACTAACTGTCTGAACCAGTATACCCATTATGGCATGTGGAAACTCTCTCCAAGGAAAGCATTAAAATGAATGCAGCAGTTCCATCTTAAGGTCACCAGAAGGTACTACAACATGTAAGAAAACATCTTACATGCTTGGTCCTTTTTTCTATTCATACTTCTGTTTCTCTCATATACAGACACTCTTTTTCAGCTGCTTACGAAAAATTCAAACAAGAGGATATTCATTGTATGTGTGTAAAGCATCTGCAGGACAGTGGAATGAGAGAGCAAAATATGCATTATCTGCGTAGGAAAGCTCCATCAGAGCGACTATTGAGGGAGTTGCACTCGGAGGAATTTAAAAGGTCTGCATGTCATTGACCAGAGGGTTCCTGCAAGATATGAGCCCAGTTTGTTTGTTGCAAATCAAGATTTTCTGAATTTTGAGAAGCCTTATGATTTTGAGGCACACGTCTTTGCCGCCATAAAAGACAGGAAAACACATGTACTCATGCATAGATACACAAATACAGGCATGTGAGCACCGTTTTGGGGTGGGTTGTTTCAACCTCTCTTGGCACCTGATCAGACCGAGTTTCCCATGAAGTTTTTTGTGGAGCAAAAGTGACTTGAACTGATTGCAGCGGATAAGTGGCCTGAGCAAATAGCCCTTCCACTGTGACAAGGGAGTGGAGAGAGCAATTAGTCTGGTCTTGAGATCTACAATTCCATAACCTCAGATAAACCTTCTTGATTACCCCCACAAAACTGGCCTTTCCTGAATGGCATGTCATTGAGGAGAAATGAGGCCATGTAAAGTGCAAGGCTGGCAAAAGTCCTGGAGTTCAGTGAGCTAAAACATAGCACCATGGGAACTATGCCAATCATCCATATTATAAATTGTGACATCAGATAGCTCTGGGAATAAAGGCATACCAAACGAACAAGCAGAATCCATTTCAGAGCAAACAACAGCAGCACGCTGTTGGCAGGTAAAAGGTGACGCCTGCCAAAACAAAGATGAGCGCACGTTTTTCTTGACTGGCTTAAAGCATTGGCACTCAGTAATGATACTGAACTTAATGCCGATCCGAAGGCTTAAAACATGAAGGAGAAAGTCATTATTGATTCAGCAGCAGACTTTAGGCGGCAGTTAAGGAAGATAACACTCTCAATAGGGCTACATTAGATGAACACATCTCAGCGGCATGAACCAAGTTGCAGAGAACACATCTTTGTTCTACCCATGTTTTCCTCACAAATAAAATCTAACTTATTGCAGTGATCTTGCTTTCTGCTTGATTCAGAAGCATGATCCTTGTCGGAGTGAGTGGTACAAAAATAGGCTGAAGCCTTTTAAACTAGCTGCTATAGAAAAAACAACAACAAAAACGATCTGTATTGACCAATATGGCTCATCAATAATCGGCAATTCGATTCGGAAGCAAAAAAAAAGCATCTCTAAAAGTTAAGTTAAGTCTAAAAGCTTTTCTGCCAATCCAATCCGTGATCTAGAAGCGTGCTATGATCCGAACCGGAGTTTTGTGATGCGCTGCAACACCAGTGCTTCCTAGCTAACGTCCCAAACAGCTGACATCCTCACAGTTGATGAGACGCTTACTGCACAGGTCAGGATGCCACTGCTGGTAAATACACCAGCTACACAGCAAGGTACAGTGCTGCACAGTGCAGTAAAGTATGATCTAACCAGGAGTCTAGCAGACTCCTACAAATACAGTAGGTGCCTGGTACAAACACAGTGCACCACAGTGTGGCTTAGACGGCCTCGGTTAGGAACAAACTGCAGCTAACAGATACAAGACTGTATGGAACATTACGATTACTGCATGAAAAATGAAAGATTATTACACTGCAAAACTGTCAAGACAATATGGTACAGACACAGGACGGCATTAAATGCTCTGGAGCGGAGTCTAGATGGGCATGGGATGTAACCAAAACACCCAAGGGTAGCTGCCTGGTAAAAGTACAGTAAAGGGATTCAAGATGAGGGGCTGTAGGGATAGAGGGAGGGAGGAGTGGCGAGATCGAGCGTAACAAGCAAGCACACATAAGGCCTGTCTCATTCTTTTTTCCTCCCCTCCCTCCTTCTCTCTCTCTCTCTCTCTCTCACCATTACAGCAGCATTAGAAGCTGAGCTGCTCAACTGTTCCAAGATGTCAGAACTACAAAGCTCCCTTGAATGAGGGAATGTGGGGCCCAGGGCGGCGAGTGGGTCTGGAACAGCTGGCCCAGTGGTGGGGCCTCCTGTTCCCTCGCTCTGCAGCCGCTAGCTAGCTGGGACAAGACAGGGATGTCTGGCTGGCGGGGGGGTTATGTGTGTGTGTGTGTGTGTGTGTGTGGTGGGTGGCTGGATAGAAGGGGGTCAGGAAATGTTTCTGACAAAGGAATCACCTGCCAGGTCCCCCTGACCAACGCTGGACAGGACGGGATGGGTGGGGGACAAAGGGGGAAAGTGTATGGTAGAGGTCAGTGATTAAGTTAATTTCAGGCCCTGAGATTTCAGTGAACTGTGGTTGCAACACATCACTGAATCGAGAGATTCAGAAAGCTATTGTATGGATTTATTTTGCAACGCACACAGACTTACGTGTGCGTGCACACATGTGCTCATGCTCTGTGCTTAGGGTGACATGGAAAATTACAGGGAGAGAACATTTGTGGCTTCCATCTCGTCTTTGGTGTCAGAGAAGTGTGACTTAAAGGGAGGAGGATGAAAGGAGACAAACTATTTTCGACAACTGTAAACGGGAGAAAGCTCTGAGCTGTTGAAGCTCAGCACACAGAGAGGCGAAAAGTAATATCATATATGGTTTCGGCAGAGTTCAAGGAAGGTATCAAGTTAAAATGAAGCTTAACTCGGCAGCGTAGCAGCGAGCCTTCAATTTCCCGTACGTGAACATCGATGAACGTGGGTGCTCATGCGAGCTAGTGGCCCCACATGATGCTGGAAAAGACGGCTCAGATATTGCAGAGAACAGGCACAGTGCAGGCAATGGAAAGGGATTTTTAAGCAGCTACGTCTGCACTCAAGGTTATAGAAGACCAACAATTAATAGCTGCGATGGAAATACGCCAAAGCAAACATTTAATGTAAACCACCATAAATTGAATATAACCAAATGACGTTGGGATCCCATGAACGGGTTCTGTTGTTCATTTAAGGAATGGCACCACTCAAGAATTTCAATGTAATTGTATTGGTACTTGTTTTTTATTGCTGTTTGTTTTTTTCCACGCTGTGGGAGTGTTACCATCTGCATTAATGAGATACATATGCATATGTTGGAACTTTTTCTGACACATATACACAAACACACACAAACAAGCACACAAGTATACGCAAGCATATCTGACACCGCTCACACACAAACACACAGCATTCCTAATGGGGGTGTGAGCATGGGAGACCTCATTGATTGTGCAAAAATTCCAAAACAGCAAAGTAAAATGTCCCTTTTTAAAGAGAAGCATGGATTCATTTACAGGAGTTTCCGTTTGAGGGCGCCACGCAGTCGACCGTGCACTCGACCATGCACTCGCTCCGCACAACAACATGAAGGCCAGTCTCTGGGCAGCCAAGAGAGGCATCCAACTAAGATTAGATCTGGTCTTAAAACTGGATCTTAATTGTGTACATTTGTAATTATACAATGGTTCGCCTCTTCCCTTCAGAGTAACTTAAACATCTGGAATTTGGCATAACAGAGGCTTACTTTACCACAGTTAGACGGAGAGAAACAGGAGAGAGAGAAAGTGAAATGGAGAAAGAACAAACAAAGAAGGTACAGAAATAATGTGATGAAGATTCGGCAAAACTAGTAAATGCGGGGCTTTTCCTTTCTAGTGTGCAAGCATGTGAGGTATGTGCTTGATGAGGACACAAAAGATGAGTCCTGGAGTTCTTCTTTTGGCTCCGATCACAGCAGTGGACCAGCCAGCCAGCTATTCAATCAGCTAGTCAGCCCAACAGCTCCAGCTGCAGCAGCTATGCTGTTGAGGTCTCTCAGTAACTTCTGGGAGACTGCAGTGCATGTGCAATGAGCGTTCATCTATGCAGACTTCTCCGCAGTGCATTCAAACCTTTATGGCTGTATACTCTTGATTATATATGACCATATTTCATGAATGCATGATTCTTGACTGTGTAAATGTCTCACAGAGGTCCACCAATTACAACCTTTGAATCTGCAGTGTGCTGAAAGAAGTGTCTCTTTTGAAAGACACAGCATGGTGCAAAATCCCTCTTAAGGAAATACAACTTGACGTGGGACCTTACTCACATCAACACCATATTCTAAGCGGGACAAAAATGTCAACACTGAGCACTGCAATTCTTCTTTAGGAGGGGTTTTGTGTGGGGCTTCTTGATGTGCGTCAGAGGTTTGGAATACAGTGGTATCTGGTCATCATGCTGGACAACTTTCTTGGAATTTGTACTGCTGTTCTGAAATGGAAGCTTGAGGATCCTTTCTTGCCATAAAAGAGTCAGAGCTGCGGCAGCTAAACTTGTATTGTATTTTCTAGCAGCTCAAACGTGCCGATTGACTTACAGTGTACTCCTGCAATTCCAAGTCAAGGAAATCACAGAGACAATTTCCACTACGCTGAATGAAAAGACATTCATTTAGACGGGGGTCCAACTGTGGTTTGATTGACATGATGGCATGGAAACAGTTCATTCATCTCTCCCATAAACTACTGCTTGTGACGGCCTGCGCTCCGAAAACCTGAGCCGGCAGCAATCTACCTCCTTATGTATGTATAATGTTAACATTAATTGAGGCAATAGCTCTCATTTCCTTAGCTTATTATTGCACACACTAGTTACACAAAGAGAGCAATCTCACACGAGTCCCCTCTGCAGCAAGGATCGAAAAAAAGAAAGGGGAAGCTTCCTTCTGTGGGAATGGAGAGAACAAACACCGACAGTGAAAGCAGCGTAGCCGGTCATTTGAAAATGGAAGACAGGGCTGCAATAGTAGCTCGTTGCTGCATGTTCATCAAGATTCTGATGGAATGCGCACTCTTTATAGGAGCTTTGTCGGAGAGAGTAAGAAATAAATTAGAGAAATGGAGAAGAAAGGAATTTATAGAGGAAAAGACAATTGTGACTACTTTGTGCTAAATATGGTGGGACGTAAGGCTAGACACAAGGGGAGATGGAAAACGAAAGTGAAAATATGGCCAATTCTGTTTTGATTAACTCACTTTTCCTGCCAAACCTTTAGCAGTATGACAGATCCAGCAATTATCTGACAAGAGGACAGTATGTTAAAGTTGCACACTAATGAAGACATCTGCTGTGAGTCTGTCTGAAAAGACCGAAGATAAAACGGCATCTCACAGGAGACGGATTGACTGACAAAGACAAGTGGCACCAGAACCACATTTTAAATGTCTTCCCATTTTCCCGTCAGGGCCGACAAAGGAAGACAACCTATCCTGCGTCAGATGAAACACCACCAAATGTCACTCGAGCTTCCCAAATCCCTACAATGAGTCGATTATACCGTACCTCAGTCACTGGCAGAGTACAGAAAGCCAAGACATTTGTTGACCTCAAACTGACTCCAGAGATGAAGGCATAGAATGACAATCCAGCGCTTCCTACAATGCCTGCGAGACATAAGCCTTAAACTGTCTCTGCGGTATTTTCCCTAATGCTTCTAAAACACACCGTCTGCTGGCATTCTGCGTCTTAACTTGAAAGAAATGAAGTGGGACCAGCTCAAAGGCAAATATGGCAAAATATGGTCTGAAAATATCAGGTGTGTGGACTTGGAGTGTATGCATGTGCCTGCTTTCCTTGGCAGGTGTCATTCCCTAGAGGACACACACACACACACACACACACACACACACACACACACACACACACACACACACACACACACTCAGTGTCCTCTGCATGAGATGACTCACATGCTACAACATCTGGTTAGTGTTGGATACATTGTTCGGGGCAGCGCAGTGACTTAACACTTTGCATAATGGAAGGAAAAGGGAAAAGGAGAAAGCCATGGCATAAAATACACGATTACAATATTAGGCCTCGGTTCTCCTTTAATGTTTTTTCCTCTATTAACAATGGGACACCATACTGCCAGCACAGGGGACAACAGTGAACTTTCCCCTCTGGAAAGGAGAAGTGGTAAAGAAGCTGGGGAAAGAGACGGAAAACATTAGAATCATGGCAGAAAGTGAGTTAATGCTTGAATTCTGCAGTTTTAGTTTGTAGAAGTCCCACTGTCACTTCTGCTGTATGCACATGTTCCACCTTTACAGATAGAATAGCTTGAGGACTGAAGAGGAAACAAAAATTGTGATGTTGGTGAAGATAGTGTCAGGTCTAGTTTAACTGAAGGAATTCCAAAAACAATAGCATTAACTGTGCATGGAAATGAGCTCAAGACGGGATCCAAAGCAAAATAATCTGCAATGAATTCATCCTCTCATCCCTCATTACCGCATCCCCCCATGGCTTCATCTGGGAGAGACACTGGTGGAGAGAGGCTGCTGAGGAGACCCACCTCCCTCTTCTCCCAGCACTGCCTCAGGAATGCTTTTCTTCTGGCCCCCTTAGCCCCATGTGTAGACGCCCTCTCTGCAGGGTGTGTTTTGCATGTAAAGCAGGCTGCAGATGCTGTCCGCAAAAGCGACCAGGAGGGACAAGGGGGACCAGGACACAAGGAGGCCCCACTGCCATGCCACCCGCCTGGCCTCGCCTCGCTTTGCTGCCACCCCCTCCGCAGCTCCCCTCCCACAACACCTCTCATTACTTCACCCCTCGACAGTCCCCCTTTCCATCCCCGGTTCGACATGCCACCCCTCCATCACCCCATCGCCTCCACCCGCCCCCTCGACCATCCCTCTGCCACCCTCCTAGCACACGCAGTTGTGCGTCTCCTGGGAAACAAGCTCTAGTTGGTGTATAAAGGCACGCTGAGCTCAGAAAGACACACAAACACACACACACACACACACACACACACACACACACACACACACACACACACACACCATACCACTTCAGTGGAGTGAAAGACCTGAGAAACGGCATTTGGACACAGGGAGAGAGAAAGAAAGAGAGGAGGGAGAAAGAGAGTGATCACCTCTAATAAAATGGTTCTTTACAATCCTGTTATGCATATTCGGCTTGACATGGCTACATTCAGGGGAAATAATTAACAAGTGTATGGCGTACATTAATATTGCATTTGACAGCAGACAGGTGGCTGGCTGGGAGCAGATGTTAGGAGGCAGACCAGAGAGAGAGAGAGAGAGAGAGAGAGAGAGAGAGAGAATGAGCGGGAGATGGAAAATTATTACACGGTTCTGTACCATAAACACAACTTAAATGTTACCACTAGACTTTCATACAGTTATATTCATAGTTAGCTCATTACTCTATTAGTTGAACGACATTACATTTATTCCCCTAAAAATTGGTAAAACAAATAACTCATTAAATCAAGAAAAATAGCAAATCAGCCGCCAGTTCCAGTGTTTATAAATGTGAGGATTTAGTACCTTTTGAGTTTTTTATCTGTTAGTCAAAACAAGACATTTCTAAACATCACCTTGTGACTGGCCTTTTTTCTTATATATATATATATATATATATATATATATATATATATATATATATATATATATATATATATATATATATAATATATATATATATATATATATATATTTAATATTTTACAAAATATAGATTAAATGAAAGATCATTATTAATTATTTTATTAATATTGAAAAAATGCTATAGTTGCAGCTATACGTCTCGGTACAATATAAAATATCTATTGCATGACGGACAGGGAAGCATCCACCAAATGATTCATCCTACCGGCTCCTGTGTCTGCTGCACACAAAGCACCACAGTGTGGCCAGTCACGGTGGGTGCAACTGGGATGACATAATGATGTTTTCCATCCAACTTCTCCGCTCCCAGGATCTGTACTGTGCTGAATAAGGTGTGGTGGGTGTGTTTGTCTGTGCTAGGTTGAATAATTGTAATGACACACTCATGCCTTTGGATAATTACCTTTTTGGTAATTTTACAGGGTACACATATCGGCAAGTTTTTACATGTGTTATCTCGGAGAGCACCTTTGCGACGCCTTGCAATACTTACAATCAACACGCTTGCTTTATTCTATTCTGTTTGATATGCTGCCTTCAAAGTGACAGACAGACAGGTCTAGATTGGAATTACAGTGCAACAATTTGGCAAGCTTGTGTGAAAGCTGCACATGTTTTCACGTGTGAATGGCTTGAATGAAGCCGCATTGATCGGGCACCTAAAGCCATTCACAGAGCAACACCTGTTCAGCGATACCTTTAGAGAGATTTAGGACCCTTTGAACATCCACCTACACGCCTTTATTCTTCAGCAACACAAAAAGGAATCATCAAAGAACAAGAGTGCGCATTGAGCAGCATCGTCGCTGTTTGGAGGACAACTCGCAGGTATTCCCATGTAGAAGAGCAGACTTGAAATTAAAGCGGCCTAAATGCTGCCGTTTCTCACTGCATCTACTTCTCTTGTCGACAGTTGCTGTCTGACTCTGCAGCTAAGACACATGGGTCAGGAGGCAGAAACTCAGGGAGTCTCCAAGCTTTGCTCCAGCATTTGGAACCACTCTCGACCTATCACAAATTCCTCTTTCTTGGCAGCGATACAGCTTTCCCTCTCTCTCTTTCTCTCCTCTTTTCATCATTGCTGGCAGTAGAACTGTAGTCTACATTCTACACTAATTAACAACCTTCAGAGGAAGACCACCAAACTGGTGAACTGGCACACTCGACGCACGCTTACAGTAAGACTCTCTTTCACTCTTTTTTTTTCACTTTTTATCCGTCTTCATTCTCTGTCCATCCCTCTGAAGGGTGTGTTGTGTTCAAGGTCGTGTTGCTTTAGTCAACACAACTTTCAAGCTAAGATGGAGCTCCGTAAAAAGTTGAGACCACACACGCGCACAGTCAGACACGTGCACAGTCACACACACACACACACACACACACACACACACACACACACACACACACACACTCAGTGAAAATGATCTATGCCCTTGGCATTGACCCGGCTACTAACTCTTGCATGGCGGCTAGCCTTGCAGTGAAAGCTTGCTGTGTGTTATCAGAGTATCTGAATAAATAATTGCAACATCCTCATGGGCCAAGTTGGCAGCTCTCACTCTGTGACATGCAGTAAACAGTGAACAATACAATACTTATATTATAGTTTGTGGGCTGTTTTAATATTGTTATTGTCCACCAAACATGAGGTTGTTATTAGCCAAGCCCAGGATTTTTGGGACTTTAAACTATGTAATAGGACTCAAATTGGACCATGGGAAAAGTGTTTTGTGTTTTTCCCATTTTGCCTATTTGAATATTAAACGTGGACATTATTAATTGTAAAACATATCTGGACCTCAGGTTCATGAGCGTATTTGGACATATTCTGAATCTCAAAGTCTCTCAAGTTCTTGACATCTATAACCCCCTAAAAATGAATTACGTCTACGTCAACCTACAACTGGATTTATGCTTGAAGGAAGCTTACCAACAAGGACACATCCGACATCCAGGTGTCATTCCGCATCCTAAATCATCACATAGGTAAACACATGCACATGTGTGTTACCATGGCAAAAAATAGTAGTAATTATATTGTAGTCATAGCACTGAGCAGCACCATGATTGGCACAATAGAGAGAGGAGCTGGGGTGTGTTGAGGATTAACTAAAGGGAACACACTATTCCATCACACTATTGTCTTTTTCTCATGAAATCTAGCACAGGCATATTTAAGAAGGCCAACTCTCTCACACACACACACACACAGACAGGAACTTATACACTGGAATGTATATACACACACACACACACACACACACACACACACACACACACACACACACACACACACACACACACACACACAGTCTGAGTCAAAACCCCAAGCTCTCGGTTCGGAGCATCAATCGAGTCTCTGTTCGTTCTCCTCACCCTCCGAGTCTCCACTGCCATCTTCAACCACCAACATCCACATCACACAATTTGTCATGGAGCAGCACAACCTAAAACCAGCCAAGCAGCCTTTAAAGTACACTTAAATTAAAATCAAGTACATGCTCTCCTTTGGTAATACAATACACTGAATAGTCTGGGTCTCACTGGTAATCATTCTCAGTCTTCCCTTGGCAAAGTTGCTGAATAAGGGGGCAGAGTGGGAAGGTCGTAGGTCGTCTCAAACTCTTGTCAAAGAAGTGAATTCTTAACATTTCTTAAATGTCTTGATGTCCAATGTTGCAAGCAAACAGTAGCTCCCAAATAGATGTAGTGCATTAATCAGGGCCATAGTGCCATGAAACTAGGACAGAAGTGAGAGCAGTGGTCTTGTGACCAAAAGGGAAACGTTATTTCACATCTCTAGAGCAGCTGGAGAAATGTGGTCGGGGAAAGTAAATGACAAAACTTTTGTCCGTGTGCCCTAGAGCAAGACATTGAATCCAAAAATATCCCTGTTAAAGCAGCTCAGTGCCAAAAAATAGAAGGCTGCACAGCTCTAAAGGTGTGTGGTGTCGCCCGAATTCGAAACAGGGCATTGCCGGTAAGAAGTTGAGCGTGTGGTTTCAACTTTTCCTGGATAAATAAAGTGTTGTGTTCTTGGAACCATCATGAAATCGCCAGGCAAAGAAACACAATTCGGACAATTGACAAAAGAGGAGGAAGAGTATACAGTGACAGAAGTTGACAGGAGGTATTTATTGTGCACCTTTATCTGACAAACTCAACTCCATGTCAAAAGACTGACAAGACAGCCAAACATATAAAAACAAGAGGCGAGGGGGAAAGAATGAAGGCATTCCAAGAAGACAGTGGGTCCAAGGAGACAGTTTGCCTTGTTTCCCGAAGAGATGCTCTGGCATGCCGGGGATCACAGACGGCCTCCCAGCGTTAAGTGATTCTGAATAGCAGCGAGGGGACAGCGAGAGGACAGAGGAACACGATTGCTGGACCGGAGCAGGGCGAGTGATGCTGGCAGGGTCGACGCATTGTTCTGGGAGCCGAGCAGGAGGCTATCACGGCCCGCGCCAACCGCTAGCCACGTGCTCCTCGCCGAGGCCCGCGCGTGAATTATTACATTTCATTCTGTTATCTTTCATCATGGTTCATTACAGACGGACAATTGAGCTTCAAGAGAAGCACCATGCTCAGCCCCCCCCCACACCCCCCACACCCCAGATGCCCTCAGAAAGAGAGCGAGTGAGGGAGAGAGAGAGTCAGAGAGAATCCCTGCACTCTCCACTGAAAAGGACGGAGGAGGATGGACAAAAACACATTGTCCGTGGATTTAAAAAGGAGGCTTATGGCTGCTATGAAGAAAAAAAAAGAAAATGTGCTTTTAGAGGGAGAGAAGAATGAATCTGCCCGCTGATGCACACTCAATGAGATGTACGCTAGCGGAGCCATAGAAAAGAAGCGTGAATTGAAAGGGATGGAATCTGAAGCAAATGACACTTGAGTGTTTTGAAAATAACTGACAGCTGCACAATAGGACACCAAAACAGACTGCAATCTGCCCATAGATAGATGAAAAGGCAGGGACTTGAATAGAAGTGCGACCTAATACATACAGAGATACTGTCCATTAATAGCAGAAGTGGATAAATAGACAGCCGTGAAAATGGACATGAAAGGTGAGGTTTTGCTCTGATAAATGAACCAGACAAAGAGACAACTACAAAGAATTTGTGAAACAATTAGGCTTTCTCAGTTTAAGTCCGAGTGCCACAAGCATGCTTCTCAAGTTTCGGCCTTGAGCAATTTTATTTACCATAGAGTCACACTTAATGTATACAAAAACATTCACATTCACACAGAGACAAAACAGAGACCAAATGTCACTTAAACATTTAAGTTGTGAGGAGTTCACAAGGGACATTCGTATTGTTAGACCTCATCACAGCTGAGTACAAACCTGTCTGAATCAGTGAAGTATCCCTGAAAGAATGAGCCATAACCATCCAGGAGAAAGGCATGTGTACTGGTAATCGCAGTGTCTCGCTTTGTCATATGTGTCTGTATGCCTGTGTGTGTGTGTGTGTGTGTGTGTGTGTGTGTGTGTCCAGAGAGGTGAGTATCAGAACACACTCCTCTTGTCACTCGCTGTTCTCTGCATAACACAGACATTTTCCATTCTGTCAGCGCAAGCAGCGAGCACACTGGCTCCTTCTAAACTCAGCCGCCACTTCATTAAATGACTTCAGACTCTTGGCAGAGTCAGTGGGAAAAGTCTATATTAACTGTGTGTGAGATCCACGGGGTGACCAACAAAGGCCATAGTTGTTCCTCTACGCTGGGTGCTGCTCGGGGGATTTCTGGAGCCTATCGGGGTACCCCTCCGCTGGGGCCCTCGGCTCCCATTTCTGTCTCACACATGCTCCCGCTTCTTCTTCTTCTCTATATATCTCGTTCTCAGATCTCACGTATATACAGACAGACACAAATAAACACACAAGGATGCACACTAGAGTCACATAAAGCGTTGCTGACCTTTGCCCTACTTTCCAGGAAATGGCATTGCAATTTGGAGTTACTGTAAATCAGCAAGTATAAGACCAGTTGACATCATTATGCGGGATTAATTGCATCGTGCAGGATCGTGCCAAGTTATGGGTTGCGTTAGAGAGTGTGGCGGGGGCTGTTATGTGTTTAGACTGGACAATGGATGGAAGGGTAAGAGTTGATGTCTCTTCATGTGGTCCAGCGGGGCGGCTGGCTCACTTGTTTACAGGAGGTTCAGATGGAGAGGGGCCGCCCGGTGGCACCTGATGGCCAAAGGGAGAAGCTGGCGACTGAATCAAAGCAGTTGCTGTTGCTCTGCCGGGTCAAACTGGAGCAACCAGTGGATCGGCCACAGCGGGGCAGGAAGGCAAATGGGGAGAGTTTGGAGACAGAGAGGCAGAAGTGCACTGAAGTGTGGGAAAGAAAAACATAAATTTATGTGATGAATCCTTTTTTTAAACCAGAAAACATTATTACAGCTTCATCTGCAGTTTTACACCCAAAGACAAACAGAAAGACAGATGCAGATAGAGACCCAGACACACATCTATAATCTTGAAGTCAATATCTTTTTTGTCTTTTTCTGATACGAATAAAAGACATGCGAGCGCACACACTCATGCAAACAGATAGGACGAATCCTATCTAATGAGCCACCAGATGTATTGAGAAAAAGAGACACCACAGCTGTACAGTCAATCAATCGGATTGACTCGAGATGCCAGTTCTAGTAATGGGTGCCTTCTGTGGTGACCTTTACCCAATCTGGTGGATTTATTTGTTCTAATTAAGCGGGTTAGGGCCACATGCCTTCCCAAATTAAGTCATTCATCTTCATGTGACAAGGACGAGGAGGAAAGGCCAATTATCCCCCAGGAGAAAGAGCAGTTGTTTCAATACCATAAGGTGAAGAGTGTGTCAGAGAGGGTTAACATGCATACTAACACACACACAAAAAGAATGTAATTTAGGGTATGTATACACAATGTTTCATATTCCAGTGTGGCCACCATCCATGCCATTTCTGGTATTATAGATTTCATTTATACAGTGTGCCCTGACTGCGCTGTGCGATGAATGAGGTCCCGGGCCTATTAGCCTCGCACTCCCTCTTGTTGAGTGTGTCAACACCAATTAACAAAATCAAGCTTGTGTATGTGCAGTACAAAAAAAAACTGGCAATTTGATTCTGGTTTTGACATTGATGGATACGTGTGTCAACCTACACATACAGAACACAAAGATATACATCCAGCCAACTAAACACAGTCTCCAGCATGGCCCCGGGGTTGAAAACAGTCCACAACGTCTAGATCAACAGAGGCTCGGACGTGGACTGATGCAGCCCAGCGAGAGGCCTTGATAAACCCCGTCAGTGGGGGTTCTGGGATTGTTTCGCCTGCTGTAATCCCACACACTGGAACCTCTGTGCATAGTATGCAGTGGAGTGATGAGAGTCTGTCTGCGTTCATGTGATCGTTCGCAAATTTGTGTGTGAGTGTGTGTGCACTGAGCTGCAGATCTGAAGCTGAAGCATGACTGAGGATACAAGGATGCATACATGCACAACACTCCCCATGCAGCCAATACGCATTCATAACTGTGTATCCTCCTCAAACTCAAGGTTCCCTCTCGTGTTCATTACCTGCCCACACAGCAGCATAACACGTGATGATACAATTCAGTCTTGAGTTCCTCCTCCATGTCGCCAAAACTACACAAAGCTCACCTCTCACTGGAAACTCCTCATCACAGGAAGTTTACTTTCAATTAAAATACACCACAAAGACGTACACACACACACACACACACACACACACACACACACACACACACACACACACACACACACACACACTAACCTTCAAGTGACTCCCAAGCATCCCGAGCCATCCACCACATTACACGAGGAGATTCAGAGCACAAAATGAAGTAATAACACGGGCAACAATATGGCTCAGTTCTTTTCACCGTGGGGGTTTCACTCTGATAACTAAAATACTACATCCTTCCTACAGTACAGGAGCATTCTGAAAAGGGCTCTCTGTCTCTAATTGGCCTCTTATACCTTTTTATCACTGTTTGTCTCTCTCTCTGTCTCTCTTACGAACACACACGCAATGGGGTATGCAGAGAAAATGCACATATGAGCACACGTGCCCATGCCTGCTGCATTCCCATCTAATCCACATCCATCCTCTCCGTGGAGCACACTAGATTGGTTTTGCTTCTAGTGTAAACTTCCTTGTTGAGGTCAGACTTTGGGGTCACAGGGGCCGACAGAGGGCCACGCAGCTCGACTTCAAAGAGAGACGGGCATAAGCAGGGGAGCTAGCTTGTTAGTGCTTCATCTGCCTGTAGTTGCACCTCTCACGTCACCCACCCTGAGTCCTATATTGTTAATGCCAGTCAAGGCTCTGTTGGCTGGCAGCGGCATTCAAAATGTGTTGGTTACACTTTTCTGCACAAACCAGAGTTGTAAATCATGCACTGAAATGATAATACAAAATAAACCA
Organism: Taurulus bubalis; assembly: GCF_910589615.1. Classification (NCBI taxonomy): domain Eukaryota; kingdom Metazoa; phylum Chordata; class Actinopteri; order Perciformes; family Cottidae; genus Taurulus; species Taurulus bubalis. The sequence continues at coordinate 7,389,826 of NC_136597.1, forward strand.
CACCTATATTTTTTGATTGGTTGTTTGTATTAAGTAGAATCCAAACATCATATGGTAACTTTGGAATTAAATCTGCGCTGTGACTGAAGCATTTTCCTTGGCAAAGCTCTTTAAAAGGTGCTTACTACGAGATCGGGAGCATTTCTATTGCCTCTCAACATGGCGACGGCTGAGCCGGCGTGGGTGCCAAGCTAACGCAACGATGCCCCCCCCGGTCGGGACAGCGTTGCCACCTGTCACCACATCATGAGAGTGGTGCAGTGCGGAGACCATGAGCTGGCCAGTGATGCACACTAACCAGTGGCAGGCCGTGGATTTTGACCTATGCCTGCAGTTTAATAGCTGATTGCGGTGCAATTTTTTTTATAAAAAATGTAAATTTAGATTTAAACTTTATGATTCTGTTTAGGTCAGCAGAGAAGGCTTAGCAGGCCCTGACGGCTCACCACTGACACTAACATGCACTAAAAGCAAGGAGAAGCTCTGATAGCAACACACACAGAGGGAGAGCGAACTTCCTTCTCTGCTCAGGTAATACTCCACTATATCTTGACAGCAAATAGTTGTTATATTAATGCTCTGATAAATCGAATTTGGCACCTTTATGATAACTATTGATTTTGCGTAGAAAGGTGTGGTAGCAATCAACTGACGGGCAGAGTAAGGACTGCTTTTACTGCCTCAAATATTGATTAACTATCAAGCCTTCAACACACAAAACTTTTTTTTTGACGACCAACATGTGAAATTTTAGACTGCATTTTATAAACAAACCTCTTCAATGCTGCTTGTTAGACAGGACTTAACATGAGAATGTTGGCTTTCTATGCTTAGTGAAAAAAAAACTAACAAAACAGATCTGGTAGGAAGAAAAAAAAAGTGCATTCTTCTTAAAGTTTGAGAAAAATGTCTTCTTTAAATATTATTAACGATATCAGTGGTGTTTCTAAAGTATCCAATTAGTATAATTTTAAACAACGCACATCGCTAAAAATTGTATTATAGTAAATTCAGTAAATTGACTGTTGTTTAATCCAATACTGAAGCTGAACTCTCATCACATAAACATGCATATCACAACATATACGTTGAGGTCATGTTTCTTACCGAGTGCACCTTTAACGCTTCAGCTTTTGATTTCATCAACATGACTTTTCTGCTATCTAGTGGTGATGTATGAGAACCACAGCTGGGCTTTTATCTGTAATCAAAAGGCAACGCCAATATTTTCTCGCAGTGACACAAAAGTGCTTATGATAAATCATTGTATATTCATCATTTTGTTCTAATTTTATTTTTTCTTCATTACTGCAAGATCATTCTACTCCATCAGAAAATATGATTGAGACACTTAAAATAATAACATGCACAAACCTGAATTGGATTTTTCCCAGAATCCTGAGGTATTATTTTTTTTTTTATCAAAGTATGAAGTAGAGGGCTTTACTGGTCATACATTAATTTTAAATATATACATTGATATACTAGGTGGGGTGTTTTTGCACTCATATTTAGATATATCTAATGCATACATTCCATTATGCTTTTGAGTTGATTTAACTAAAAACTCATCCGTTCTCCAGATGCATACTAATATTATATACAATGTAATTTTGGCTCAATTACAATAATACATGTTATTTAATAATATGATAATGAAATAAGTTGCATGCGAAAGTTGATAGGGTCACTTTATATTAGGTAATTAGAATTCAATAGAAGCTCTTAAAAAGAAACCATTATGTGTGGAATCATAAATCAACCTACATTTGAAAGCCAGTATCCATTTGCATCAAGTTGATACAACATTGTTGTGTTGATAGCCAGACAGATGTGAGTCTCTGATGAGTTCTCAAATACACATTAGTGATTCACTAAGAGGGAGCACTTGGTTAATAAAGTTATACTTCTCTAATGATGCAATAGACGATCAATCATACTACAGCTGTTGAGGGGATGGCTTAACTTGCACAACCTTTCCTGGCCACTAGAGGTCCGTGTTTCCCATATATGACCTACACCCTGGATAGGCACCATTGTCACATTAATTCCACTCCCTCCAACGGAGTCGACAAACAACTGAAAGCAGAAGAATGAAAACCCAAAGAGTTTAAAGGGAGCGTCGTTCAATGCAGCTTCTTCGTCAGTCAATTTAAAATGTACCATTGCTCCAGTACTGCTTGACAATCACATGCAAAGTTGTTAAATGTTACATGTTATGCACCTCTCGCCAGGACAAATTCCTTGTATGTGAAAACATACATGGCAATAAATGGTTCCGATTCTGAAAATGAGTGAAACATCCACTGGGACCTTGAACTGCCCACTTTTAGCTGTCGACTAATCGATCGTTTTGGTTGACAACTATTTTAATCGATTAGTCCTTTAAAGAAAAATATTTTATGAGCACATCTCTGGTAATCACAAGATTTAAAGTGGTGCTTGTGCGCGTTTAAAACACAGTTTTACAGTTCTGCCCATTAAATTAACTAATCGTTTAGTTGACTACGAATTTCTTGGATTGAGGACAGCCCTCCCTGGATCAAATAAGGCAGAGGGCCCAAAACGCTTTATGATGGTTTATTTTATTTTTTAATGGTGTAAAGATATTAGTCACTTATCTAGTCTTAATATTCTTCTCATTCTATCATATTATCAATGATAGGGTTTGATGATAGGTTTACAGAAAGTGTCTGACACAAGAAACAGATTCAGAAAAAAAATCGCCATGTACATTTTACCTATTAAACTTAAAAATCATATAAAAAAATATCATGTGTGTGTGTTTTTGTTATTGTATCCATGTGTATCTCCATCTTGTGTACCGTTTCTAAAGAATATTGAGATAATTTGCAAGATAAGTTGAAATTAGAAATCTGTTAAAGAGAAGAGGCACTGTCTGACTGACACCTAAAGGAAAGAAGAGAAAAAAGTCCATCCGGCAGACTTTATGACATAACAAAATTGCACGTTTGGGAAATGCGTTGCCACAGCGGAATCTTTTTGGCCACAACATAGCAGCTGATATGCCTCTCAGACACCAAGACACGTCTTAAATGTGTGACGTACTGTACTGACGACCAAAAGCTGGCAGCTTGCCAGTAAGCACGACCGCAAAAAAAACAAAGTTATGTTTCTACTTCACTGATCACTTCACGAAACACAACATGACAAGCCTCAGTGAGCTGGCAAAAGGCACACATTGTACTACTTTTAATAATGCAAAGCTGTGAGCCAGAGTAAACAAGTATATACAGCAGTAAAAGCTGTGCCTTGGTCAATGCTTCATAGATTTATGTGGAAACAGAGCTTTCAATTCTTTGAGTAAAAATGTGTGGGGTGACAGTGGAACGCATTGCTGCAACAGCTGAATGAGATATCAATGTATGCACGGCTGATGCATGTAAAATTGTGGGGAACTAGTTTTGTTGAGATGTTGGTGCTTTAATGCACGGACTGTCAAGACACCCTGCTAACTGCTGCATTGAAGCTTAATATGGACACAAAGAGCAGAACATTAACATCCGACGGTTCATTCGACACGGTTGATTTAATGTGGAACCCATGTAACTGCATTCCGACAGTACTTATGCTGGCATAATCAGCTCCGCCAGGCCAGGATGTTGTTCCTGCAGAGCAGCTGCAGATCTCAAAGTTGATCCTGGTCCAATTCTATAGTAGACACATCCGTACATGCAATCTGACACTGCTCTGCTGCCTCCTCCTCTTCTTCTTCCTCCTCATCCTCCTCCTCCTCCATACTGCTCCTCCTGCTCCAATAAAAAACATGCCAGCAGTCATCCGTTGAAGAACACTTTCATTTTCAACCTCGTCTCCAAGTTTTTCTCATATAGTCTGTCGCGTTTATTCACCATTGTTGGTATTCTTCGTGTCTCATCGGCAGGCTCAGTGCACAACCCGACATCCTACTCTGTGACGCCGAGAAGTGAGCAAGAAAAACAAAAGCTACAGCTTTAGTTTGGGTTGGCTGCAGAGTTACGCTTTTCAGACACCGGTTTTTGAAGGAAAAATAAATCCCCCTTACTTGCCTCACTTGGACCTGTCTGAAATATATCGACTTTGAATACTGAAAAGTGTAAGGTGCATGCGATACTATGAGAAGAGTTTTTACCCAGAAGGCTGATTCTAATCACTAAATGCGGAACCACAGAATAAATACCGTTAAGCAACAACTGATGTTTATCATCAAAGTTGTCTCATTTAAACGCAATTGCCGCAGTTGAAACCTGCGGCATCCTCTCAGCGCATCTGCATGCTGCATTGAAAGCAATCTAACCACCAACACACAGCGGTCCGTCTGCCAATGCTGACATACGCCTCGCTTGTGTTTCGGAAGCGTGACAGGAAGTGATGACGTCAGCGTGTTTCATGTAAGACGGCAACTCGGTTGAGAAGCAGCTCAACATGAAAACAAACAAATCTCGTCTCCCTGCGAGGTGTCATCACTACGTGAGGTAACTCACACGCAGGTTAACGATGTTTTATTTCAGCTGAACTCCAACTGCGGTACAAAAACTATTTGAAAAAAATCACAGGGAATCAATATGATCAGATCAGATGTGAACATATTATTTGTATTAAGAGAAGAATATGCTTGTGCTCAAGTTACCACACGTCATCTTGCAAGTTCAAAATTCCCCATCCAGTAAAGTTCATTTGATCAGATGTGTGTTGGAGCTATCAGTCACATCACGGGGAGTTTTAGGTCGATGACGTGTTACTATAAATTACTTTAATAAGCTAAGCGAGAACTGTGGAAATAGTTTTATTCTTTACATATGACTGGATCAATGTTGCATTTCACAACAGAGCAACAGTGGAGGAGTCAAAGAGAATTTATGGGAACTGGTTACTGCTTTAATAGGTTGGAGACTACACAGTAATTCTACGTATCAACGATCTTCAGTAAATAGACAAAAAACATTAGAGATATATATGTACACACACACACAGAGAGAGAGAGAGAGAGAGAGAGAGAGAGAGAGAGAGAGAGAGAGAGATGCATGTATCCAATTCCCAGTTAAAGCTCAGAATTTAAATCTTAACCTTTTAACCTCACAGTGTCAGTTTACATCCAAAACGGTATCAAGATGCCAAAAGCTGCACAAAGAACACAGTCCAAGGACTTTTGGAGAGGAGTACATGCCGCCCTTTAAACTTTTACTGAAAGCAGTGACAAAGTGTCCACTGCTGGAGAAGAGACACGCTTCTTCCAAATAGAAACCCAACAACAAAGTACAGTACAATCAAGATGAACTCAACTTTGGAAACTGTCCAAGCCACAAATGTACTCAAATAAAATGTGTCACATTTCCAGACAAGTTAGAGCAAAGAAACCCCCACCCGAACCTGTGCCAAAACTTCAGCCGATTCAGTTTCTCAGACAATCTGTCAGGAAGCTTTTCCCTCCCCCTTCTTCCTCAACCCCTCCTCCGGCTGAGGGGGCGTGCTGAGGAAACACAGAACATGCAGATGTTGATGTTCCACAATGAAAGTTGTGCCCACATCCGCTCAGAATAAAGACTTCTGCAGCTGATAGCAGGCTGTTCAGACGAACAGTAAAACAGCAGGAAGCAAAACACGGCACATCTACAGTGCAGTACGCAGTCAAGACCACTGGAGTTCACAGAGAAGAACTGGAACAGTGTATTTAGGCCAGACAGAAACTTTACATCTGTGAGTGAGTGAGTTTGTGAGGGAGTGAGATAGAGCAAATCCCAGGGGAATGCATTTATTAATCTGAAAGGAAAAAAAAAAACAGCTGCCATTAACACATTTTTAATAGTTTATGAGGAGTTTTTAGAACATAATGCAGCACTTTTATATTAACACTTTCTCCTTTTAGTGTCTACCTGCTGTGTTGGTGGGTTGTCACATTTTCTAGTCTCACATTTGGACATTTCTTGATACCTAACACGAGTTGATATGGTATCTGTCTGTTACGTGCAGAGGCAATTAACAGATCTGTCACTCAGCCGGGGCACAAATGCTGAATAATTTCTCATTTCTAATAAATCCATCATCAGCCTGCTCAACAAAATTACGCTTACATTTAAGGTTTTATATATACTGTATATATTCCACTTCCAAGACATTAACTCCTGCTCACACACACATAAATAAATACATACATACATGAATACACACACACACACACACACACACACACATATATATATATATATATATATATATATATATATATATATATATATATATATATATATATATATATATATATATATGCATATATATGCATGTATATCTATATATGTATGTATGTGTGTGTATATATATATATATATACATGCATATACAGTATAGACATACATACATACATATTATACACATGTATATACACATACATATACAGTATACATATACAGTATACACATACATACATACATACATACATACATACATACATACATACATACATACACACACAACTCCCTGAGAAGTATCTGGAATTGAATTAAAGTCTCATCTACTGATGAACTGTGTTCTACACTCCTGCCAAACAGGATCATGAATCTTTCACCAGCCAAACCTGAAGCAAGCAGACATTACAGAGTGGACGCGTCTCGGTGGACGGGATGGAGTCTCACTGTAGCGTACAGTGGCGACGTCATCCGGGTGGCTACATTGTTATAACTCAGTTTTACGTTACGTGGCGTTACGTAGTCTTTTATGTTTTTGCAAATACAAACAAACACAAACAAACAAACATTGCACTTGTCTCGCTCGGCCTACATGCCAGCTGTGTTGCACCAGCACCGTTAATACTACTACTACTACTACTACTACGAGTCACGAGGACACGCGCATGCAAACGCTCGGCGCGCGCTCGCGCACACATAGATATACATTGTATTAAAAACTGCGTTTTCTGTCTCACCTGCTTTTGGGCGCTTTGGGCTCACTTGTCTGCAGGAGCGTCGCTCCGTTTCGTAGTAAATACTGCAGAAGGGCTGAAGAACAGCGTGAGAGTTGTTTACAAAGTTTCACCCTGAACTCCGATTGGTCTGTAGCAGTTTAGTTGACGCCCCAGACCTCGGTCACCGGGCTGCGTCTCAAACGGTGTTTCCTGCAGTCGCAGCCTTCCTGGACTCAGAAACTAAAGACGAAGGAGGCAAAGTGTTGCAGGTTAAAGGTGGAATGCAAGACGAGCAGACTAGAGTTTAAGCTTCTTTTGTTATTGTTGCACACGTTGAGCTATTAAGCAGACTTCAGGCAGCACGCAGACATACACGAGGAAAGCAAAACGAGTCCTATAATAAAAATAAGAAACACATCAATTAACTTTTTTTTTTTAACCTTTTCAGTGATTAAATGCATGCACATGCCATCAATAGATCATGTCCCATGCAGTAATGCAAATGTATGCCAACTCTGTTCAACCAAAGCCATATTAATAGTTATTGGAATTTATTGTGGCATGTCAATTCATAATGTATAATAAAAAAAGAAGTATAATGCAACGTCTATGCCATGAGTTTTTTTTCTTCAGGTGAGCCGTCACACATTCTGATGCACAGTGATGCAGTCGTATCTCAGTGCTCCTCGCCACCTTTAGGCTGCTACAAATAACACTATGAAAGAAAAGTCTCTATAAATAAAAATCTGTTTGAATTCTCTGAGATGTTTGCTTTACAGTCTTGCCGCTTTTCCTCAGCCAACCTGGTAGAACAGGACATCATCCAGGGAGCGGATTTCCAGAAGCCTCTCATTTTTACTGTCACTACTTTCCAGATTATTGCGCATCAATACCCACCTTGACCCTTGACCCTGATGCACGTCCTTAAGTACATGGCAGGCAGCTCTTGTCATGTGAACTCCTGGTGTGAACAACTTCCCAAGAGGTTTAAATGCCAGCAACCTCTCACCAGCTCAAGGAGCTTTATGGATCACTGGAGAAATATCCTCACCTCTGCCACTGAGAGTTTCAATTCTGCTTACGTTGTTGCACTTTGATGAGTGACATCAATTCTACCGGCCATGCTGCCACAAAAGCTGTGTGACCTTGTTTAGCAACTGGGACAACGAGAGGAGTCACACATGGAGACAGAAAGCAACAATCAGTGAGCCTTACCTTCCCATACAATACATGCATTAAGTTGTAAATATGGAGAATACAAATGTTCATCACACCAGTGGCACTGAAGTTCCTTTTCCTTTCGTGAGCACGCATTAAGCAGATTATAAACCGCATGTCGCTATAAGTGATCCTCGTGTCTATGTGACATCTCCTGAGTCACGGCTTATCCAATTTAGGTGCCACATGTTCTCCTCTGTGCCTCCTGTTTCACTGAAAGTCACCTGTATTTCTAAAGCCTCAAAAGAAGGTTCTGATTAATGAATGTGAATTTCACAGGAAGAGCCAGGAATAGAATGTCCCACCTTGGTGGGCCAACATCATTAGTCTATTACTGCAGTGGATTTAACAGAGGGGTTGGCTTTGATTAGACAAAATAATAATTTTGAAGATAAGAGGGAAAAAGATGAAACGTATATTTCTTCGCAGGCGTTGTGGAGTCAAAGAGGGAATGAAACAAATGTGGTCACAGAAATATACATGGCCACATCTTTTTGGAGGTTCAATCATTTTTCTTCTCTTCCCTGCTTAGTACGGTTTAGAAAACATCGACACACAAAGAAAGAACAAATCTCGAGACAAATTCAGGCGCTCCAAGGGGATCTTACTGGTACTCAATTTTGGCATTGTGCCACAATTTCAAAGTGTGGACATGTGGTGTGGTGTGTTTATGACAGGAATTAATATACTCTACTTTAATAAAACATGCAAGGCAAACACAAAACCATACTTGCTGCTGTTGCAACGCCTTGTAGTGAAACTAGTATTACTGATTAATAATATATATCCCACTTGTTTAGTGTTTGTCTCATCAAAACAATTGTGATTTTGTTGTTGTTGTCTTGGTGGAGAAAACAGTCAATTCAGTCAGAGCCATTTTAGCCAAAGAAAATTCCAGGTTCAGTGAGCAATCAAACAGTCCTCCTGAGAAAACACTGCTGAAAGGATGCCGTTTGATTGCTGTTATCCTGCTGTGCTGCTGCTGTAAGCTAAGAGAGGAAGGTTCAACCTAGCAGTCAACTATATCCTGATAAGAGCCTGCAGGTTTTGTAGGAATGAGGCAGCGACGGAAATAAGAAAAACAAAGTGTAAAGAATGAATGAATCCATCTCCAACATCACAAATATAGATAGAAGCATTATAAATGATGACAATGTGGATCTGTTTCTTTTAGAAAATCTACAGCGGTCTACTGTACACGAAGAGTACAGTAGTTAAATATAGGAAAAATAATAGTACACAATTATGTAAAAAATAAATGTCTATTGTATTGCAGTCAAATGAAGTGTATTCTTTTCTGCCAGAGTACCAGAATGATTGTGGACCATTTCCTCACGTGCACAGCTCCACAGCGCTTAGTCCCAGACAGAGAGGTGGTTGCATGATGGCAATCATGTTCTTTGATTGCACTGTTTTCACGGCCATCCGGACCCTTGGGGTGATGCTTAAAGTGAAGCAGGCGGACAGCAGCATGGTTTCCTGGATTGCAGGCTATTTAATTGACAGATAGCGCAGTTTGGCCTCCTCCAGAGCAGAACAGAAAAGTTCTTTTCAGCTTTTTTTCACAGCTTCTCTGCTTGTGGTTGCGTCGGTAGCAGCAGAGTGGAGGAGACGATCTGTGGTGGACTTGTTTTAGCACAAGGCGAGAACGAATTCGTAGGTTTACTCTGAATAATGAGGTGAGTACAAGGAATTTAAAAAAAATCAAGTTAAGTAATCAAGATATTCCTAATATTGCATATCAGGTAAAAATGTGCCTGGTGCCTTCCAACAATAAAATAGCACTTAATCCTTATTGGTGGTTTAGATCTGCCAACAGAGATTACATTAAGATTACAGATATAAATCAAGAGATTATTAAATGTTGAGGAGTTTCTTTGTGAAATTGAATATATTATATAGTATATTCTGTAAAATGTTGAAGTAAATTTCCTTTGAGCTCTACTTGTTTACCCCTCTTCCCCGTCGACCCATTTTTTAATTTTTTTAGAGGGGTTGCTTATAAGGAGATAGCAGGACAACACTAAGCTACACTGTTAAATCACAAAAGTAAGAGATCGTTAATTCAAAATAGGTTATATTCTGTTTCTATTACATTGAAACACCTTAAATATATGTATATATATCAGCCCAAATATAATGTATGCATGCATTTCTTGTAAAAAATACTGTTAATTGTAAACATTGTACTGATAACGGAAATAGAAGTGGTGTACATCATTTGAAAACTGGGAACCTGATGATTGAAATTGAATGATCTCACTACAATGAAATGGTTAATATGATGACTAATATCATCACACATGAATAGAATTGGGCTATCTGGATCCACAAGAGCCCCAGACTTCCAGTCATGTCAGTTGTTCCCTTGCCAAAATTAAGTTTAATTTACAACAAACTTGAATGACATTGTTGGTACCATATGATACCAGTACCTTCCTTTAAAACTGAGCCTCTAAAAATCAGTTAGGTCGCCCACCGGCAATCAAATGCAAAAAAAATAACACTCACATCTGAAGGAGGACTATTTTCTCCTTGTAAGCACGTGGCTCATTTTGCTTGGTGGAGGAGTTTTGCTCCACTTCGTCCCATAAAGTGTTGACAGCATGTTTCTTCTACTCTTTGCATTCATTTGCACTAGGAATGTACAGTACAAGTCAAATTGTCTTATTAGAAGAATACATTTCTGTCAACAATTAGCTCTGAAAAATCTGTAAAAGTGGCTACGCTGGCCCCAAAGTGCTACATACCGGCAGTGTGACAATATAATTATGCATGTTCGTCTGTGTTTACAATTTCTCTGTGCAAGAAACACTAATGGCTCGCAACAAGCGGCAACTACCTACCTCTGAGAAGTGTGTTCAGGTAACTATTTACATTTAATTCAACGATATCAGAATATAAATTAGTTTTTTGTTTGTTTGCAAGAATAGAGTATGCAAATCAATAGCAAGAATATATAAAAACTGAATTTGTTGCTTAATTAAGCCTCGCAGTTTGGATCTTTGGCTCTATATTCTATGTGGACACAGCAGGTTTTTTGTGGGTTTTCTTAATTATGATGCTTAATCCACAGGCTCTCCTGAGAGTCAGACTGCAGCACAGCAGTAATTAAATCAAACAACTGAAAGGAAATGTTGAATGTTGTTTTTTTCTTTTTTAATCATCCTTTCAGAAGTTGAACAATGTAGAACAGTCTTTAATGTTATTATGTTTAGAAGATATGATTTAAGAGAATGTTAATTATGTGCAGATATCAGATAGCAGCAATTGCCAAACACAAGACCGAGAACAGAAGAAGACAGATAGTTACTTGTATGTGAGGAACATTTTAATACAGTATAACCTTATGAACACTACAAAGGACAGACGCTGTTGTAGACTCAGCCTGAACCATTTTCCAATTATTTTCCATCAATCTGATTGATTCTGACAAAATTCTCATCAATGCTTTATTATAGAGCTCTGATAATACGTGCTGCTCCTGATATCAGATGAATTGGCTTTGAGTAGATAAAGAGAACTTGCAAACACACACACACACACACACACACACACACACACACACACACACACACACACACACACACACACACACACACACACACACACACACAGACACACCAAAAGATACACATATACAAGCCATCATGAAGGAGTCAATCCTCAGCAGAAGGTGATTGGGTTAGTTGCTTTGGTTTATTTTTTAAATAATTATAATACAATTCCCCCAGAGTTTGAAATTTGTTATGCTTTGAATTATCAATTTTGAGGTACTTTACTTGAATATTTCTATTTTCATGCAAACTTATCATTTATATTTCTAGACTATATTTCATAGGGAAATATTGTACTTTTTACACAACTGCATTATTTTACAGCTATAGTTATAGTTTCATTTCAGATGATAAGATTAAAATACAAAACATTGTAGAATACATCAACAGAACTTTTTACCTCTTGTTTTCAACCCCCTTAAGACATTCGCACACTGGGGTTGTGACAAATAAACAACGTTAAAATGCAAAATACTTGCCTGTGTATATAATATCTAGGGTCTGTATTGTTGAAGGTAAGAACGGAAGGAGTGCATCTGGTCTGCGCTGCCATTGTTTAGAAAGCAGGAATAAAGTTTGCCCTCTTGGTCCAAACTACGGAGCATTTGTGTCAATGTTTTATTGTTTTATAAATAAACTGTTCCTCACAACGTAAGCAGTTGAAAAGCTCAGAGAAAACACCATTGCTGAGATGGTGATTGGCTGTAATCTACCGTCCCTCCAGGACCCGACCGCTCTCACCCTGGACACAAACTGTTCGTGTCCCTTCCATCTGGCAGGAGGCTGCGGTCCATCAGGACCAACAGGTTCTTCCCGTCGGCAGTCGCGCTCATCAACAGAGCCGGGGTCCCCCACTGACTGACTCTGACACCCCAAGGACAAAAGATCACGGAATTCCCAGATTTGTCAAATCGAGGTTCACTTTTTTCTCTGCCGCCAGACGAGAATCAGTGCTCCGGTTAACCCGCTTACAAGCCTGAAGGAGCAGATCCCCCTGTCACACGGAGCTTTAGCTCGCCGTTTAACCTGCCGATACTAATCTTGTTGATATTAATAATAGTATTCATATCAATAATTGCATTTTCACATTTTTACACCTACCAGATCCAAACAGTACTTTTAAGGATTCTGAATGCTGGACATTTCCCTGCAGTGAAGTATTTTCACATTAGCATACTGATTATCTTGAGTGAAGGATCTGAATGCGTCTTCCATCATTGAACAGACCTACGCATGCTGCTCCTTGACCACTAAACGCTCCTCAGCAGGACACTGTCCACCCCAACATGTCTGAGTGATGGTAGCGGGTGTGTGAGCTGCGAGCTCAAGAAAAAGTCACAGTGGCTTCCTGTGGCGGATGGCTTTTCGTCTCAGGCTCATGTTGGGATGCCCAGGGAGCGCTAGCAGGCTAATTAGCACATTGCCAAGTGCTTAATCCCCATCTAAATCATTAGTCTGTGAAACAAACAGTGGCGCTCAGATTGAAGGTAATTAAGAGAGATTCCTGACACTTTGGCTGAGCGTTATTCCTCGAAGCATAGCATCGCTGTGGCTCGGGAGCTGCAGCGGGTTGTCATTTAACCACAAGGTTGGCAGTTCGATCCCCAGCTCCTCCTGTCCACATGTCGGAGTGTCCTTGAGTGTGACATTGAACCCCAAATTGCTCCCCGGGTACTGCTTCTCAAATAGGATCAACTTTCATGTATTTGATGATTAAAATAAAGTTTAAGCTTATGTGTACTAATGCAGTACACTGACTGACACTACACAGCACAAAAGATACTGCAGCACAGTGAGTTCTCAGCAGAACTGTAGTCCCGGACAGAATATATATGATTGCTCTTTTTCTTCACACCTCTGCAATCATAATGCTTTTTTTTTCTTTCATTCAGTCCCTTTTTTGTCATCCCTGATTGTAGTTATGCCTGACATTTGACACCATTACATTTAACTGCCAGGATATTACAGCCAGTCATGAGCAGGCGTGTCTATGTTCTCTGGGAACACATGTCTGAGGGTGTCCGTGTGAGATTTATGATTAAAGCCAGTGAGACAGAGGCCGCTCTGGTTGACTCTCCTTAGTAATTCTTGTTATCATTACAGAGTCATTTATAGTATCTCCTCTATACCTCGATTGCAGTGTCCAAAGATCCACTCTGGCCTGTGGACCCACGTTAGTATCATAGCAGTGGACAGTAAATATCGGTCGACAAACACAGTGACATTCACTTCGTGGCAGCCGATGGAAAGCACAGTCTACTCTAAAGACTCTAAGATGTATGATTTCATTGATATTCTTACTAGTTTAATCACAGCAGCAGGGGCGGTTTTGAGCACAAGCGACCCGGGCAGTCGCCCGGGGCGGCACTTTTTCATGACACGTGGGGGGCGGCACGACCACTTAAAAAAAAAAAAAAATCATCTGGGCTGTGAAGCGGTTTTCCAATATCTATCATATCACTGTGTGGGGAATTGGCAGATTGGCGCTGGGGGTGTGTGTGTGTGTGGGTGCGGGGGCGCAGGGGGGGGGGGGGGGGGCGGCATTGTTAGGCTATAGAGCTGTACTCTAATGCAGTGGTACCCAACCTTTTTTGAGCCTCCTGCAACATGTGAAAAATATGACGTAATAAATATGACGTAATAAATATGACGTAATAAATATGACGTAATACGACCGGCATATATACAATTATAAAGTGCATAAAGATACAACTTACGCTGCATTAGTGGAGCCCTGAGCTTGTTTCTCTGCTACGAGCCGGTCCGTCTCGGGGTGACGGGAGAAAAAGACGGAGCCCCGACGTCTGTTGTTTATGTCCAGTCTACTGACTCTACTCCGTACCTTAAACCTTTATATGCAATCTGTCACTTCATTAAAACCTGCTTCACAAAGACAGGATGTTGAAATGGAGGCAGGGTTTCAGAGCTTTTTTGGCGATCTCAGTGACTCTGCCTTGATTTCAATCCAGGACACAGAGTTGTAACGGACTTTTAAGTTTCACTTTTGGGGTAACGTATGGAACCTCTTGACATGTGTCAAGATGGGGGGCTCGGAGGGGGGTCTCGCCCGGGGCGTAATTGCATGTAGAACCGCCACTGCACAGCAGATATATGTGTTGTTCATGGAGGAGCATATTAAAATACTTCTGTGTGTGGGTATTTATAAGTCATCTGTTAATGGCATGCCCACCAAGGACACAAGCATGCTAAATGGGGGAGAACAGAAAATCCATCACTTGTAATCTCTGTGGCTCTGATGTCTCAAGCCCAACAACTGCAGTCATTGCCTTTCTGTAATATCATATTGGCTGCCGCATTAATTTTGCACGGTGAGAGCACAGTGCCTTAGTAAACTCACCCGGTGATTTGCAGTTAGAGTTCTTTGTTATATTATGTCACCGATTAATCCACAGACGTCCAACTGATCACCAGCTCATGTAAAGTAGTGTTTAGTTGATGACTCAGAGAGCTAAGGATCGACTTTCCACTGAATTCATAAAAGATCACAGTGGTTACAATTTTGACATTTGTAAGGCCAACAAAAGATCCCAGTTGAGCCCAAGCCATTTTTCTCAAAAATTGCGAATGGTTTGCATACCCATACTGAATACAGATTATCACTGAATAATTTCAAAAGGTATAATATACAGAAAACACTTGAGACTAGTGAGACTAGTCTCAAGTACATATAGCAGTATATGTGTTACTGGTTTATTGGTTGATGATAGAACACAGGAAAGAACCCCAAACAAAAGATTAATTTCCTCATTCAAATGATGCATATCATCATTTTTTTTCATATTAAAAACTACTATAAAATAAAATAACATTATTTGTTAACAATGCAACAAAAGTTTGACTTTTGATTAAGTGAAGTTCAATATTTTTAGTAATTCATTTAGTGCACATTTCGTGAACCGTAGTTTTAGATCGGGTGCCAAAATGCCCTAACCTTCTTGTAACGCCTCTGGTTCCACAACAGAGGGGCTCTGATCAAGCAGATGCACCGTTATAGACCAAGCAAGTATTGTTTCATCCAAGTCATATTTTTTTGGCTTTAAAAATTGCAATGTGGTTGATATCTTGCTGAGGCTTTGTATGATTTGGCGGATTTGTAGGCCGTAAGCTTTCCAGAAAGGTCCGCTAATAAGGTGTGACATCAAGCTAGGGATATGAAAATTGATATTTCCATAACTTGGGGAGCTCACTTTTGAGTCCTTTCAAGTCATATTTATGGTTAATGTTAATATTTATGGTTGAACATGTAAAATGGACTTACATGCCCTTGGAAGGCCAGGGTGTGCCGTTTTTTTTGCTATGTCACATTAGTGGCTCTTGTATTGATTCATAGGAGTACAAGGACATGGAGTGAGGAAGAGCTCTTGATGAAGAGTTCAGCCCTACTGGGGCTCAAGAGGTTTGACATTTTGTGAAAATGTTAATTGGTCTTTCTGCTCAGAGTGAGATCGATACCACTCTCGTGCTCGTACAGTAAATAAGGCAAGGCAAGTTTATTTGTATAGCACATTTCAACAACAAGGCGATTCAAAGTGCTTCACATAAAACCATTAAAAGCATCAAAACATAATGCAGATTTAAAAACATTTAAGAAAACATTAAAACAGTCAAAAAGCAAAATAAAAGTAGAAAAAGCAACATAAAAAATAAAAGTTAAATAAAAGTTGCAGTGCAGTTTAAGAAATAAAATGCAGTAGTGAGATGCAGTAATTGAATCTGGTTCAGTTAAAGGCAGCAGCAAACAGAAAAGTCTTCAATGTGGACTTAAAGGAGCTGAGGGTCTCAGCAGACCTGCAGCTTTCAGGGACCTTGTTCCAGATATATAGAGCAGAAAAGCTGAACGCTGCTTCTCCATGTTTAGTTCTGACTCTTGGAACAGAAAGTAGACCTGTCCCAGACGACCTGAGTGGCCTGGATGGTTCATAAGGTAGCAGCAGATCACAAACATACTTAGGCCCTGAACCATTCAGTGCTTTATAAACCAGCAGCAGGATTTTAAAGTCAATTCTTTGTTTGACAGGGAGCCAGTGCAAAGACCTCAGAACTGGAGTGATGTGATCCACTTTCCTGGTCATAGTGAGGACTCGAGCTGCAGCGTTCTGAATCAGCTGCAGCTTTCTGGTTGACTTTTTACAGAGGCCTGTGAACACACCGTTACAGTAGTCAAGTCTACTGAAGATAAATGCATGGACAACTTTCTCCAAATCCTGTTGAGACATAAGTCCTCTAACCCTTGATATATTCTTCAGGTGATAGTAGGCTGATTTTGTAATTGTCTTGATATGGCTGTTCAGGTTGAGGTCTGAATCCATAACTACACCTAGATTTCTGGCTTGGTTTGAGGTTTTTAACATTAGTGATTGAAGCTGAGCGCTGACTTTCAATCGTTCGTCCTTGGGACCAAAAACCATTACTTCTGTTTTATCTTGATTTAATTGAAGAAAATTCTGGCACATCCAGTTATTGATTTCTTCAATGCATTTAGCCAGCCTTTGTATGGGACTATAATCCCCTGGTGATATAGTTATGTAGAGTTGTGTGTCATCTGCATAATTATGATAACACACATTGTTGTTTTTCATAATCTGAGCCAGTGGAAGCATGTAGATGTTGAATAGAAGAGGCCCCAGTATTGAACCTTGGGGAACACCACATGTCATCCTAGTCAGCTCTGATGTGTAATTAGCTACCAACACAAAGTATTGTCGGCCCTTCAAGTAGGATTCAAACCAGTTAAGTGCTGCGCCAGAGAGTCCTACCCAGACTTTCAGTCTGTCTAGTAGGATGTCATGATCAACCGTGTCGAATGCAGTACTGAGATCCAATAATAATGATTCTGCCACTGTCTGTGTTTAAGTGGATGTTGTTGAAAACCTTAACAAGAGCAGTTTCAGTACTGTGGTGCTGACGAAAGCCGGACTGGAAGACATCGAAACAGTTATTTTCGGCCAAGAAGTTGTTCAGCTGTTGAAAAACCGCTTTTTCCATTATTTTACTTAAGAATGGGAGGTTTGATATTGGTCTATAGTTTTTCATTATTTCGGGGTCTAAACTAGCCTTCTTTAGAAGTGGTTTAATAACTGCAGTTTTTAGGGCTTGTGGGAAGACACCTGAGAGAAGGGATGTTTTTACAATTTGTAAAAGATCAGCGGTCATGCAGTGTGAAATATTTTTGAAAAAGTGTGTTGGTAGAATATCCAAGCAGCAGGAGGATGTGTTCAGATGTTGGATAATGTCTTCTAGGCTTCTTTGGTTAATTGAGTGAAATTGTGTCATGATATTTGAATGGATGCTATTTAAAGATGGGGACAACACATATCCTGTGGTTGGTGTGGAGCCACCGACTGCTTGTCTAATTCTCTGAATTTTATCAGCAAAATAGGAGGCAAATTGATTGCATGCCCAGGTGGATTGGAGCGTAGCCGTTACCGACACCGGAGGGTTTGTTAGCCTGTCCACCGTAGCAAATAAGGCGCGTGTATTGTTTTTGTTTTTGGTTATGATGTCAGAGAAGAAGGCCTGTCTTGCATTTCTAAGTTCCAAATTACAATTGTGAAGTCTCTCTTTATAGATACCATAAGATACCAATAAGAAGCTGTAGTCAGGAGACAGCTGTCTTATTGTAGCACAGAGAACATAGAAAGAGGGGGAAGAGATCACTTGGCTTCCTGCAACAGGTGGAACTGTTTCTTTAATTGGAAGTTGAATCGCATGTAACAAAACCTTTGAAATAGTCAAAGAAATATGAAATATATGAAAAATACCCACTTGAAAATATACAAGGATTGGAATTTGCTCCAATCTTATATGTTTAGGCTTTTTTTCAATGGCTAATGCTGGTGCCTTCAAGTGACATTTTATTCATGTTCGATTTCCTTGTGGAGTGTGAATGTGAAACTCCTTGTGCTCTTTCCTGGGACGGACCCAAGACGAGCAGGTTGGGAGTATCGAAGACCTCATCTGGTCAATACAGTAGGTGTGCATGCCTCCTGACTTATGATAGCAACACATTGACATAGGTTTCTCTCTTTCAGTTTGTTTGCGTGTGTATTTCCACCTTGTTAAGTATTGTGCTGGTGTTCATTAAACCAGTATATATGTTTATGAGCAAAACATATTGTAGCACACACATTACAAAGTAGGGACACTTTGTATTGTGTGTAACATTTAAAACATGTATTATTTATTGGTCGTTTAAAATGTTTGAGTGGATTTTCCATCCATTTTTGATTTTCTAGATATGCATATAAAGAAAATATGTGCATAATACATGTACATAAAGATACACATGCACATAATTATACAAATACAAATAAATAGATAAGGGTATACATGTATATACATACACATAGGTATATACGCACATATACACCCTCATATATGTACACACACACACACACCCTCATATATGTACACACACACACACACACACACATATATATATATATATATATATATATATATATATATATATATATATATACATATATATATATATATATATATATATATAAGCCCTCTCCAGAATGGTGCGGCAGAAACATTTCTGACTTGTGACGGACACCAGTGCCGGCTTGCAGGTGTGTGTCACAGCCAGTAGGTGGAGGAAGAGCCCATAGAGTGGCAGGCGCAGACAACTCCTTTTGGCACGATGCTTCAGTCACAGTAAGCACAGGGCAGATGAAGTCATCTGTTCAGAAGGTACACAGGAGCAAATGGAAACCTTTCCTCACCATTGCTGTCTGTTTCACAGGTGGACAGGCTGCAGGCATGTACGGATATGTAACAGAGGGAATCATAGACACTGTATTTATTTATGACAAAATCTGATTCTCAGGATAAGAAAGAAGCCCTGCCAGGACGTGTTGCCACAAACAACATATTCACATGTTGCAGGAGGCTTCTCACAAAAGAGATGCCGAGATGTCTCCCTGATATCAATCTTCCTTTACAGCATGATGTCAGCTTCCTTTCAAAAATCTTTTTCTTTTCAGTAAACAGTCCTTCATCTCGTCAGGGGTTCCAGAGCAGCAACAAAGCTCGGGTCTATTCAGACCACCCACTGATCCATCTGGGCTGTGACGACTCACGCGTTACATCCTTGACTCTTCACAGTCAGGGAGGCTGTGTTTGTGTGCTTACTGTTTCATACTGATCTTTCATTATTTGACCCTGTAGGACAAACTAGATAAGCTGAATTAAAACCGTAAAGTATAATGTATAACTCTGCACAGCACATTGGGTCTCAACAAAGCAGAGGTCTGCAGCCCTTGGTTGGAAATGGATGTATGGCCTCCCCTTGCATTATCGTGAATAGCTGAAGGGTTTACTGTTGACACGAGGTCGTTTGTGCACAGAGCAGGAAGAGAGTCTCAAGGTGAGGACATAGAATAAAGGATTTTTGGGGTTTATCTACTTTCTAATCAAGAGGTTATGCACCGTATATGCAATCTTATGAGGTAAAATACACATGTGGGTTTGATACATACACTGAAATAGAATCTCGCCACTGTGTGTTTTAAAGTGATTTCTGTAACTAACTGTATTTCAATCATAATGACAATCAGTAAAAGTGATGCTTAAGTCAGGCTGACAGAAGAAAACTGAGAAATGAATTGTTCGATTACCTCCCTGTCTATAAGAGCAGTTGTTTTCCTGATCACCAACTGAAGGTCAGAGTTATATTTCCCACTGCATCACTGGAGTGGATTATTAAATTAGGGAGCAAAGATTAGTGAGGCAAGATGCTGAAATCAGAGTGAAGTGAGTCCCTTGATTAAATAGAGCCATGCTCCTAAAAAAACTCAGTGCTGGTACACTGCAAATCCACCAAAGTGGCATCTGAAATTAGGCAGGAAATCACATTCTCCAATGGAATGACACACTGTGAGCAGACTGCATTTTCACACTTTTGGCTGCTGCCAAGCCAGCCTGAGGGGACGTTGCATCCGAATTCTGCATAATTACTAACCATTTTATATCACAGCAAGTATGTTTGTTATGGCAAAGTTAAATAACAAACACAACCCATATATTGAAAAGATAAGGAAGGATAATTGGATATAATCCAATCAATGAAATTTACAATTTGTCTTCAATTATCTGCACATTGAACATAGTGTTTGGGGGGAAATGTTTGCTCTGCCATGATGAATCAATAAAGCTTCACTAAAATACACAACCCAGGTGCCCAAAAAATGTTTTTTGCATGGTATATTTCTGCAAACCATACGGTGAATGATGTTTCTGAACCTTAAATATGTTCATATTAGTCTCATGCCACGCTTGCAGAAAACAACCAACAGTTTAAACTTACATATATACGTAACAACCATAACGATGTTGACTTCAAACTGTATTGTTTATTTTAAAGGGATTTTGTCTGTTTACTAGATGTTGAAGCTGTTTGTGGCTCCAGCTGTGGAAAATCTGATAAATTGCCCCCAGTAATATCAGTTGCTGTCGCTTGGAGCTGAAGACTAAAGTCTGTAATGAATAAGATCTGTGGGCTGCAGCCTGCTCCTCACCTCTGCTTGAGGCAATCAGCTCAAGGCTACGTGAGCTGCTACTAAAATAACGCATCCACCTCTCTTACCAAACTCCATTGTGGGTAATGTGTGCGCCGGGCAACTTCGATTAAACTGTTCTTTATCCTTTAGACAAACTGAATTCTGACAATTCTGAATGATGAAACAACTTTGAGCAGGAAGAAAACTGCTTTCTTCAAATGGTACACCCTATCGTGTCTTTCCAAAATGTACTTAAAAGTGCAAGAATTAATTATTTAAGGGCAGTGGTTCTCGACCTTTTTTTTATGTACCCCCCTAACCAGCGCAAAGCATTTTTGGTTGAAAAAAAAAGTAGTAATACACAGCACTGTGCAATCAATGTCTGATTTAATATAGAATATATACAACTCAGCTTATAAACGTACACTTATAATGAATACTTAATCAATAACTATTTTTGAAGGATTTTTTAATGGATGCAAACTTTTTTACAAATCTGACGTACCCTGTGGAGTGCCTTCACGTAACCCCATTACGTATTCCCTCCTCCCACTGTTGGAGGGAATACAGCAAACTATTAGATTGCTTGCAGGATTCAAATGTATTCTTGTGATTTAAATTAATGAAAATACATATTCATTATTTCACCGCCCTGTAAGGCATGTTGTTTTAAAAAGCAAACCAGCTGAAAATCACGGGGGACTGACCTCGTGTTTAAGTACAAATTGGTCGGTTGGGAATTCAGTGATCCTTGAAGGAGCTGGCTGAAAATGTGTGGAGAATATGTGAACACACATAGTAAGAATAATTGCCACTAGAAAAGTTTGACTGTTTGGTGCACCATGCTTTATATTTGCCAGGCTATTTCGGGGCTGTAAACTAGAGTCAATAGTTATTGGACACTTAGCTTAATTGTTTTCCATTCAACTAGGAAGTGACACATGGCTGATTCATTTTGCTTTACGAATGATGACAACTTTGATTATAAAATACAGCTAAATTGAGTTTAAGTAAGTCAAGAGACTAAATCAAGACTATAATCTCCACAAAACTTGTGTTGGTGAAGATAAAGACCTTCATCTTATCTCTGTGGGGCCGCAACACGGCCCTGGAGAACGACTTACGGTTACATCAGGAAACATCAAAAGCCAGTTGCCTTTTTTAATGTGCTGTCGTTTCCTCAGGTGACAAAAACAAACAAGCTCAACATTTGTCCAGTTTGGACCCCAGGCAGCTCTGATGCTCAAAACTCTTTCTGCATCCATCAACGGGTCGTATAGGTCCACACTGAGAA
The DNA here is from genome assembly GCF_910589615.1 of Taurulus bubalis. Classification (NCBI taxonomy): domain Eukaryota; kingdom Metazoa; phylum Chordata; class Actinopteri; order Perciformes; family Cottidae; genus Taurulus; species Taurulus bubalis. The sequence goes on from NC_136597.1 coordinate 7,412,320, forward strand.
TGTGACTGATTACGCTTCCTGTCCTTTTTACCAGGAGTGCATCCGTCTCCCAGCAGGGTGCCTTGTTATCGCTGTTCTTGTGGCTGCAGGGCCCAGTCTCTGGTTCTGATTACTTCATGCTTTGTTAGTCATAGTGATTGTCACCATTATCACCTTCCTCATCAGTGAAACGGTGGAACTGATAGTAATTGTAATTGCCTGCTTAGTGGTTGAGTGTGTGCCTGTCTTGGTCCCCTCATTCTCGTCTGTTGTCTCAGATAATATGTAATTAGCTGGCTAATCGTTGGTCTTTAGAGCTTGTTTTGGCAATTGTAAGTAATTTTTCCCCTTGCAGTGAGGGAACGTGTATAGTTTACAAGTCTCACATGGAAAGCCAGAGAAGTTTGTGTTTTCCAGTCATGGTACTTTGGTAGAAGACAGAGAGGTTTTGGTGAATTTCAGACCATCATGTTTCTCTCCTCTGACCTCTCCTTCGAACACCATCACTTAAAAAACATAGCCCATCTCCGCTCATCAGTCTCCTCATCTGCTGCCGAAACTCTGATCCACGCCTTCATCACCTCCAGAATTGATTACTGCATAGCATTCTTATGGCACATCATCCAAAATCCTAAATAAACTAGTACATCCAGAACTCTGCTGCTCGCCTGCTCACCCACACCCGCTCCCATGATCACATCACCCCTGTTCTCCAGAACCTCCTCTGGCTTCCCTGTCCCACAACGGATCCAATGCGGCATCTTCTATCCATCCCCCATAGGACCAAGCACCGGACATGGTAGTGACAGAGCCTTCTCCATAGCGGCCCCCTCCTCTGGAACTCTCTCCCCAAACTCATCCGAGACTGCACTGACCTTTCCATTTTCAAATCACAAATCAAAACCTTCAGAACTGCTTTTAATGTGTGACTGTGTTTTCTATGTTCTTATTGTTTTTATTTGTTCTATTATTTTATTTGTTTTATTGGATAGCTTTTAGGATATTTAAAACATTTTGTGTAAAGTGACTTTGAGTATTATGAAAAGTGCTATATAAATGAAATGCATTATTATTATGTTTGTTGTCAAACATTTTAGTCTTAAACTATGCGAATTGCACTGCTTTGGGGGAATTGATACACAATATTCATTAAGAGTAAATCTCAAAGGGAAACAAGCAAAAGATAAAAATGCTCAGAACGTCAGAATTGAAACATGTATTAAACACTGATAACTACACAGGGGATCATCTGTTCTCTGAAGTGCCCCATGCAATATTAAGCTATAGACACAGAGACCTTTTCCTGTTAATAACACTTATTCCAATTTAACTCACAGCCAGCACAAGATGATTTATAGCAAAGAAATATGTGATATTAATCAGGGGCACACCCATTTATGCAAATTAACAGTGCATTTAGCATTGAAAAGAAAAAACATAAATTCGTTGATTTGATTTCTCCGTTTTGTTTTGTTTACTGCTGTGCTCTTACTACTTTCTCACGTTCGAGTCTTGGAACTTGTGAGAGTTTATTATTTCACAGTGTTACGCTTAAATAACAATAACATCAATGCAGATGTGGCGGTGCTGTTGAAAGCATATCGTTCTGACAGGGTCATGCCATTGTGGATGGCAACACTTTCTCTTTGCTCTTCACCACTAAGAGATGAATAGGGGATTTTGAAAGCTTACATTTTTTCATCCAAACTGCCGTCTCATTGATGTCCTTAATTCCCTTGCAGAAATTAAGCAAATTAAATGGATGTAGAGTTATTCTCGGAACAGTGAGTGGTATCAATCTTCCCATCTGACTTTTGTAAAAAATAAAAGAAATAAGCAATTTTCCCCAAATGTCAAACTTGTCCTTTTAGAATATTTGCCTCGTACAACCACATTATGGTAAAAGTACTTAAATGAAGTGTATTGTTTCACCATTTGTCCAAATGACTCAACGATCTAACCGTGCATTGTATTCATGCTGTGAATACTCCACCAGGCAAGCAATATCAAACACAAAGGCCCAAGTCAAGGATCAGAGGCACAGCAAACAGGCTTTCAAAGCCTGTGGTTAACCTGATTAGGTCTCACTTAAAATACAAACAAAGGTTGACTGAGGGGAAAAACAGACCAACAAAAAATTGGATTAAATCAAAAAACAGAGCCCCACTGTCATCCCGTATGTGGCCTGCGTTTCTGATCAATACCAAAGGATTTGTGTAGACCACAGTATTGCAGTTTTAAAATCCTGGTTCATCCTGAAGATCAAGAAAAACAACAACATCTTAGCAACACTGTCTAGTCAGTGAAGAGAGTTCAAAGGTTTTTGAGATCAAACTATCTCTAAGGCCAGGACTCAGTTATTATAAGTCTTTCAAAATGAAGAGTGTCTGTATACTGAACACCAAGTTGTAAAGCACAACTTGTGCAGACTATATGCTACATCAGTATCTATTCAACACATCGAGAACGAGGCAAAGTTCAAGGAAGCAGCAAGAAATATGTTACACTCCGATAACATAAAAACAAAAAGTGTTGGAAGCCGCAACTTCCACCAGGAGACTTCAAATCTCCACAGAGATCAACAGAGTTTTCCCACCTTGAGGCCAAAAATGGAGACAAGACGACTGAAATAAATGGCAAAACATCTGTGACTTCATAATAGAAGTATATGGGACAGTTTTAATTTTGTTTTGACATTTCACTAACAAGCTGAGATGGGCCAACAGTCTTATTTTAAATTATAATATAATTTACCTGTGACAGTAATGGACAGTAATTACAGGTGCAAATGACTATTGATTACAATGTATAAACCGTTTAATAGCGCAGATATTAGCAGCCATAATTAAAAATCCTTATCAGGTTATCTTACCTGGGAAAGGAACACAATTAATGACTGCCTTTACGAGCAGCAAGACAATCAATAAAAATAGACGAGAATTATGCAAAAACTGAAGAAATGTGTTTGATAGCACCCTCTGCTTATTGTTGCCCGGATGAAAGCGTGTGTGCAGTGTGGTGATGAGTCTGGCTGCTAGAGAATTGAATCAACCTTCCTCCCCTCATGCCAAATGGACCAGGAACTCCAAGACTGAGTTTCTGCTGCAAATTACAGTTTTTGTTTGTGTGAGGAATAGTGTGGGACTTATTTTCAAAAGTGTCACGCTGCAGACGCCCGATGCCTTAGGGAGACATTGATGAGAAAACTAGTTTGGTTACCTTTAATTAATTACAAATATGAAGGAAATATGATTTCTAGTTTACGTTCTTAAATAGTATGAGAGTATGAACGCTTTCATTTTCTGCATGAACCACCAACTCATAACTGACATGTTTTGGCCTTAACCTCCATCAGACTGTATCTCAAGGCAGTTTTCAAGCAACTAAAGTAAAACGTTTCTAATCACAAGTCATAGAGGACCCTCAACTCCCATCACTTTGCATATATGCATTAAAAGTACTGCATGGACCTGATTGAAATATTCGCTACTTAACAAATAAAGCTTTCCGGTTCTACTTTTAGATTCTTCCAATTCCATGATCATTACCTTAATCATTATCATTCCCATCAATGTCATCATCATTTAAATCCATCCGTTCATTCTTCATGCTGGTGCAGGTTGTGGGAGGCTGAGCTGTATCCCAGCATACACAGGGTGAGCGACAAGACAAAACCTCCACAGGTCACCCGTCTATCACACACATGCAGAGCACCTCCAGGTTATTTATAGTTTCCAACCAGTCCAACCTGCACATATCTTTGGAATGTGACATGAAACCCATGTGAGCACAGAGAGACCATGCACACCACGGAATGAAAGGACCCACACAGGCTCAAACTCAGGTCCTTCTATGAGGGGGCATCTAATACGACTGAGCCACCCTACAGCCCCCATTCATTAATGTGGCATATATATTTATAGTTGCTTTGAGGGTACGGCATTATAGAGAGGGAGTCATCTGTTCACATCCAGACAGATTTATCAAAATGAATTTCTATCTATCTATTATTATTATTAAAGATCTCAGAGATAGATATCACAAAACTTCTGCAGGTGAAAGCAAACCAGATGCCTGCGATACCGCGAAGAGGAAGTAGGAGGATGTTTGTTTTTATCATCAAAATGAACCGACCCTTCACTTTGAATGGAATAGGTAAAGCCTAGTTTTATCCATATCTAGACCTGACGGAGAACCATAAACTAGGCTTTACTCCATTGTACACCAGAAAATTGTTCGATGAAGATGATTAAAAAAGCAGTATATTATTGTTGTTGGTGTAATGTATTGTACCTATAATACCACGCTGATTGCGCTGTGAAGGTTAAATTCAAAAACATATCTCGTCTGCTATAAAGAAAGAGACAAATAAGAATGAGGGGGAGTTGCAATGTAAGGTATGCAGAGCCTATACTGGCTTTTCTATAGCTCTGCTATTTGCTATTGCTTTTTAATAAGTGCTACATGTTCTTATATTGTTATAGCAACATTTAACAGCTTCTTACTTCTGTCTCCCGGTCAGTCTGTTTCTAAGCAATCTCATTGCACAATCCCACAATCAAGTGTTTTCCCTCTACTTGCAAAAGAAATGTGCGAAACAAAGGACATACCCGTTCATCCAGCTGAGGTTTTTTACTTGTCGAGACAGTATGAAAAACAATTTTACAGCAACAATCCAACAATTTAATCATGGAAAAACAAATACTGAAAGAGCCGAGTTTGCGGACTGTTAAAATGTGAGGTGCGTATAGAGACAGGGCTCGTCTCTGACATCAGTCCTCAGCCTGTCCGAGCACATAGCAGAATTAATGTGATGGGGGAACAGGACTGAGAGAACATAATGAGGTTTATAATTAGCCTGTGGGTTAGAAGGCTGGCCGCTGGAGGTCAGGCCAGAATGCCTCTGCTGTCAGGTTAATGCATGCAAGTGTGTGTGTGTGTGTGTGTGTGTGTGTGTGTGTGTGTGTGTGGTGGTGGTGGTGGGAGGGGAGAGGGGGGGGCATTCATTTCTGACCACCAATTAGTCCCCCTCCCCTTTCTAATTAGAATTTCAGCAATTTACAACAAGTTCAACAAATCCTGAATTTTCTATTTTCTGCATCTATTACATTTGTTAACAAAAACACAGTTGTAGTATGTTTTCTTTTTGATCTCTAAAATATATCCATAAATCAGTTATCCTAACTCAGAGATTCACGCTCTCCAAATGGCCCCACAGTATCAATGTTTACGCAGGGAGGTGGGCTGTGTGTCGCCGTATAGTACTCTATATTGGAACAACGGGATCCACTACATGACTGTTAAACGGTCTTCGAGCGGGTCTTTAGACGACTGCTGTCAGCCATGACTACAGTTGGCAAGATGCAACTGTGCGAGGGAACCAATTTGGCAACAGCAGCGTATCACCCTCATAGTGGAGATCAAAAACCAGAGCCTTCACCGGCTGCTGTCAAACTGCAGCACTGGTTCCAACAGATTGCTCTCAAAACACAGTCGTGCTCCAAGACAGATTTTTCCTTGATTTATTTAAATTCACCACACCAATGATATCATTAAACATGAGCTGAATTGGGTGGATTGTAAACCGTTATGGTGGAAGGGTTATGATATCAAAGAGGATGACATTTTAGATCTAACCTGGAATGATGGCTCCATGGTATAAGGGTTATGAGGGCTATAAAAAATAATAGACATTAAAGCCGGGGTTATGTTAGTCGGTCACTTCTACAGCGACCCTTCCAGTCATATACCTTCAGTGTGTGACAAGTAAAGATACAGAGAACATTCCAGGAAACAGATTTTGCAGGATGGACTTATTGATTTAAATCGCTAGGTTTCCTCTACCTTTATTAAATCTATCCATGCAAATACCATCAGTCACTGCTTCTTCCGTACTTGTATTTCATTTCCCTCGTTCCTAGGCAGCAACCTCTGAAGAGTGAAGCTAATGCGGAAGTCTCTTAAACTTGCATTATCTCTACTGGCCAGCAGGGGACCCCTCCAGTTGCAAAAATATGTCTGATGTATGGAAGTCTAGGAGAAAATGACCCTACATCTTGAATTATTAACTTATTAAACATTGTAAACACGAATGTATGGTCTTAATCGCTAGTTTCAAGTCTTATTCAATACAGCATGGTGTTCATTTACAAAATGAGGGAACCATTTAGAGTAAAATAGACCCTAAAGCATTAGGTATGCTACCTTGGGTCGCTACCCTACCAAAGTCGTATACGGCTTCTCCACGTCTCAGCTCCGTCGTTCAGATATGGACAATTCCATTGGTTGTAAAAAAAAACAAGATGGCGATGGCCTTAATCCAAAATACCGACTGCCAAAACGAAACAATGAATGACGTCATGATGACTACGTTGACTTGTTATAATATCTATATGGCAACATCTCTATCTCATGCCACATGTATTGGTTCTTTTGACTTGAAGGGTCAAACACAAAACAATTCATATAAGTATTTATTGGTTGTGTTCTCGCTCCTATGACATTGGCCCATGTATACAAGGCAATAAATATTGTTAATGCATAGTAAACACATCATGGATAAGAAGAAGAAATAAATAAATTATCCTTTATTAATCCTCTTGGGGAAATTCTTCTCTGCATTTGACCCATCCTTGGTTAAGGAGCAGTGGGCTGCCCTGTGAGGCGCCCGCATGAACGAGTAATACAACTTGAAACTTTCAATTTACCCAGAATAATTTGTGGTTCCCCTGACTTTTTCTCTTGCATCACCATGAGGTTGACATTTCTGGTTTGTAGTGAAATTCCTTGACAAGTATCGGATGAACTGCCATGGGTACAGATATCCATATCCATGTTGGGGTTCAGTCCACATGACCAAATGGCTGCAAAAATGATGACACTCCCATTAGCCTCAGCTGTACTTTGTGTCCAGGGCTGATAAGCAAATGTAATTTGTCAGTGCCTGCAAAAACTGTTGAAAATTACAGTTGCAACATTTTTCATGTGATTTTTTTCCACTGCTATTGTCAAGGTAGTTTGGTTTAGTCACAAAAACATGGTTATGGACAGTATTTAGAAAACTGAGATACTTATTATTCAGTATCACAGCCACAAAAGGTCGTTGTCAGGGAAATGTAAGATATGTTTTTGGCATTTGCTCACACAACTATGCTGTCTTTCTGTAGAATCTGTAAAACATATATCACACTATAATAGTGTCCATTTCAAGCCTAGTTAAGTTAGACATGTGGAATGCAGTGGAATTTGGGAGAATTTTGTACCCAGCAAGGTGCACGGTGCACGGTAATCCTTCCAGAAAAGCAGGTGATTTTCCATCTGGAGGAAGAAAAATAACTTGAAAAGGGAGTGAATGAGAGATCCTTCAGTTGAGAAGGAGATGAGAAGATTATAGTTGGCGTGCAGATCAGTCGTGGTAGCACTTCAGCGATGGCTGGGAGATTGAAGTGTGTGTGTGTGTGCGAGAGAGAGCCTATGTTTGGGGGAGGCGTCAAACTAGACCAAAGAAACTAAGTGAAAAATAGTAGAACATCAAAGAAATAACCATACAGAGAAGGACAAGGTGAATATTATTCCTAAAATAAGGAGGTTCACTGAAACAAACAATGCGACTGAGAAATGAGCCATAATGCTCTTCATAGCTTGCTTTGTCCTGACAGATTGGAGCAGCGGTCTTACCGTACAGGGCAGATTGGAGGTGTCAGGTCATAAGACTCTTTCCATCCCATTTCAATATGGCTCAGGATGTTTCCCAGCATGCACTTCACTGCGATGATTGAAAACACTTCTGTATGGCAAGTAGATGTGGAGATGTGAGGGCAAAAAAATGTGCGCTTTAAAGGCAACATAGCATGAAAAGAGTTGAATTAGGTTTCACTTTCGGTTACATGTTCTGTTACATGTATCAGCTTTTTACTCACAAATATTGTATTGCACATGCAATAACAAGCGTAGTTGTTACTTCACCACAGAGACTCATCTGCTCGCGCTTCGTGTGTGTTGGTGTCTAAAGTTAGAGTAGCTCAGCCTGGCAGAGAGAGCAGAGCAAATGCACGCTGCAGCGTGATCATAGATTACATAAAAACAGGTATGAATAAAAACACCAGTAATGTCGGAGCTTATCAATACTCCAGTATTTTAGCACCAGGGTCCGTTTAATACCAGGTTTCAGAATGCATCCCGACCTTCAGAAAGTGTACAATGCGATTGGCTCTCGCCAGAGCCAGTGGCCGGTCTGTGCTGCTGTAGAAACATGGCGGTGCGTAATGACAGACTCTGTGGAAGAGGACCTGCTTCATGTAGATATGAATTATGATGCAGTGAATGTGACATGAAAATAATGCACTTGTTTTTTTCCAATCTCTCTGAACAACAGAAGTGAACAGCATCACTTGGTTGAAGCCAGAAATATCGGGTCTCTTTCTATTTCCCTGCGGTGGTAAAAGTGACAATTCAACAGTTAATAGTGTTCCACAATGGAACAATTTTCCAAAACAGCTCCAGGCTCACTGTTCCTGCTGTACTCTATGATTTAACAGCATCTCTTGGTAGCAGAAGCAAGAAAGACTTTTAACTTAATAGCACAATAATAGGAGTTGTACAGCACTTTCCCGATTACAGTTGCAACACTATGTGGCCCTGAGTTTCATTTGTCATGTCTGTGCCACTGTTTACAACAATGCTACATACAATAGTTCCTCTCACTGATTGTATTGGATTATAAACTGACTTTATAGATGTCTGATAATTTAATGCATGGTGAATGCATGGTCTTGGTCTCTTTTGAAAGGTAATACTCTGAAGCTTTCAGAATCACTTTAAGTGCTGCTGACACTTGAGCTATATAAGTTTGAGCTAAGTATGAGGTTTTTATATCCGCCTGGACAGTTTTTTGCGAATAAATGTCTGCAGATGAGTATAGCTGGGACTTATGAAGTGGAAAACACAATGGGACAATGGCATGAAGCCTTATCTAGTCCAAGTAAAAAGCAGATAACAATACCACAGAAAATGAATATTTTACATGTTTTTCTAATGGTATGTCTAGGCGTTTTGCCATTTGGAGACTTCAAAGGACCCAGAGTATTCATGATGTATATACTATATACCTATTTAAAAGGCTTATGGTCTTGCAAACTTATAGAGGTACAATTCATATTTACTACCAGTATTGCTGACACAGAGTAAATTAAGTATTAATGCATTTTCGTGCTTATTCAATGACAAACAGCTGGATCTGTCAGCAGCTGTTTGCTCCTCATGCAGTATGTCCCTGTTCTGCCTATCTCCACCCCCTCATGCAGCGTAACGTTTTTTGCGCCATTTCATTGGCTATACGAAAAGTCTGTCATCCGAGCTCTCAGACCTGAGGGCTCGGCCCATATATGGAAGAAGAGGGGACGGACATTTTGATATCAGGTTTTCATCAGTGCTCACAAAAAAACTTGATTTGCGAGTGAAACTACAGAAATATTTTGTCATATCTGCCAGCTGATATGGAATTATGCAACACCAGTTCATGGATATTTATGGACGTAATCATGTGTTTTGGACTAAATCTTTTCCGGAATTGGATCGTCTGGACCTTTTCACGACGTAACAAGACTGTTGTTGTTGGAATGTTTCAACTTGCGCGAATTCGTGCCGCGTCAAACACATCATTCGCGCCGCCCGGTGGAAAATTTGCTTTTCCGCAACCTACCGCGTCTGTGCATTTGACTTTGGATGTAATCTACTCGCGTGTCAAATTCGCAACGCTTTCGGTGTGAATGCGGCATTACACACTAAACTAAAACGGTGAATATTCTAAACATGCTGCTTACCGTGAGTAATTTGTTAGCCCCACTTGAGACCTTTGTTATCTTTGCATCCATTTAATCGATTCAGTTTTTTCAGTATGCTCATGTTTGCATTTAGCTCAAAGCTCCACTGTTCCCACAGTACAACGGCATAGAGTAGCTGATGTCTGTTGGACAGAATAGAATCCATTTTTCTTAAATTTATTTTGCATCACAAGGAACAAATAAAATGTAATGTACATTAATCAAACCCAATATGAGAAGAACGGACTTGATAACTCTTTATTGCTAGAATCCTCTGAAATGTGTCTCACCTCTTAAAGTGTGCTACTTTGACATTCGTGGCAAATTCAAATTCAATTATCTGGGGTAAGTGTGAACATTTAAATTCAGTCTCTTTCAGGTGATTGCGCTTCATCCCTCAGTGATCAGAGAGCGACAGGGACGACTCAGGGGTCTGCAGAAGGCAGCTGGGTGTGTATGATTCTCTACTTCTTTCATCCTCACCCACAGAAAAGGAGCGGCAAAGGAGTTCAGAATGAGGAAGAATTGGAAAGGAGAAAGACTTGGAGCTACATTCAGATGTGCTGTTGATAAAAAGGCACTGCGGTAATGAGCGTGAGGTAAAGACATTACTAGAAAGGGAGGCTTTTAATGTAGGATTCTGCTCTCCTGGAAACACACAGTAAGGGTTGTTACGACAAGTTCCCTGTGCCTCCTCCTCTTTCTCTCTGCCTACTGCCAGCCCTCTGTGTCGCTCGTGCTGCCCTTCCCCTGCACTGCTCAGCGAGGAGATCAGGAAGCATCAGCCCTGAGACAGAGAGGTACAACAAGAAAGCACCGGATAAAGATCATCAAACACTGAGATGGAGGTTATTTGCCGGCTTGTGTGTCTCCTGAAACCGAGTTAGGGCCTCTGTGTCCTCCACTGTTTGATAATGAAGTTGGATGGTCGGGCAGAGAGATGGCTATGATCCTTGGTCAGCAAGGCCACAGAGTGACCGTGCAAATGTCTCACTTACTCAAGCAATCAATGTCGTCAAGGGTCGGCCCTCGCCAGATTGTCTCGCCTGGCCGGGCTATGGATGGGAAGTAAATAGGGACAAAGGCTAGAGAGACGCTGGAGCTTTGCTGAGTGAGCGGAGGTATTGGTCATACCTTTATAGCTGCATGAGGCCGGATCGTTGGGTGAAAATACGCACGCTTTATCAGTCTAAATCGCTGCTGCTGCTATACAGCAACTCTCCTTCAGCCACATTTCTGTGATACATATGTAAAAGCCTTGTAAATGAGAGTTAAGCATTTAAGACAATGTTGACCGTACAAAGCTTGCTGTAAACAGCTCTCTTACTCTCTGTTTAAAACCAATCCCCCCCCCCAAAGGGCGATTGTTCTATAAAACTGTAAATCATAGCTTGGAAATTCATCAGAGCAGCCGTCTGGATTTAATCACTGAATACATTTTAATTGCTACTATGCATCATTTTCAGAACATATACATATTAAACTGCAAATGTTTAAAAAAATCAAGTTGGTTCTACAATTACTTTTATTGTATTGCAACTCACACATTTACTGAAAGCCAACAAAATATTATATCAATATATGTATAAGATACTTATACTGCATGCTTTCGATACATAAAACATACAAATAAAATCAATAGAATTTGAAATATGATGAAAGTACCACAGAGACAGGACAACAAGGTAATACATAGAGCGAAAATATTATGAAAAATATGGATCAAGGAGGGCGGCAGGCAAATTACAGGTGTTCGAGAACCTGAGCAACACAACCTTGTCTCTTCTATGGAAACCTGAAAGGAGGACACAAACATAAAAGAAGCAAAACTGAAGCACTACATTTACACAGATAAGAGAGTGAAACAAGCACACAGAAGGAGAGAGAGACTATGTACAAATTAGGGCTGCAACTAACAATTATTTTAATAATCGATTAATTTTTCCGATTAATCGATGAATCGGATAAAACAAACTAAAAATCAAAAAAGCATTAATTTCCAAACCTTTATTCAAAAACAGAAGTGACAGTGCAAATTCACAGTGCAAAACATCTTCAGAAAGCACAAACAGGTTGCTCCTTGAACATCCCTGAGCTGTTAATTAAAAAAATCAAATAAAAATGGAACACTAAAAACATACACATGTATGCTTTACATCTGCCAAATGTGAGCGCTTTTCACTGTAATTGTATGTAATCTGTGTTTTACAAGCAAGACTGAACTGTAACGGAACATAAAGTAACTTTAACGACAATACACAACCCAAACACGTTAGCTAACGTGACAGCAAGCTGACTAGCTTTCATTAAAAACAAGTTTGAGGGAAATGAAGACGCTGGATACATCTTAACGCTGATTGGCTAAGACTCGACACGTCACATCAAAGATGTTTTATTTTTGAGAAGATCACGACCTCAGCTTTTTCCCGTGGCTCACTCCAATCTCAGATGCGCTGGCGGCCAGTTGCTCTGCTGCGCTCTTTTTTTTTTCTCCGAGATTTATTGACTGCCGTAATAATCGAGCGACACAATGAATCAATAATGAAATTCGTTCCCAACACTTTTGATAATCGATTTTTAGCGATTTTATCGATTCGTTGTTGCAGCCCTAGTAAAAAATAACCACTAGTTTGACAAAGACAGCTAAATCCTTGAAAAAAAAAACTAGTTAGAAAATGATGTAACCACGGACACAAAGACCTTTATCACACATTACAAACACACACACATTACATGTCAAGTCCTCAACGTCTGTTTCAGATTTGAGAACTCGAGTGTACAAATTGAGCAGCGAGCACGACCATCTTTCCTGGCAGTGTTGCCAGCATTAAATAGCTCATTAGCTATTGGCCATAATCCTGTTGTACACTCTCTGCTTTGCCAGATAACCAGAATGGCATCTCTGCATGAAAAGAAAGTGGGGGAAAGCTGGCTCTTTGAAACTGCAGCCGTTTAATCACCTTCCTTTCTTCTCCTCTGTTCCTTCCTCGTCTCTTTGGCCTGCCACGTCCCTGACTAACTGCCTGGTCGAACATGATGTAAACTTTATTCACAAAGCGAGAGATCAAGACTTTGACATCATTAGAGTTTAGACATTGCAACCATAAGTTAAATGTATACACCATGGATGGAGTCATCACTGGAATGAGCCCCACTCTTCCCGTCTTTCTTTTCCTTGTGCCATTCGTGTTTGTTTACATGAACAGAGCTGCGACAATTCAAACCAACTGAGAGCATCAGCAGGCTTTTGTATTTAATATGTTATTTTCTGTTGCTTTTTTAGTTTTTCCCCCTCTTTGTTCTTTAATATTTTATGATTCTTTTATTTTTTTCAGCTGGATGACTATGGTCTCTGTAGTGTTGTTTGGAATAGTTGAAGTGGGTATTTAAGGAGATCCATAGGCCATAGTTATTATATAAATGTCTTTTCAATAGAAAAATGTCCACTGGGAGGTCAAGTATGTATGGCCATGGTTCAGTCCAAAAGAAATAGTTTGAGAGGAAATAAGCTTATTTGCTTTCTTGCCACGAATCAGATAATTGCACAGGCATTCTCATGTCTGTGCAGTACTATGAATCTAATGTAGGCAGCCAGATAGCTTAGCTTAGCACAAAGACTGGAAACATGGTGGAACAAAGACAATAAAGTTTAATCTGAATCTGAAGACTGAAACATGGTGGAACAGCCAAGTAATCTCACCCAAAATGGTGCAAAGCGGGTTTAGCTCTCCATATCATCACCAGTGTCAGCAAAACAACTGGGGTGCTTCTTTACAGCCGCATCTCTGACAACCCAATCTCCCGGTACAACAGGTGCAGGTGCAGAGTGGGTATAGTGCAACAACATAGAAAATGAGAGATTGATATGAAGGATACTGACAATGTATCACAGATACATTTCTAATCATAATCTGTGTAAAAGGCAGGTCAGGGTGGATGAGAGGATAAAACACACATTCCCGTCCCGCGTGAAACCAAAAGCCAACCTTGACTTATTTTTATTTACATCCGGAATTTAAATGACATAACAAACATAGGCATTTTAAGCCAAGATATTTTTCCAAAACAGAACCAACTAGTTTTGTTGTGTTTTGTTTCAATTTACGACAATAATCTCCATGGAAAAACTGTGACAGACATAAAAGGTTTCCCTTCAAAACATTTGGGAATGCAGTAGTTGTTTGTGAAAGTACTTTTGTAGGAGGCATGGTTGGAAGCTCACACAATACCTTTCAGAGTAGTAAAACCCATCTCAAATCCAACTAAAAGCTAATCAAACCATGTGTAATTCACCAGTGGGTGCCATTTTTATGGTACAGTTTGTTGGGCCTCTGAACAAAAAGAAGCAATATGAATAATGCCAAAATGGTGATTTATCCCAGCACTTCACTCACCTACATAATAAACTTTTTTACTTTGAATAAAAAGCTGTGGGGGTTAGTCATTAAACACAACAGAAAACATTTTTCTTCTGCACAAATCCAGAGCATGTTAATTTAAACTCAATTGTTTTAGAAGCTGGTCAGTTGACAACTAGTGAAACCCCATTGTGCTATTGCTATATATGAATATAAAAGAAACAGCAGTTGGAGAGCTGTAATATTGTCATTATGAAATATATTCAAAACTAAACTATTTTCCCAGGGATTGACTGAATGCTTTTTGTTTGACTAAAGAAACAGACGTTTTCATATTAATTTTAGTGAGTGAAAAACAGGATTTGCAAAAGTATGTACCATCTGTGGAACTGTGTCAGAGAGTATTATTTGATCAAATGTTCACGTCATGCTGTTCAGTTCTCATATTCAGATTGTAGCTGCAGGTTTTGAACATGAATTAATGTTAAAAATTGTACTATTATACTGTTAAATTCAGAAAACACATAGCACAATGTGTCCCTGTATGACTCACTGATCAATGACTCTGGGATGCAGATCTTCAGTGTTAGCATGAGGGAATAACCCAGAGGTCATACCACATGATGACCTCTTTTTAGTGCAGTAGGTGACAGCTTGTGAATATTTCTAAAATGCTTATGCAGTTGGAAGATTGACATAGAAGATGGTATTATTGGATACTAATAAAAGTGTTTGGAGGCTGTCAAACAGGAGAGAGCAGCTTCTAAATGGGTCGAGAAAGGACAGACAATGGTTTAATCAAGGATGCCAAACCTCCAGCTGAGAGGGTAGATTCCATAGTCACCATAATAAATCAACAGAGATGAAAAATTGGCTTGTCCTTGGCGTCTCAATTATTTCAAAAGTAATCTAAAACCCCAAAGGGCTAAGCACCAAACATTGCATACAAATTAAATGTTTCCCTCTTGAACGTTTACTTTTGTCTTGACAAATTCAGCAGCAACCAATTTGTCTTATTCTATATTTTAAATGGCTGCAATAAAACAATAGATTGATAGATTTGTTTGCCCTATATATGTGCATCATACAATTATCTGAGAGATGGGCCCAATCAAGGATGGAAGAGCTGCCAAAGGGTCTAAAACATTACACATAAAATGTCCCTACAGTCTGTACATTATCTTCTATTATAGCTAATTGCTAAATACACATCTGTGAAGGCAGCAAGCATGTAAAGGCTTCTTTCAGTTTATTGCCAACTGTGTCTTGTTACCAGCTGCAACAACGTGTTGCTGGTATTGATTTCACCTTGTGAGTCACTCTGTGTTTATATGTCTGTGGACACTTTTCACAACCAAGCAGTCATGACATTTTACAGGTGTGTAGTTGATGAAGGCAGAATTTAAAGTAGTGTGGGGTTTGAGCAAGGGGAGCCAAGCTCAACCCCACACAAAGGGAGATAGGAAATGGGAAGATTATGCATTCATGGGTACTGGTGAGAAGTTTATTTTTATTTTTTTAACTGATGTCCATGGTGTGCGACGCCAAGCACAGAAGTCACTTCGCCATGCTACCTTGGAATAATTTGTATGTAATGGTGCATTCTGTATTTTCATTGCTGGCAAAGGCACCAATTTAATTAATTTAATTAAGCGATTACATTTAATTAAGTTAATTCACTTAATCCAATTTAATTAAGCGTCTTTGAGCATTTTGAAAAGCGCTATATTTAACTAAAGTATTATTATTATTATGATTTACAGTATGTATGCCATGTTTAAAATTAAACATTTTTTACTTTCAGTAAATATGCTACTACTCTTGTTTCTCTCCTTACAAACAATTCCCCCCAACAAATTATTCAGTTAACTCCAGTTATATTTTAGAATGAAAATATGAAATATCTGTTCTTATTATCTTTATTAACTTAAAAGCAACCAGAATCCACATCCGTCAGTTAAAAGTAAAAATCCTTTTAACTTTCATATTATCACATGTGACTGCACACACTTATTATGCCTGCACAACTTCTTTTGTCTTACATCAGTGATGCAAGTGTTAAAGAAGATTTAATCTTGCTGCTGGGGACTGAAGCCAAAAGCAATGGCAACGTTTGTTAACTATTTTCATTATGAGTTTAAGGAACATTTTGAATATTTTAGAAAGTTGTCTTACACTTTATAAATACTGAACAAACACTTTCCCAAAGCTAAGGTCACCGTGCTCTAAAATTTAAAAGCATCTCTCATGCTATGAAATTGAAAATACTGTATGAATAGAATAAATAAAAGTCATTATAAGCATTTGCTGCTTACGACATACGGATAAAAAGTAATTGTTTCTCGTCAATTTTAGGTTCGGCTGTGTAAAGTATTCTTTTGCATCAGCGGTAAAAATAAATGGACTATTGCAAAACTAAAATTCACTTTTGACAGAAATGTGTCCGTAGACAGAGCTTTTGCCATCCGTGACCATTAGAAATACATTTTTTTACAATATTTAATATTTAATATTTTTACATAAATATATATATAAACTAGAGACCATCTTGCGATGCGATCACACCAGCCGTGACCCTGAATCAGGCCGTAAAGCCACTGGCCAGCAGCCCCAGCTTCTTCCCCCCTACTTCAGGCACCCCTGCACGGTCCACAGCCATCTTTGAATTTCGCCTGTATTTTGATCTCAACTATCAAGTATCTTGACTGCATCTGACAAGTATGTGACAGTAAAGCTGTGCCAACATTGGTTTGTGTGTGTTGGAGGGTGCAAGTGTGCTCACACTTTTGACTGCTCACTGGTGGGAGGCAGAACTCACTTGAATTTTTATGCTCGACAAAAAGAAAATCACTTAGCGTCACACACATTAGCTCATATCCCCATCAGATGCTTGCCACATATTGGGAGAGCCTGTAATTATGAAAATGGTTAAGCAATGAGTGGCATGAGGGAACATCAGCGGTGCTATAATTTACAGAATGAATGACAGAAAGAGACAGACAGAGAGACAAAGACAGAGAGAAATGTCTTTTAGGAAGCCTTGGGCTCGCATTGAGATTAAAGCTCAAATCTAATACATGGCCCGTGGAGCCGACTACCCCCTCCTGCCAGCCACCACCCCATCATTCCACTAACATTTCCCTAATACTGACAGTCAGGGCCTTAGTCAGAAGACGCGCTCTTACTCAGTTAACAGGAAGTGCCATAGGCGTCTCTCCGACATGACTTGCTTTGTCCTCTTTCATAGCGGCGTTGTTGAAGCGCACACACACATTTCCCCATGTAAAAATAAAGATGGTGGTTAAAAATCATCCTTATGGCTGTCGTCACTGCTGCTCTGCACTAAAGGTCAGCTCTCAGAGTTCAGCTTGTGCTTCTTTGTAAATTCTGCTGGCTGCCATGGCAGAAAATGCTCCTTGTGAGGTGTCAAGAAGCCGACAAAGGAAAACCAGGATGCTATAATTAATTGTTTCCCACCGTTGTGGTAATTGCGTATCAGCAAAGGAGGCATGGGTAGTAAATAGCATGGGGGACATGAATAGGCCGTCCTTTCTTCTGGTGTTTGATGTGGAGCCAGTGCTGTTATATTCACACCTCCACACCTCCTGTGAGTCACCACAATAGAAAAAGCTTAATGTAATTATGTCGACGCGGATAATACACTAACAGCGGGTTGGTTTCTAACGTCAGCAAAATATTTTAAATAGCAAAATATGCTGGATCGGAGCCACATTATAAAACGTATGAGGGAGTGACTCTTTTAATCAGCCACCATCTGCATGTATCACCACCCCAACTGTCTTCAATAATCAGAGGTATGGCTTAAAATGAGGATGTCCACAACTGTGCTCTGCCATTTAATCATCAACGTTTGCTGGAAGCTGATTAATCAGCAGCCATGTCCTGCTGTCAAGCTCAGCTGGACATGAGCGGTGCTTTGATGGTCCTCAGAGGAAATGGGCAAGGACAAGAAGCTTTGGATGTGTCCTTTTTTTAACTACATGCTCTCTGTATGATCAGCTTCAAGCGAGAAGGAAGGATCATCATCTTGATAAGCAGCTTAATGGGGTTGTAGTTTGTTTAGTCCAAGACAGAGTGCAGTCCACAGACAGCAAGTGGAGCTCAAGTCTAACTGGGCTTGAGGAACAGCAAAGACTGCCAAGCATGAAGTCCTCTTCACAGTCTGAGGATTATGTTGACAGAGACAACTACACAATCAACTTGCATTCTCTCTCCCAAACATATCCATGTACTTCTCAACTCTTTATTTCTGCCTGGGCTGCCATGATTTATCTTCCTCCAGCCTTGCCTTTATTTCGATATACTGTGAAGCTGAAGTGACAACATTACCGTCCAGGTTTTTTCACATCTGAGCAGAAATACAGAGTGTTGTCCCCTGGGGAACTGCCATTTTCTCGGCATCCTAACTGTTTTGTTGGCTCCTAAACAGCGACACAGTAGTGCACTGACAACTTGGTGTACCGGGACAAATCCTGAGACTGAACCAAACAAATAAAGTTGTGGTCCATAACACCAAAACAATAAGCTGAAAGATACCTAAGTGCTCTATAGAGTCACCTGAACATTCTCTGTGGGTGCATAGTTACAGGTGAGCCATTTTACTGTAATACACATAATACATTTAATACAAACATTTGTTATTGATTTTACTTATTATTTTACCTCTGTGTCATAAGAGCTACAGGAGATATTTTATTATTCAGCAGGATTGAATGAAAAATGCGAGCAGTATTGGGAAACACTCTCAAAAAGTAATCATGAAAAACACAATCTGAAGCTCTCGTTCACTGCCTGTATAATGTATACTATAAAGTATTATCTGGTACGGTTGAGCTTAACATATTTTTTGTGAAAATTGCTATAATATTTAAAATCATTCCTACAGTATTGTAATTCGTGATATGTATCATCAGTTATGCCTTGGGAATTTGTAGCATTTTTCTTAAATGTTTTTATCACTATATGTAAGGGATTGTGTACCTGGTCCTATTCAGAGACTTTCCACATTACGGGTAAGAGATCTTTCTATGATAAATAAAGCTCATCAAAGCTGCACATTAGGTTTGCCACACCCAGTCAGAGGAAACAAGATATATTGGTAATAATGACACACACGCACACACACACACACACACACACACACACACACACACACACACACACACACACACACACACACACACACACAAACTAAGCATCTGCTGTTTCTGCCAGTGTATTGCTGTGAAACTTGCTGCATGAGTCACACATCCTAGAAGACAGAAGTGTCAGAGATGTGCCGCTGGTGCTACTTACACCAGAGACACGTCTATTTTATCATTTTCTTTTCTGCTCACATACAAGGTCCATTGTTTTTTGTTTTTTTGTGATAAAAAAATAAAAAAGATGTTCACCACTGGTCATATCCAAATATTCTCTCTCTATCCAGCTCTCTCCAGTCCAATGACTTTCACTAAAGCCCTCAACCTCTACTCAAATGTGATTTATGGTCTAGGCTCCCTGCTCTGTCGTGGGCTGTGGTCCTACATTATGTTGTCGTATAAGAGAGGCCAGACTGCCGGCACAGCACGGGATCAGTGTTCAACATAATTCTTCTTCTGATACATTTTCCTCTGAGGAGCAAGGTTGCAGTTAGAAACAGTTTGTGCTTGAGTGATTTTCCACTGCCTGTTGACTCCCTTTCAGTAATGCACGGAGTGCAACAATGCCAGGACAGGCTGAGAAGAAAAGCACAGCCATTCATTTTTCATGAAGAGCCCTCCCAGAAGTGTGCCAGTCAATATGGTCGACGCAGAGTGATGGAAGTCATTTTGGCTCTTTCAAGGCCAACGCTGTGCTTTATGCGTCGAGTGTAAATAGGCACGTCCGGCTCCGCCATCAATATGGAACCAGAAGACTTTATAATTGAAACACAGACGTAGAGATAGTGCACTGTCGTCATAACCAGCTCTTCACTTATATTGTGTGCTATTTGTAACCACTCGCTGCAGCTGCCTGGACTGGAAGTAGAAGTACCAGACTGAGAGAAAACAATTGTGTATCTTTAAACAGAGAAAAGGCCGGAGGAAACAACTTTAATAAATATAATTTACAATGAATGGTCTCATCATTACATACGGTCGAACTCTCAATAAACATTTCTGCAAAATGTGAAAAAGGCAAGTAATCTATATATATATATATATATATATATATATATATATATATATATATATATATATATATATATATATATATATATGTATATATCATGTTTTCTTAACAAATGATCACATGACTTCTTGTCGTCGCTCTCTGGAATCCACAGAAAATAATTATCACCCAATTCTGCAGTTTCTTTCAGCTAATTGTTGTGGATATGGAACTGGTTTCATTTTCACAGCTCTCATAGTGCTGCTTTGAATCCACTGTAGTGTACGCTATCGGTCCATCTGACAGACAAGGTTAGGGACAAGCAAGTGGACGGAGTGGAGCATTTAGAAGCTAAAGAGGCAGATGTCTCTCTCAGGTTCCTAACATGACACATCCTTGTTGTTGTCTTCTTTCCTTTATTGGCTAAAACCATTTCAATCAGGGGAGACTTTATTTGAGTGCACTTGAGTGCATAGTGCACTTTATACACTGTGCAATACTGTCATCACATTTTTGTGCCTTATTTTTGTGCAATACTATTACTATGTTTTGTGCCTAATTTTTATTTACCCAGCAAAATAAGCTTTTCATTGTACAGAGTGACTGTCTGTTATCTGTGCATATGACATTACAAATATCTTGAATCTTGAATTTTGAGTGAATCTAATATTTAGTGTTAATAGTCTTTAAACCCCCATCTGAACATTAGATATTTCTAAGCGGGTGATGAAGCCGTGAGTAGAATAGCCCATAATCAGCTGACTAATAAGAAGTGGTAGAGAGAGAGAGAGAGAGAGAGAGAGAGAGAGAGAGAGAGAATTATGAATGATTAAACTTGTGCTGAGCTTTGTTACAGTGTTGCTCTGACATACTTATTGAACCTTCTTTTGCATAATTCTGGAGGGATGCCTCCTCGTTCTCAGACTCCTCAGGAAGTGCAGTCTTCCTACTGCGCCTACACTCTTCCTAGTCATTAAAGAAGCTGGCTCCTTTGATTAATTCAAATCCATTAAAATTGTTGTTGAAGTTGTTCAAAACACTTTGCAAAGTTCCACACTTTTGGCACCAACCATCAATGTGGTTTTACATGTTCTTCTCATCCATCTGTTACTGTATGAGAGAGGAACTGGCTCCAAGAACCCGTACACGCCTTTCCATTCCATTATCCAGACCGATTTATCTATTTAGGACCACGGGGGTGCTGGAGCCGATCCCAGCTGACACTGGGCGTAAGCAGTGTTCGCCCTGGACAGGTCGCCAGTCTATCTCAGGGCTCATATAGAGACAGACACATTCACACCAACGGGCAATTTGGAGTCTCCATTAACCTGAGCTGCATGTCTTTGGACTATGGGAGGAAGCCAGAGAACCTGGAGAGAACCCACGCTGCCACGGAGAGAACGTGCAAACTCCACACAGAAGAACCGCCCGGATCAGGAATTGAACCCTGACCCCTCATTCTGTGAGGTGACAGTATAGCCACTGCACCACCATGCAGCCCCCCGTCCACACCTTCTTAAACATTATCCTTTACATTTGTTAATTCACTAAAGGTTTGATTATACTAGTATTGGACTTCATTTTTTTGTCTTGTTATATCAATTCTGGACTTATTGTTCCAATTTTCTTTTCATGTCTGTAACAGCCTGCTGTCCAACTCCAATGGCAACTTTGAATTCACTTTCTCATCCAATTTTTGTGTTTTTGGTGTTTTATTAGAGAATTGGGACTTTGTTGCTGTGGGTCTTGAAAGCCTAATGACGCATTGCATGTGATATTTGATTATACAAATATATACTTGACTTGATTAAGCTGCAATGGCCTTTCAAATGCTATAGCATTTAAATAAATCCATTTCATTGACTCATTTGCAGTTATTCTGTGTCACTATAAGCCTATAAATTAAAAGGCCGTCCGAACTGTTATTGCTGTTGCTAACTGCTGTTAACTGACCATTGCAGATTAAATACACCGCAGCCTAGAGACATCTATTTTAAGTTATTGCTGCTAACTGCTATTGCAAATAATGTCGTAATGCCTTGGCTTCGGCTTTGTCCCTTCCCAGTTTGAGATGGCTTTCTGATTGGACAGTGAATAGCCTTGGCACAGTTGTGTTCATTTGTAGATTGACACATTGCTGGCCTCCTGGAGAAAATATGTGACGTTGCAACTTGAGGAACACACCCGCTAAGTTCACTTACGGCTCACACTCACTCTTCTCCCTTTCTCGCAGACAAACGATGCTAAAAGTCCATTAGTGAGTTCCGCATCTTGGTGATTGCCCCTCATTAGCCTCGTCTCTGCACCAAGGTGCCAGAACTCGTCATAAATTCATCTATGGCCTCATATTTCAACGCGGTGTTCGGCAGGAAGGGCAAGAGGAGGTGCCACAGCGGCGAGGGAGACAAGGTGGAGGATAAGGGAACGAGGTGGTGAGGAGGAAAGAGAGGACATTGAGAGAGGGAGAGCAGTGTGAGTGTTTGGAACGGAACAGAAAAAAGAAAAGGAGGACGTGTCAGACTTCAGAACGGCTCCATCAGAACAATGTCACCATTATATCTCCTTGTGAAGCATACATTAAACTATTAAGAATATTCAATGAAAGTGCTCCCACTTAACAATTAGAATACATCTCTACAACAGGATGATGTGTATCTTTAAGTAGACATAGCATTTACCAACCTGTTGAAATGTTCTTTGGTGCCAGCATGACACATTTTTTGATTTCCACTGTCATGACCATCAAAGCCGGCATGGTAGTTTTTTGACCCTAGCAAGCCAGATGCTGACTCAAGGCATGACAGGGTCATCCCTGTGTGTGCGTGTATGCACCAGAAATATTACCTCTCATTATCCTGACTTTGACAGACATGAGGGAGTCGTGAGGAGACAGGGTGGAAGGGGAGAAGAGAGCAAGAAAGGCGAGGACAGGATGTAAGGCTGAAGAAAAAGGAATTTAGACGAAACAAATGAGAGAAAGAGAAAATAAGTAAATCATAATCCACACAATAATTAATAATAATGTGCGGAGACATAAGGACAGTGTATGGGAGAGAATAAAGAGAGAGGAGGAAAAGGAGAAAAGAGCGGTGAAATGAAAGGGCACGAGTGAAATGACACATTTCTGTCCTTCCTCGTTGGCAAGTACATTGATTACACCGACATAGTTGGCAAATGTGATTGATGGAAGATGTGAAAATATCTATAAATACCATAGTACTCTAATTTGATCCAGAATATCTGAACTAAATGACATCTGACACAACACAGGACACTGGCCGGCCTGGACTCACTCCCAACTCATTAAATAGACTAGTTCAGTGGTTCTCAAACGGGGGTAAGCGAAGGCACCACAGGGGGTACGTGAGATTTGTAAAAGATATATTTAAAATTAGAATCCATTAAAAAATCCTTTAGAAATAGTTATTTAATAAATATTCAATAATATAGAAATGTATGTTTATAAACTGAATTGTATATATTCTATATTAAATCAGACACTGATGGAACAGCGTTGTGAATTACATATTTTTTTCCACCAAAAATGCTTTTGCGCTGGTTAGGGGGTACTCGATTGAAATAATATTTTACAGGGGGTACATCACAGAAAAAGGTTGAGAACCACTGGCCTAGTTTGTCTGTGTAGCACAAACAAATGTAATTGAAAGAATATTGTAAATCTCACATAGATGTGAGATTTACAATATTCTTTCAATTACATGTTTTCAATTACAACATTAAAATGAAGTTCATTAATCTATCCCTGAATTCCAACTAACAACCCCTGAAATAATAAATAGAAATATAGAAAAAATGTCCAACATCGAATGAGTTTTCACTCCCTTGATGCCTTCAAGAGGCTCGTACCTCAGAAGCTGTTCGCACATATCAAACACTGTGGTGAAAAAATGGAAACCCCTTATGCACCATAGCCGTTGTATCATTGTATTTTATATTTCCTTACATAAAATATATGACACTTCAAATTTCAATTGAACTATAATGGAAAAGAGGAAAAATGTGTCACTGTCTAAAACACTTTATAGTCAGCTTTGAAGTTTGTGTGTGTGTGTGGGTGTGTTTGGGGGGCGAACATACAGTATATGTGTGTGACCATGCATGAGAGTGTGTGCTTTTGTTCCACAGTCTGACTGAAGCAGAAGACATCAATGACCATTTTCAAGAGGGTATCCCTGTAGTATTACCACTCTGAGTACGCTCCATGAATTAGTCATGGTGAGTGATTATAATTGGTGAACAATGAATAACTCTTATTTCTCCCCAACTTCTCAGTAAGCTGGAAACGTGAAAGCAACCTTTAGTTAAATAAACCTGCTTTCTTCACACTTCCATATTTTCATTGTTTTCATGAACATGGAGTTCGGTGTTTGGTCTTTTCATATTTTGATATAGAAATAGATTGAAATAGAAATACACTGCTTTTGGTGAGGGGAAACCGCAGACAAAAATACTGGTTTACAAATACTTAAAATAAGAATGAGACTAAAACTACATGTATGTAATAATCTTGGGTTTTACTTAAGAAAGTGCCTTACAGACAAACACACAGTCACAGACTAAAGTGTGTAAAAACGAAGATTGTTTTGGTCCTTGTGGTATCACAGGGCTCGATACGCATGTGCTTGCAATCAAAAAAAAAAAACGCTGCAATCAATCAATCGTCCACAACAAATTACCACATCATCCCTCCGGACACCTGTCTGGACAAGCACACCACTCTCGGGGCTGTCGCTGGTCTCTGCTTCAGACTTTAGAAATGAAAAAGCATGGCAGCTGATTCCAGGTTTCATTTCAATTTATTTGAGGTTCAGTTTGGAGTAAGATAGCAAATACACAGTAAATAATAATCGTTAAAAATATCACACTCTGTCCTTTGTACAGTATGTAAAACTGGAAACTGAATAATAATAGTTTAGAAAGAACAAAATGATATATATATATATATATATATATATAGATTGTAAATAAAAAGTTGTACTATTATGGACACTGTATGTGCAACACATAGTTGTACAAAGTAAATCAACCTTGAATGAGAATGGCAGGAGAGCTGAATGAGCAAACTATTCCTACAGAAAAAACATCCTTATCGACACAGTCCTCAATGTTAAAAATACAGCACTAATTGTTTGTTCAAGTGCCTCAAATAGACATGTTTACAATGAGCTGACATGGAGGAGCAGAGGCCATGTGAGCTATGGCAACATAATTAGTCATTTTCTTTTTCTAAATGACCCTCTTAACCAAGCAGTCTTTGTGCCTAAATCCAACCAAACCTCATTTATATCCCCCAAAGCCACAAGTCACATTTGCCTCATATTGCACCATCTATATTTATGTTGGTTTGCAATTGATTTATTGATTGATTGCAGCAAGTCAGCCAACTGTGCATCCTCTGCAAATATATTTTGGAAATCCATTTTTGCTGTTGGAAACGTGACACGAGTGACGAGAACAGCAACCCAAGCGGAGGGTGCACTCTGTCGTGGAACATCAGTAACACCTGCAAACATTTTCACATGATATAGCTAACGCAGAAAGGTAGAAATAAGGTTGAAATTGTTCCCTTTAATTAAAATATTGCAGCTGGATGTTGAATGCAGGGAGAAGCTGAGCAAATCTCTACCCATCAAAAAACTGGACCTGAACTGTACGTCACAGAGAAAACAATAAAAACAGTAAAACCACAGCAAATGCAGCGGTGTACGACCCAAAATTATCACTGTAACGTGCTCCCGTTACCCCAGTGAGTTTCCCCTCAGCACAATGACAGTAGCACAGGTTTCAAGGTTCGTAACCATTTTTATTTGTTCCAGCTCTTTATTTGTTCCGGCTTGCGTCGGTCACCTCGGTCTCTCCCGAGGGTCTTGCCTACTCCTGCTTATGTTGGGGACAAACACAATTAGTACAGCAGCTGATGCCAATCAGGCCAATCAGGCCTCTTCTAGGCGCTGTCCCCTGAGCCTCCCACAACCACGCCCCTCTGCAGCTAAGCTCAACCACACCCCTCTGCAGCTAAGCTCAATCACACCCCTCTGCAGCTAAGCTCAACCACACCCCTCTGCAGCTAAGCACAACCACACCCCTCTGCAGCTAAGCTCAACCACACCCCTCTGCAGCTAAGCTCAACCACACCCCTCTGCAGCTAGGCACAACCACGCTCCCGCCACCACAATCACTGACTGGGTTTTAACACTCAACAGAGTCGAGATACACGTCACCTGTTGTTTCAAGCACTACATGAAAATGTCTTCGGGTTATATTTACATATTTAATTACTTCAATCACTTTGGTCACTATATTTACTGGTGCAAAATAAATACTTTTTAAATACATTTTGTATTCTGTCTGTATATACAATACTGCTATTTGTAGAATATTTACTGTTTTTTTACTGTTTATTAATATAATGTTTGTGTCTATGTGTCTCTTGCTGCTAATCCTGCAATTAAGGATTATCTTATTTTATATGATTTATAATCATGACATAGTGTAGACCACTTTTTCCCATTACAGACTATTTTACAATTAGGACTGGCTACAAAGTTATTGCCCCAACAATTGAAATATGCTGTGAGACAAATGCATTATTAGCCATTTAAATAATAACATTAAGCAACATTTCTGTCTGTGCTTACAGCAAAGAACTTGCCTGATAGGTACTTGCTCGATTAACATTCTGCACCACAAGTGTTATATGAATGTTTTGTTGCCAGGCTGACGAGCCCATAAGCCACAAAGCGTAGGCTACATGCACCAAATGACGGATGATAATTGTATATTTGTCAAATTACTGGAGCAAACACTACCCACATAGATAAACATTCATTTATTTAGTCTAATGAAAGTTGTGTTCAATGAAATAATTCAGATTGAACAAAACAAGTAGCGGTGAAAAAGTACAAGACGTTAAGATATTAAAGCAGAGTATATGTAAATATGAAGAGTCAAGATCCTTTCTGTCAAGATCAGTCCATAATTCAATTTAGCCCTTTTTCCAAAAGCTCAAGACGTATTTCAGAGCACATTTCCTTGCCTGATGCATGCCAGTAATAAGAGATATTTTCCTTACATATGACCAACTGTGATACTAAGTGTTTGGAGCTGAGCGTTAGAGACATGCATTCATAAAAAATGTCTGAGTGTGCTAAACCATGTCTTATAAAAGGTCTGTCCTGCAGATCGATAGTGCCCAACGTTTTTTGCGCCACGGAACGGTTTGGTGGAAGAAAAATATTTTCACGGACCGGCCTTCAAGGTATGGGGGATCAATATGGCAAATAAAAAGATGCGACCGGCATAAAAACAAATATAAAGTACATAAAAAATAGGTTTCTACCATCTTATGTGTACAGATTCTAAAGCCCCAAAAGGCAAATTTGTGATTACTGATATTGGGTTCTGTAAACATATATGACTTGACATGACAGAGGCTGATACATAATGGTTGGTCTTGAACTCTCAAACTACACTACAATTCTGTACTTTATTCTGCACTAGACTACACTATAATATAATGCATCTGATGAGTGATGAGTGCAAATAGTTTAATGACTTATAAGATATATAAAACAAAGATGGGAATGCACTTTTATTGACTATTTTTAGTCACTGTAGTTGTTAACTAATGGGAATTCACTATTACAGGGAAGAACATCTGGCCATGTAAGCAAACATATACAATATATTCACAGTATAGATTTTATTATAACAGCATACCAATTAAATGTGTACTGTTATTTATCACTTTGCAGAGGTTAGGGTGAGCCTCAATGGCCCGTTGCTTTAAGAAAGTGAGAGGAGAGGAGCAAGTTCTTTTGCTGTTTTTGAAGCTCGCCGACATCCAAACTTGTGTTTGCATCAGGTATTGTGAAATGGATATGTATGCTTCTCTAGTAGCAGTTGCTTATAGTGCTAAGTTTCTGCCAACAACAGAATATGTTGAATGTCAATGTTTCTGAATCATAAAAATGTGTAATTTCATCTAACGCTACCCAAAACAACGTGACATAAACATTTACTTTTTGTTTTACACAGGACACGAAAAGAGGTCTCCTGGGTGCCTGTATTTTTTTTTATAAGAACTGTCTCTTCCAGGATGATAATGCCTCTATTTAGAGGGCATAATGTTGACTTGAACACCTATGGGGAATTTTGGATTGACATGTTAGCGCTGCATCATCTTTCCAGGGAAGTTCCAGAGACTTGTAGACTCTACAGTACTGTATGTCTATTCTCTCGGGAAATGACATCACATCTCCAATGTAGACTCTTGCAACTTGCACTCCACATCTTTTTCCTGCATATCTCTACTATGAATATGTCTTTTGTCTTTCAATTAACATGCTTTCCCGTGGTTTTCTTTTTTTCTTTGTCTCTTCCCTTCTCAACCGTTTTCCAGCTCAGCAAGATGAGAGAAAGTTTGATGTGGCTTTTATTTTTAACGACAGCTACCCTAAAGTAAATGCTTAATTCGCTAAATCCAAATGCAGGCACGAGGTTCTCCTGAATAAAGAGGCCCTGAGATCACCTCTGATATTGCAGTGTTAGTGAATACATTGTAAGTATAGTTGTGTAAACCTTTTATTATCTATGAAGATACATTTTTCAAAATCAAGGACAGAGATACATGACTATTTAGATAATCAAGCTAAATATTTCAGCAGATAAAAGAGTAGTGAAAATACAATATCTCTCGAATGGTTATGTCATTCCATTAAATATTAACGACTGTCATTTGTGGTGATATCTAATTCCGGCAGGAAGTCAAACATTTATTCAAGTGCTTTTTGTGCTTTCAACCCTATGTCAGTCTCTGAATTATTACTGGTCGCACAGATAAGTAGTACTTTCAATATGTTTTCAAAATGTCATTTCTAGCTGATTGGGGCAAAACATAAATACAAATAAATAATGAATACCTTCGCTCCCCATGCAGAAATACATGTATAGCCAGCTAGGAGGTAAAAATATATTCATAATGTCACATGTCAGTAATAACAATAATAACAATATAACAATATAACAATATAACAATAAAGTCAATATAAAGATAAGATGGTTTGCAGATATGCTAGTACGTACCATACCAGTTCAATGTATATTTCAGCAAATTTAAAACAAATGATACATACCTTGCATTACTAACAACCACTTTTCAAATAATACAAATGTGCATTATATTATTGAATGACCTATGCAACTATAAAATAATCTTGCAGACTTGGTTTTGACAGATTATCCATTTCAGTCAACATCTCGTTACCCTGTTGACATGGTTGTTGACAAAGTTTCTGCTTTGTGCTATTACAACTGCATTATTGCCCATTATTTGTTGGCATGTGCTGTCTGTCTGGGCACATGTTAACAGTGTTTTGCTAATGTGGCAAAAATAGCTTGACACTGTAAACCAATAAAAAACAATGTTGTAAATCCATCCAAGCTTGATTTTGCCTCCTTCCAGAACACTGACACAAACCTCAAATTGGCTTCTGCTGTCTGGTATTGTGGGAGTTGAGTGGGAGTTGAAAAAAAAGGAGAACCAATGAGTAGGTGGGACTAAGAATGGGGACGTCGTCTCCCTCTGCAAGAACAAGAAAATGGTGACAGAAAAAGTGATGTAGTTGTGCAGGTTGTTGTCAGTCATCTAATAGAAATAACAGTACTTTAAATGCAGCAGGTCAAGGGAAAATTACGTCCATGGGACTTTGTCTCACGCGATGAATCAAGCTGCTTGTACCAAATACTCACCTCACCCCTTGCAGCGCTCACCATCTACATGACACTTCAACAACTGTGGATTGAAGGGCCACCAACTGTCTTTTAGGAAATATTTGTATGTAGAAGGTTGAAGAGGAAAAAGAGACCAGGCAGGATCAATGGTCTGCAAATGACACAGGCACAGAATTGACCTTGTTTATCTGAAGACTACCTTATTGCCAAAGATGCATCTTTTACAGTGGACTGATAGAACCTGAGCAGACCCAAAGACACACCATCGTACTAAATGTGTCTGATCATGTCTCATCATATGAAACATAAGCGCTTCATCACCCAAATCAATCAGATTATATTTATTTAATATATTCAGTATTCAATATGCCTGCTGGTAGTAGTATACAAATTATATATACTTATGAGGATATATGTACTGTATGCGTGTATGTATCATGTACTATATATGTGTATATACATGTATGTGTAGATTACCATATAACTAGGAGTTTGAATATGTGCGGATCAGTATGTATGTATTATTCATAATCAGAAATTTAATCAATTAAAGCAGTGAAAAGAAATTGTGTGTGATTCTCTGTATTCTTTTTACAATCACCTTAATCATGTTCTACAATAATGATATGTATGATGTACTGCTGGCCAACTTATCCAGTGATTTTCAGTTAGCCTGCACGGGAGCAGGTTTACATTTTTGGCTGTGTTGCTATGGTGATTTTTCTAAACTTGCTTCGAGGAACCGAAAAGCCTGACCTACGTCATCTTATCCTGAAAATTAGCCCGTTAACTCAGTAAGCCAGCTACGAAGAATAGGGCCCAGGTAACGTCACTCTGTTTTGTTTTTGGACATTAAGAAAGACTGGTGTCATTGATAGAAACAGGAACTGGAGCCTTATTTTGCACAAGGGTGATTCTGACTAGTTAATAGAAGCATGTAGGGCTTTTCATGATCCCCTCACTGACATCTTTAAAACATCCCACTTCCCACAGCAGACCCCTATGTATTCAGGGAGTGCACACATTTGTCTGGACACATTGCAAAGGTTCAAAAGTTGGCATGTTGTTTGATGATTAAACCCATGATGCATGAGAGGAATTCATAACTCCTGCAGTCACTAAGGTTTTGAATGTACTGCCACTTTTATTTTCTTCGAAAATTCCTTTTGTTTTGATTCCAAATGATGCCATTATGGCATCCCAGGTGTTGGGAAGGGAACAGATTTCCGGGCATTCAGCCAAGGCATCTGATTTTGTGGTGTCATTTGTGTGATCACATCTTCATCCACATACTTGCAGAATAAAGTAGTGACAGATGTATATTCCTTCGTCTGTCCTCAATTCTGTGCAACCTGTGCATGTGCAGCCTCTGTGAACATGTCTGCATATCTATCCAGCATGCTGCGATATTTCCCAGGATATGTGGAAACCTTGGCCTGCTGGTTATGCAGGAGATATCAGGGTTCCAAAGTTCTTTCTCGGCAGGATGACGGGCGGTGATGACGGGCGGAGCATCTCAACGCTGATTGGCTTTCGCAAATACTTAAACTCGTAAATTTTACATACGCTTTCGGTGTGAACGCAGCATAAGAGCATCAGACGTATTTTTCGCTCGCACTTAAACTAAGGTTAACTCAAATAAAAAATGGAGTGTGCAGATCAGCAAAGTCAGTAATAAAAGCCATGCATGGATTTGCGTCACATGTGCTGTAGAGGTGTGGAAGGTGCAAAACCAAACAACAATCATGCAGAGTGAATGTCTGCTGTAGCAATGGAGGGAGCATATGTGCATTTATAGTCTGGAAGGCACAGGTGAGCTTATTCAGGCCGACGACCCTCCCTTGTCAACTTCCTCCTGAAGTTGGCCCAGACTGCCTCTAAGACAGTGGGAGGGATGTCCCAATCTCTTACAACAGATACACTGATGCGCGTCTCAGCTCCGTCACACAGGCGTAACTGTGACTTGAAGCGTTTATTTAGGTTTCAATTCAACTGAGCAGTTTTGAGCTGTGGGTATGTGTCACTTTATTAAGTTTTAATATATTTCCAGGCAAGAAAGATACTAATATGGTCAATTTATCCAAATAATGCCTGTTTGGAAATTTCCCAAAATATTTTCAGAGATGTAATGATGAAATAATTTACTGGGTGATTAGAAATTTTAGGGAAATGCAAGCTGTTAATTAAGTCTGGATTGACACACAAATTAACGAAAGTAATTGGACATTAACAGCACCACAAAACATATTATTTCCATCATTGTGTTTTGCACAATGGCCAATCAATGAACACAGGGCAATGAGGAAAAAGCAGCAATTAGAGAATGTTTTACATCCACAGAGCCAGCCTGATGTCGAGAGAAGGTATGCTCTGTGGAGACACTGCTGTGGATGAAAACGCATAATGCGGCCATTGTCTCTGCTCTGCAGTGGCCCCATACCCCAGAGGGGTGTTAAGATTGCTAATTGAAAAATGTTTTTGCTTTGTACAATTTTTGTGCATTGCTAATGTCATTTATTATTCCGATTACTTCAGCAGGTTAGTTTGAAAGGGAACTGTTCAGAAATACTAGGAGCACTTGAAGTCAGGTGCATGTTTGCCTCCCTGTGTGGATGATTGTACTAGTTATTGTGTGTGTGCAAACTCCACCGTGTTGATATTGTGAGTAGACACAGAGTAGACACGTACACACACACATTTTTGTATTGCAGTATGTTAGGACCTTCATAAACCCTAATCCTACCCATATGCCGCATATTAAACTTCAACATAAATCCTAATCCTAAACTACAGAGGGACACAAATTAATAGGGTCCAGAAAATCCATGATTTAACACGGAAAGATGACTCCGAAATTGGTATTTAAATTAAAATAAACAAGAGGAGAAGGAAGGTGCTCGGGCTGGTTCTCTATTATCGTATAATGAATGACCTTGCATAATATGCATTGAAATTGCAAAGGCTTACTAGGTAACACTTGGTTTGAGCAAGGATGTTATGAAAGCAAGAAACACAGTATGCTGATAAATCTTCATTCAGACTTGTTATTTACATGTCCTTATTTGGAGTATATCATTATTTTAATCAGTGGCATCACATTGTTTGTGGTTGACTTTATTACATTTATGCAATTTTTTAATCTGGTTGCTACTCAATAAAGATGCAAGGGCACTGAGTACACAGTGCTATCTAGCTCCTGTTTGTTGTATTATCATTTGGTACAGAGGAGCAGTCACAGCTGACCTCATGATTATTCTCTGCATACATTCCAACCATGAGAATCACAACAAACCTTGGAAAAGAGAGGTTTTCGCAGCGATTTGCAAAGCGACCTGACTGCGGATGATTTTCCTCGGCTTTTTATTACACAGATGGACTGGAGGTGCTCATAAGTATAGAAATGCCATGCACGGCCACAATACAGGGGTTCCGCTAGCTTATAGCCACGACCCATTTGGCTGCTGGCGAGCCCTGCAGAAGTGGAATAGCTGTGGGAGTAAGGAACTGCTGGCTGTTGCCATTAAAACCTGCCAGATTAACGCACTGCTAGACAGCCACGTGGACACCTCCTGCTAGGCTGCACGGAAGTCGCTGTCCATATGGTCGCCTACATCTTCTCTCCCTCACATAGTCCCACGCCCCTGCAAATGCACGCGCATACACGCACTTGTGCGTCATTCTCTGTGCTTTTCTCCCTCCCTGCCTCCCACAGTTCTCCTGCCTTTTGTTTGTCAGCTGTGAAAAGCCTTCCACCAATTCTGCGTACCTGAAGCTGAAGCCCGTCTGTTCCTCCACAGCCATTCACACACTGATTGAGGAAAATGGGGGCCGGGATTTATCCCAGGAATTCTGGTGCCATCGTGTCACTGTGTGACGCTGGGATGCAACATATGTCAGAATTTGACGTTTTTATTTAGGCCCAAGTTCAACGAATGTACCCTCAGCCACATGAGCAACCAACCACTCTGTCTTCCTCCCGCTCCTCACTGACTCCATTGCATCCATTAGAGACGCGGCCAATGTGCATGGATATCAGTGCGTGAGTGCAGAGTGCTGAGAGCGAAGGTAGACGAGGCCATTCAGGGACAGCGATGTGCGGCGAATACTTATCCAATCATCCTGCCTCCTGGATTTCAAAGCAGGCAGAGTGCTGAGCTGCTTTCATTATTCCCCTGCCTTCCAAAAGCAGGAAACCACAGAGAAGCTCCAGCTTTTCTTTTATTCTTAAGAGGTTCTGACAGAGATGAAAACAAACACAGTCAGTGAGTCGCAAACTGAGCTGAAGGATCAATACAATGGCGGGTGTGAGCAGCGTGATCAGCTGACTCTGATCATGTACTGTCATGAATGCTTGTCACAGAGTGTGTGTGTATTTGTGATTGACTGTCTGTGTGTTCATAAATCCATGAGCTCATATGTAGTGTGTATGAAGTACATCATGTTTCTCTACATTGTGCAAAAACTTAAAAAGACAAGCGAATGAAGCGAGAGCAAAATGAATACCTTGAGAATCTACTCTAACAACAGACGCCCTGCAGGAGGGTGTGATAGCAGAGGGGGGAACTAATTCAAGGTGACAGTTATAGCACCTTGGCCTTGCAGCAGCCATTGTTTTACTGTGTTTCAGCTTCATGCCCAGGATAAAAAAAAAACAAGCAAAAAGCTGAAACAGTAGTTGTATAATGATTATGAAGACAAAAGGCTGCTTTCAAGCCATGGCCCAACATGTCACTTTGTAAATATGATTTTTATTTACCATAACAATACCAACATGACAGGGGCTGAAAGTCTTGTTTTTGCTGACCTCCAGTGGTTAAATGTTTTTAATTCCACAAAATTCTACAACTGAACTTAATAGCGGAATACTAAACAATAATGTTGGTTTTAGTTAGCAGGAGCTTTTTTTTTTCTTTGTATCAGCAGCCAAATAAGTCGAAATCAATCGCAGGTTACACACATTGTCCACATCTCGATGCACCGATGCCACACCTTGTACTTTATTGTGACATGAGATATTATCTCACTTTCACTGTTACATTCTTTGTGTTGGTGGGAACAGTAATACCAAGAAAGTTTAGATCTGTTCCACTGCCTCCACATTCTACATTCATACCTGTATGCCGATATCTGTTTTTAGAGATTAATCCAATGTTAATATAGGAATGTCGATCATAGATGCTTTTAAGTTTATTACAATGTATTGCCTCTAAGGAGTTTCAAATGTATATCTGAAATGTTGTGGTATTGCATTTTGTTCTCTTTTGTTGCAGCATGTATGTGAAATGTATGTTTTACCCATCTTCTCTCTAATTGCACTTTTAACAAGTGTAACTTTTTCTCATACTACTTCAAGCACAGGCAAACTAATGAGCATGGTCCAGAGCTTGTTACAGTGGATTAAGCAGTCCGGTATTTAGCTTCTCTGTTTAGCTGAGTTTGAATACTCTGAAATCCTTACATTTAAAATAGCAAAGATAGTTTAAATCTTCTGAATTGTATTTCTTTTACTGCTAATTTTGGCTGGTAATGTGGTTTTGAGCAGTCAAATTGTTCTTAAAGGAATCAAAGCAAGACACACTGATGACTCTCTATTTTGAGGCCATTTCCATATGAAATTATAGAGATTGGGTTATTATGTGAAAGGTCTCATTCTGAAATGAAGCCGACAGTGCAATGATACAGTTATGTGATATGTGATATGTCTTTGATCAAATTGAAAGCGGGTGGAAGGATGGCTGACAGGATGGCTCATGCAGACTTCCTAATGATTATGTAATTGAATATTGGCTTACAAGTTCCTGGCAACAATCCGCTGTGGAGTTATCTTTCCTGTCTCACACACTTTGCTGCACATCCGCAGACACACACAACCAACAAAAACGACAACACACATGCAAATAGACACGGCATCGTACTCCAGCGTACCATTCCTCTTAATTGTCTGTGAAATGTAACTTACCCCCCGCTGCGAATGTGGATCAGCTCGGCTGCAAAAAGTGTTTGCATCTCCTTGTCTAGATGCACGGACCCTTTTGTGGATGTACTGTATGTGCATGTGCAAATTAGTTTATTGTGTGTGTTTTTAAAAATGTACTCCAGTTGATATGTTCTTCTAAACCCTCATTAACCACATTGAAACCGATGAAGCAATCTGTATAAACACCCGTTCTCTTTGCAACATTACCCTGCATAAACAGCTACTTGCAAACAAACAAAATTGGGCATTGGCTTGGACTCTCATCTGCCCCTAAAGCGACACAGGCTGTGTGCTAGCTGAACCAGGCAGTGATTATGTTCTACCTCTGCATTGCCCAACATGTGCACAGAAGACAGTGAATGCAAAAGAAAGATCACATGCAGGGTTGTCTCACTCAGTGTCACGCTTGTTTGAATGTGATGTTTCGATTTGAGGATGATGAATGGGATGTGGTCTTCTCGCCTCTTCCTACGCACAACTCTGACCTGGGCTCTGAGGACAGAATGACCTTGGTTGGTGCCACGGCTGGAACATGGATATACACAGACACACACTTTTCGTTTGGTCTGCTAAGTGTTCCCTTGTACTTTTTCTACATAAAAAACATACTTATTTTTAATCCCAACCCAAACCACAATGAAACTAAACCTCCGTCGGAAGTTCAGGGCCACTGAGTATTTGACGAGTTGGTGGTGAGAATGTGTTGTTCCAGTGGATGCACTCGGAACATATTGACAATTAAGTTGTTGGGTGAACTGCAGCTCTCCGTGAGCTCTGTGACCATCTTTGGTTTCATAGACAACAGGGGGAAGCACACATCATTAGCCTAAAGTGAAATATCAACAGCATTTCAGATTGCACTCAAAGGATCAGCTGCAATGGTCTTTTTTTTCTCTCCAATGAAGAAATAATGAACTTGATGAGCGTTTTTCACTAATAATGTACAGTGGTACAGTGAAGGGAGTTCAGCCAGTGCCAGTTCTCTGTGTCTAGGCAATGTTGTTGCAGCATGGATAGCCCTGTCTCACACTGCCGGTGCATATTTCTGGTTGCCGTGGCCTGGGGGCAACTGTTCTGCTGGAAATAGTTCAGCTTGGCTTATTCTTTCCATCTTGAGGGAGATCAAAAGGCAACAGAATGCCTGTAAGTGGAAGATGCGAAGGAATAACATCCAGCTGTAGCAAACAGGACATATTATATAAGACACACTTTGTGGTATTGAGAGTCTTGTCTCCAAAAGAAAAGGGTTGGGGATGATAACAAAAAGAAGGATTGGTAAGGTTAGCATCTTGGGCTGTAATGATCTTTTCTTCAGCCCTCTTCTTGGGAGACAGATTATTGTCAAGGTATTTAAAGACAGGCAGTTTGTTTCTTAAATGCTTGAATGAGGCCTGTGTTCACTTGTGTCTGTGTATGGGTGTGTCTCCCCCTACAAATCAGACCACATGTCCATATAATGTGGCTAGAGAGGGAGAGTGAATAGAGAGATGGAGTCATTGAAGTCAATATGGATAGTGATAGAGACAAGGGAGGAGAAGAGGGTAGCATGAATATAGAGATTTCATTTGCTGCCTATTAAAAGCAGGACATGTGTGTACATGATTGACTTTCTCTGAGTGTGATCATCATTGTAGAGGAGTCTTTAGTCTTGTCGAGGCTTTTAGTTGTGATTTCTCTCACCAGACAAACAATATTGTGCTTGTCTCCTACGAAGCACTTCCTACGTTCACAAAGTGTGTGTCTGTGTGTGTGCATGTTACCCGTACGTCAATCCATACTCGGCTGCCCTCCAATCGGCACGATGTGAGCTGTAGGTCCACTTGGCCCCTTCATTTCACATCCTGAAAGGAAGCTTTTGTGAGCCGGCTCTTTCTGCATCTGATTACCGGCTGGCTTAATTGATCTAATTATTGAACTCTTGCTTGTGGGTGCTTTGTGTTTATCCAGTCAGGCAAAGTCTTTAAGATAAGGATATGCTTCTTATCGTTCTCTTTGCTCAGGCTGTTTGGCTCTAAACTATTCAGTCGCAACATGCCATTATCAAGTTAATTGTGCAATTTAGGAGGAGGTTGCAGCGCTGATTTCTCTGCATTGCCAGTTTTAAGGAAGTTAATTGCTACCTCACAGCAGCTACATGGACCCGACACACAAAATACCACAATTGCGATTTAAACACAGAGGCATTGATTGGATATCTGACGATAAAATAAATGCAGGAAACGCGGGTGGAAAATGTGTGAATGTGTGGGAAGTGTGAATGAAAGAGGGAGCGGGTTTCACTATAGGAGAGCTCTATATTGTGACAGGGTAGAGCTATTGTGGGGTAGATTCTTAACACAAGCCAGTATCCTGTATTCAACCCAACAACACTCTGATTTCATGCTGTGACGTTGATACTATAACTGGTGATGTGCATACATTTATCTCTCTGATGAATTTGATTCCAACTGGATTCACTGGGTGTAATGCAGCGTACGCCATCATAATTGCCTCCCTCTTTTCGTCCAGACCATGCAGTAAGGGATCTCATGAATACAGTGAGAAACATAACTTCTGACTAATATCCTGAATCCAGAACAAAAGAAAAAAAAGACAAACACCATCTCCTTACTTCAAGGAAAACAAGATGTTAATCTCTCTTATACCAAAGATTACCATCTATCCATCCATCCAGCGCTGATTATCAGTGTGTATGGCAGGGGTCCAGTACGTGCCGCACTTACAGTAGATGTCTGATCACATTCTCAACCAAAGGCACCACTTTTTGTTTCAAATTTCCTCTTCTGTCCATTATTATGTACTAGAATAATAATGAATCACATAGTATGATTCATAACCCATTTATTATTTCTAAGTACAATAATCTTTCTCTCCCTTTTGTCCCTCATGCTGTCTGCTCTCTCTCTCCCTCTCTCTGCAGCCTGCTGGTATGAAATCAATCAATAGCCATTGATTGTCCTAGCTTTTATTTCTCACTGTCAATCATTTCTATATCCCTCAGAGAAGTCTTTTCTATTAGCGCAGCCACCCATTCATCATCATTTCTGTCATCTTACGTATAACTTCATTGTATCGCAATTATCTCAAGGACTCGGGAGTACGACGGCTCGTTGTTTCCAGGGTTGTGAACAGGTAGCGAGAGACTCGCTTGGTTAACCAGCCTCTGCTCTGCCGACAGAAACACGCTTTGAATAGCACTGTGAAAATACACAGCGGAGAACTCAGTGCTTATGGTCCTTGATTTAAGAATTGCCACATACATAAATAATAATGGACTGTACTTGTGTAACACTTTTCTCATCTTCCGACCACTCAAAGCACTTTAACACCACATTTCATCATTCACCCATTAACACCCATTCATACACTGATGGAAGGGGCTCGATGCACGGTTCCACCTGCCCATCAAGACTCTAACTAACATTCGTAACCCATTCATACACAACAGCAACGGGAGCAATTGGGGGTTAAGTGTCTTGCCCATGGACACATGGACATGGACTAGCGCAGCTAGTGGTTTACACCCTGTGAGTGTCCACCAGTCAGGATTGATTTACTCTCACAGGGATACAATTTCCTTCTCACTGGCTTGTGTTTACATGGGTAACATATTAGCTCTAATTCTATTGTCAGCGTTTTCATATCAGTGTGCATAATAAAGTTCAAATCTCCCCAGTGCCAATGAGCTTTTTTATATGCAATGATGATAAAACACCATTGTTTTATTAATTTTGCCATTATATAGTTGTTAATAGCAAGCAATGCCGTTTCAGAGCCTAATGAATTGACTTGGAGACGAGGTTCCACAGCCTTCCACTAAACTGAATGCAAAGAGAGACTGTAATGGGCCATTATTTTACACTGTGATTTTTTTGTTTAGTTTTATTGTTGGGTTTCTCTCAACAATTTTTCTTCCACAATGAGAATAGAACGCATGAGCGAGGCTGACAACCACCACAGGCTTCACTTCATGTACGCATGAGCTGTGAGAAAGATTGTTACCTAAAGAGAAAATGGTGAAATGGAGAAAAGGGGAGTAATGTTGCTTTTTTTGAAGCCATTATTTCAGGGCTGTATGCATCTGGTGTAACAGACTGTGATACTCTGCATCTCCTGTCTCACTTATTGTATGGTCCTCTCTGTTCCCTCTTTGCTATATTACAGTCATCTTTAAACATTGTCTGGTCACTGTGTTCTTTAGTTTGATAGAAATGGAAGAAAGAGAAACACTATTTACACACAGACGAGATGTGAGCAGGGGAGAATAGGCAGGGAAAACTGGAGCGGCAAAGAAAGAATAACATGATAATGCTTCTTGTCAGACAGGTATGTGAAATTTCAGTACTCCCTGTTCTGTTTCTATTTGTATCTTTTAGTCTGGTGGAAGCAGACTGACAGCCGGGTGCAGCAGTTGCCCATCTTCACAGTGGTCTTTGAGGTAAGTCCTGCTTCACAATGGAAAAGCCAATATATATCAACACAAATGGCCAGATGCAATAGTCACACAAGTATATGGCCAAAAGGTTTTTGTCAATAGATTATAAACACATCTCCAACATCTCTTTTTGTCTCACAAGTTGTTTATCTCCAAATCATTGAACGTTTGAAACAAATAGGTCGCAGCAACTTTTACAGCATGGCAAAACCACACAAGCACAGTACCCAAGAGTCACTTCTCAGCATCCACGTCACTGAGACTCCATGCTGAAGTCCATCTTAATGTCTCCCAAACCGGGTTCACAGGTGAAGCTGTAAGACACTGCGGCTCTGCCCACCAATATCAGAAAAGCTCATATTTGTCTTAATATCTTCTGCTGAATGCCATGTTATACTTCTACTAAATCATGCATGAGCTGCTGTTCTGCAACAGCCCAGTCGCCAGGAAAACGTTTTGCACTCGAGAGCAAGTGACAAAGTCAAATGAGCAACGCACAGGGAAAGTGACAAAGTCAAATGAGCAACGCACAGGGAAAGTGACAAAGTCAAATGAGCAACGCACAGAGCACGTGCGGAAGTATACCAAGCGACTGTTATTGAAAGTTCAATACGAACATCAAAGTTCCGTGGTGTAATAACAAGTCAATCAGTGGTATACTGTATGTAACTAAAGTCTGCAAAGAGTGGGTGGGAGGGGCGGAGGGTTGATGGGTCAAACAAACACACAACTTTCACCCAGGCGCCCACTGTTCGTGTCCTTTGTGAAACCAAAAGTAAACATTG
The DNA here is from genome assembly GCF_910589615.1 of Taurulus bubalis. Lineage (NCBI taxonomy): Eukaryota > Metazoa > Chordata > Actinopteri > Perciformes > Cottidae > Taurulus > Taurulus bubalis. The sequence continues at coordinate 7,453,581 of NC_136597.1, forward strand.
GCGTAATGTTTTTATGCTTGTTAAATAACGCAAAAAAAGAAAGTCTGCAAAGGTATACGTAGTTAGTTAGTAATCTTGTTGCCAAAACTTAACCGATCATTTCACATTATTGTATGTTTCTGCAAGAGTTACATAAGGCTAATATGAAACGCATTCATGAAACTTTCTTTGGTCCAAAAATGGTTTGCAGAAACTTAAAATGTCAATTTTTTTTCTGTAGCTATTCTCACGCAGACGGTTCTTCTCTTTCATCTTCTCACATCTCTCTTGTTTTTGCTATATTGGTTTTACATGGCAATTAACAGCTAGCCTGACAATGTGTCTCTCACATCACAGGTGACATTAATTATTAACAGGTCTGTGCAGAAAACTGAGATTTCTGAGAAGTTAGAAAGGCTGAAATTAAACAAAAAAGTGTATTTATTGTTTTTTGATGTTTAAAAGTTAAAAGTACACCATCTTTGAGGGGAAACACCAAACACCAGCACAACATTTAACAAAAACATTTCCAACTATACAATTGGAACAGTTTGAGCTGCTTTTTAAGTATATTGCGTTCAATACATCCAAGTAGTTATTAAGGATGTATTGTTTAAGTGGTTTGAAGCACAGGAGCGTTGTTGTTGGATATATAGTTAGAGCTGTCTTATGCACTCGATGCTCCACCTGTTGATTGCTGCTCTGCAATATGGTAGGGGATGGATGCATGTCTGATTAAGTCATATGTTTAACCCCTTCATTGTTTTGCTTCATGGATTTTGCTCTCTGATCCATTCATGCAATTACAATGTGGATTTTTTTTCCAATAATCTTGTTATTGGAATGCTGATAAGTTCATTCAAACATATTGAGATACAGTGATAGTAGCATTGTTATGGTCAGGCTACTTACTTTCATTTGTAAAGTAGCATTTATCAGGTTTTGAGAGAAGTTAGAATTTGTTCAGCACAGATGATAGACTTTGTATCTTCTGAAGAACACAGACCACAAAGATGGAACCTTCAGAGGACATGACGGCCAAGCTGAATCTGTGCCTACTGCCCAACTCCTCAGCTTGGTCAGTGGCCCTACGCCTAGTGTCAGTTTTGCACATCTACAATCCCCGATCTTTCTTTTATTTTCCAACTTCTTTTCCGAAATTATGTAACGTAGGTTTGTTGATTATGTTACACTGGCGACATAATAACATTACCTAACTTCAATGAGTCAACAGTCTGGACACAAACACTGGTCTCCAACCAGAAGTTATAGTCACGTACCATTCTGTTAGCTAGCAAGTGCAGGACATAATAAATGGACATGGTCCAAATCAGGAAAAAAGTGGGGAAATGCAAAACAACAATAACGACAACAAAACATGGTTCGTGATCCTGCCCCTAATTTCAGACGATGTCCCATAGTCTTGTCCCACTACCAGTTTCATTGAAATAGCCATTCCTGCATGATTTTTTACTTTCGATCAAGTTCAGGGGAGAATCTCAGAGCATATTTACAACCCTGCATACATGCCTATTGAAATCGACTGCTCAATGCTTCAAGTTAGGAGGAAAAAAGGCCAAGACAAGAGTTTGCAACAAATAATTGCGGGCTTGTTAGACACTCAAAGATTTTGCTTCTCTGCAATTATTTGCCCCCTTGTACCACAGCCAGGTGCAGATAAGGTAGAATTAACAGCAAGTGCATTGAGTTGACTGCTCTGATTGCAAAGACAGAAAGTATGAAAAAGGGGAGAGGAAACAATTTTTGCTCCAGAAGGACAATATGCTTTATAGCCTGCAGTCATTAAAACACTTGAAGAAGACACCTAATCTGCCATCGAACATACTGAGTACAAACATGTGGGCTTACCATAAACAGTTGCTCAATTAGTGCTTAAATCAAGCAGATTTAAACCTACTGATAACACATATGGAAAGATTATATATCCTTTGTATTGAACCAGAAGGGGATTACCATGACTGAAGAGGTATGCTGAGACTCTCTTTCAACGAGACTCTTTAAAGCCTTCAACATGGGAGTTGTTCGGTTTGAAAGCCTTGAACCATACAGAGGTCGGTAATTGTGAGCTGGTTCAAAGAAGATGTTGAAATTGATTTAATAAAAAGAGGAGTTGTTTTAAGTAATATGCCACAGTACCATCCTATGACAAAGAGGGCATTTAGCCAATTTCCACAGTGTTCTCAATCCAACTGTATTTTCTGGGCAGTTACTGGTTTCCATTCAACCCTAAATAGTATCAAAATGTAATTTCTGCTGGAGGTAAGCAATCTATCACAGTGAACATTTTTTGTATCATTCCTAACAGTGAGGCAGGCATGTCCTCTGTGATTTATTACCAGCAAGTCTAAAATGTATTAAAGATGGTTTTTCATATTAAAGCAAAAATGAATGGGACCAGTGGCTGCCTAGAACTGCGGACGTTAGGTCTTAAAAAACAGATTCAGGTTGAACTTTCTGTGCACTTTAACTGACACGACCAACAAATCTGCATTCATCCAAGTTGGTCCTAGTGTAAGCTCAATTTGTTATGAGCCAGGACAGCGACGCTGTTTTACCTTGTGAGTCTGTAGTGTGTGTCATCATGTAGTGAGACCTACCACAGACGAGGTTCGGAGCACTTTGCCAGGTGTTTATATTTCTGTGTATCTGATATTTCCACCGCAATAGTATTGCAACTGTATCACACAACTTAACAGGTGTGTAGTTGAAGGGCAAGTTCGAAGATAGGTGTGGTCCGAGCATGGGCTCCAGAAGTAGGGGGGTAGTAAGGGCTATTGGTGTGATTTGGCGTGGTTAGTGTGATCCCATCGCAAGTTTAGTCATAACTATGATCCAAGTACCATCAAATGCTCTGGAGTCTGGCCCTTTCCCCACTTCCTACCCCCTTACTTCCGCACCCTTGCTTGGACCATGCGCATTATCAAACTCAGCCTTCATTTTGATTTCAACTAAACACTTGTCAATACACGGTTGCGACACAATTGCGGTTAAAAAATCTGTCCACAGACAGAAAGATGAATACTCAAAATTGCCTCTGTGGTAGCTCCTGCTGCAGTAGGCGTCTCCATCACCATATTTGACCATGACAACACACAGACTCACAAGGCGAAAACAATGCCAGCATCGGTCACAGCTGATGGTTAATGGTAAGCAGCAACAGATTTAGAGACAAACTATTCCCTGTCAAACAGGTCTCAGTGGTCTACGATGCAGAGAAAAGCCCAAAGCGTCCTGTGACTGGAGACCTCAGGTTGACCATTATTTTTATTTCAAGTTATTCACTTGTTTCTTTGCATGCTGCATTTATATTCATGTGCCTCATCCACAATCTATGTCCCAGGTTGAACTAGAGGAGAAGCTCTAATCCTTCACAGAAAAATAAATAAAAAGCCCAAAGTCAACCTTACTTCTGCGGTACACCCAACACACATTCTCTTGAGCCACAATGCTGCTGTGGCAGAATTGATTCATTTTAATTGGAGCTATGTTGGCTTTAATTCGAAAGACAAGCATGCAAATCTACACAGGGAGACGTGTTGAAACATTTGTAACTCTCAGACATCCCCCGCTCCAGAATAACCACCTGATTTAACTGTTCAAAGTGAAATGTTTCCTCTTCACAGGCTCCAAATGGATTTGGGCATTCAAGCGTTGCAGGGAATTCCACATGTCTACAAATTTAATCTGAGTGCATAGAGAATCTGATAAAGGATTGACCTCATCATTGCCTGATTAAGTTGCTGGCAACAGATGTAGTAAAGCCATTGTGTCTATATTTGTAAATAACTCATATCGGGGAGAAAAAGATTAGGAATTTGATTATTTGTGTTCTGTTTGTGCTGACAAATTGAGGGAAACCACACCCTCCACGCACTTTGAGTTTGCTTCAGGTGCGTATTGTTCTGTTCATGTGCTGATTATTTACACATTTTAAACTAACTTAAGACATATTCTAATTCCTTTATATTATATAATTACTGTATAATATTTCCTGACCATGCTTGAGTATGAGTGTATCATAGAGATTCATGCAGTGCTGGAGGGTGCTCCAGAAAAAAAGGGGTATCCCTATCAGAATTATTTCTACAATATAACATTACTTTTACTTACTTAGATATATATTTATTTATTTCAATAACCATATCCTCAACCGATTTCTACAAAATTACCAATTAACAATAGAGGTGATGGTCTTCAGCATTTGCTTTTCCTACATTTATCAAAAGAATAGGCAACCACTAAGAAAACAATGCCTCATTGTGCATGATTAAGTGGTTAATTTGATAAATAATCGTTCAAAATCGACAAATCTTGCCATAAAATTGTTATTGTTATATTCCAACCAGTCTATCCCCAAAACACAAAGTAGCCATACTATGTTCAGCGACAATTAGGCTAAATGTGTTCTGCTCTCCTCTCCACCTCATTTTCTTCTCTTCACTTTATTCCCTACTTCCTTCCTTTGCCCTCCACCCCCTTCCTCATTTTGCTCTCCTCCTCTTTTCATTTTCTTTTCTTTTCTCCTCCTCTCCACTACCACCTCCTTTTCTTCTCCTCATCATTCCATTGCTCTCCTCCTCATTGTGTCCTCCACTCCACTCCTTTCCTCTGCTCGCTCTTCCCTCCTCTTTTCTTATACTCTCCTCTGATCATTTTGTTCTTCTCTCCTCTCCAAACATCACACCACACCAGGAGTCGCCCTGGGACACTTCCCAAGGCTGTTATTCCTCAGATCCACCCACAGCTACTATAATCTGTCTGCTTCAAGCTCTCTCTCTCTCTCTCTCTCTCTCTCTCTCTCTCTCTCTCTCTCTCTCTCTCTCTCAAAAACACAAACACACACCTCAAATATAGAGTCATGGGCATGATGATTAACACAAACAGCCAACTGCAGACTGATTTTGACTAAATCGTAAATACATTAAAAACAGGCCTTATGTGAGTGTATTCTTTGATTTAGAAACAGTTGTCATAGCCTTCAATGTGGAGTCGCTGTAGCCTAAACATCTGCATTTGAGATGTTCAGGGAACATCCATAGATTGTAGCGTCTACGGGAAGTCTGCATTTTATTAGCTAGGTATTTATTTTAGATTATCCTTTTATATTTTGATATTCATACCAAATTGTTGGTCATTTATTTATAGTGGAAAACTCTGTATAATGTATTTCATTTATATAGTTTACATTTTGATATGTAGCTTTACTTACTCATAATTAGATATTCAAATGGGAAACCTTACATTAACAGATGTTTTTTTCCCATGTTTCAAAAAATAAAACAACCTTTTTCCTGAACAGTTCGCAATCTGTCACAGTCAGATGCATAGAAAGGGAAAGCATCGCTTAAACCCATTAACTTCTTTTACATGTCCATGACTGTTCATTTTTCACCATTGAGATAAACTGGCAAAACTCTATTGTCCTCTTCTGGATCATGTGGATTCAGATTTTTCACACATTTCTCCAATGTCCATCGATAAAGCTATAGATAGGAAACCAAACTTCTCCACATTTTTGGAAGCATCTATCGGGGCATTTCCCTTTAACCAATTACCTCAGAAGACATAATGCGTGTTGCGTTGTGAGCTTTGCACAACCTGCAAACTCACCCAACATGACTTTCTTCAATCAATGTAACTTGGCTAACTGCCTTGTGTCCCTTGTTTGCATCTTTTTCGTAGCCTTCAAAATTGTCGGCTTTGCCTTGAAATCCTGAAAAGGGAATTTGAAAAAAAATAAGTATGCCGCATGAATCAATTTGTACCTGCTGCAACGCCTTGCTACTTCCATTGATTGTTTTGAGAAGGTCATCCCACAGTGCAGTGATAACTTCACTTCCAAGGGTGCCCATTACTGTTTTTAATTGAAACGCTTCATATTTCACTGCTTTGGGCGTTCCATCATCAATGGATGATTTCATCCAACGCATCTTGAATAGCTTTGGAGTCAAATCCAAGAGCCTTGCCTCGTGACAGAAAGGCTCTTTAGCGCCAGACCTCGCCCGCACTTAGCGAGGTGGGTGGTTAAAATCTCCCACCGCTGTGTCAAAGCTGAGAAGAAGTTGTGTAGACTTTGAATGAAGTCCAAAAGGCAACATTCTGCTGCACATGCAGCTACTAAATAAAGGGAGTGTGCAGAACAGGGTTGTCAGAGTTGCGAGTCTCCCATTTTCCCATTATGCTCTCCCGTTGGGTTTGTATGTTCCTGTCTGTGTTATCTGGAGCTTGGCGGGGTTCCCTGGTCAGCTGCTGCCACTCAACTGCAATCACACAACCGACACTCTCTCCTTCTTAAAAGCCTGGTTCAGTCTTCTACTCATCGCCAGACGGTCCCTTTACCTCTCGCGATAGTGTGCTCAGGCCAACTTTACTGCCTTTCTTGAGAACTGTGTTTTTTGCCTGTTTGTTCTGTTTTTCTTCGTGTCCAGTTATCTGGTTTCCAGCCTCCTGTTTATTCTGTTTGATCCAGCCATCTAACTTACTGGAAATCCCGTTTTTTCCTCAGTCCCTGTGTTAACAGGAATTCCGCCTCACTGCAGCTTGCCGCATCAAGAAGTCACAGAGAACTACTTTAATAAATTCACGTTTTTTTCAACTGTTTTCTGTCTCCTCATTTGAATCTGCACCGTGGGTCCAAGTAAACTACAGCCGTTATAACAATGGTGTGAAGTCGGTATGAGGGTTTTCATTTCTTATTCCAGTCTGAAGTCATGATTGTAATAGCTTGGCCCACAAGTCCAATTCTTTGAAAGCAGATTTGAGTGTTGTCTCAGTATGTTCATGCTCTATGACCATGGAGTGTTATGTAATGTAAAAACCTCTCCTTGAATTATCAAGGCCAGCTCATCAACATGAGTGACATCGGGTGTCAACAACGATGGAGAAATACTTTTACAATGGCACGCAGGGCCTTTTCTGCCATCAACTGAATGAACTCATCACAAATGGTAGACAACAGGTCGATTGTATGTCCCCTGTGCTTATTTCCGTACTTGGCTAGATGTTCTGATAACAGCCATTACTTACAGTCCTAGCGCAGAAAGAAAATGGATTGTTGCCACTACATGTTTAAAAATGAATGCTATGCAATCTCAGATTCCACTTTCTGTACTAAATATGAGCCTTTTTGCGCATGTTTTTTCCAAACAATGACTGACCGAGCACAACACTGCGATTGTCCATAGACATTTCATATTCATGTAAGTGACTGGAGACAGGGTTTTTTCCAGTCATGCAATCTGGTGGTAAATGCAATTTCTCTTTTTCCAAACAATTTGCAACAATAACAGAATACAGGGCCAGGAGATGCCTAGTAAGCTAAATGTTCTCTGAACAGAATTTCTCCAATTACTTTTTTTTGGGGGGAAATCTGGGGCTTGGGTGGTTTTGCAGAATTAGAGCCCAAATGCAGTTGTTGGTTTGTTGGCCAATACAACACTAAATGTAATTGAGAATTGATGCCATGGGCACACTTTTAAAACTAAAATATGAAACAAGAAAAGAAACACTCACGTTTGCAGACATAATGTAAAACTGTTGCTTAAATATGAGTGAACACAATTCTTCTGACGTTATCTCTGGCTCATTAGAGAGCCTGAGCTATTTTAATTCAGTATCTGATTAAAAGGGGATAACTATCGACCTGACTTTAACTCCAAGCATGCATGCATGTGCTGCAAAAAGGATGTGTGGCACCAAGGCATCACTCTCTGTTTTCTGTTCTGACAACCTTGCCTGATAACCGGATTGTGAGATCCTTATTAATTCGCTGATTAGGGCAATTGATCCTTCTACACCCATGCTCTGAATGACAATCCAGCCAGTAAATTAGCAACCTTCTCCCTGCAGACTTCTGTCTTGATGGAAGTGAGAGTGAACCATTTCAGAAAAGGTTCTCTTCTCCCTCAGCATGGTGATGAACACACTGTATGTTTCATGAGAGAGGCTTCCTGGCAGCTCCACAGTGTCCAATTGATCTACTTAATTTTGAGAGACACTGTCCCCATCTCTTACCCTGCTCTGACTCAAATGAAATTGCTAGTGAGCGATAGTTTGTAAAAATCAAAACAACAACACACGTCTTGAGCGATTAAATACATAATCACATAATGAAAATCAAATATTTAACTTCATTTACTGCAGAAACTACAGCCGCAGACACCAGAGTAGAATGTGAACCTCATTAATTTACTCCCATATCTTACTTTACACTGGCATATAAAAACCAGCTGAAAAATGCCATAGGGTGATAATGTAACATATAGAGACCTAAAAAGGATTAGGGCAGTATTATAATTGAAAAGGTGCCATCAGCAAGCTTCTCAAATGACTCAATGAAATTGCCCCTTTGCCTTTATTAGATTGCTTTAAGGAGAAGTAGAGAGGGGAAAAAAAGAGACGTAGGACATGCAAGCAAGGTCCCTGACCTGATTCATACCCAGGACTGGGGTTTAGAGTCTTAATCACAAGGCCACCAGCACGGCCACAAATGACACAAATTGAAATGCCCTTCACACCCACGCAACCTATTTTCCCTCCCAAATATTTAAATATCGCAGCTTGCTCTGTGCCGCTGACAGAGACGCACCAGGGCACCATTTAGTGTCTGCATGGGACGAACTAAGCTTTCAACTAACCCTAACCCCATTACCAAGTATCTTTATTGCGTAAATATACCACACAAAAAAACAAGTAAACCTGCCTTAAATGTTTATTTTGAAAATAAACTATGACTACAATGAGCTGAAAGTAACACTTTGTCCTTGACATGTCTAACACTGGTATTACAGTGGGGACTGGAGCGCTGTAGTGTGATTCCTCACTCACTACTCTTAATTGGTAGGGGCTGATACTGAGGATTCCGTGGTTTTCACAATTATCAACCAGAATATTTCTAAAAAGCTTCTAGCTAGCGAACTAACATATATCATCATCTACCATATCCTTTTACTTTATTATCATCAGCTATAGTGGTTATTTGGATAAAAAAAACACATTTCAAATGATTAGGAAAAATATTGTAGTTAGTTTTATAAAAAGATATTGGCATTGGCAGTTTTAATGATGTATCAAGCTGTTTAGAGCTACTGTTAGGGAATTTCCACTCTAGAATCTACGTATTTTAGGTTGCTGTGAAAATATCTACTGATGAAGTTATAATTCACGTTTGCCCAATACTAAGTTGTCCATCCATCCATCCATCCATTATCAGCCGCTTATCCGGGGTCGGGTCGCGGTGGCAGCAGGTTCAGCAGGCCGACCCAGGCTTCCCTCTCACCCGCAACACTTTCCAGCTCATTCTGGGGGATCCCGAGGCGTTCCAAGGCCAGCCGGGAGATATAATCCCTCCAGCGTGTCCTCGGTCTTCCCCGGGGTCTCCTACCAGTTGGACGTGCCTGGAAAACCTCTAATGGGAGGCGTCCAGGAGGCATCCTGACTAGATGCCCGAACCACCTCAGCTGACTCCTTTCGACACGAAGGAGCAGCGACTCGACTCCAAGCTCCCTCCTGATGTCCGAGCTCCTTACCCTATCTCTAAGGGTGAGCCCGGCCACCCTGCGGAGGAAGCTCATTTCGGCCGCTTGTATTCAAGATCTCGTTCTTTCGGTCACGACCCAGAGTTCGTGACCATAGGTGAGGGTTGGAACATAGACCGACCAGTAAATGGAGAGCTTCGCCTTCCGGCTCAGCTCCCTCTTCACCAGGACGGACCGGTACAGCGCCTGTTTTATTGCTGCAGCCGCACCGATCCGTCTGTCGATCTCCCGCTACACCTTACCCTCACTCGTGAACAAGACCCCGAGATACTTGAACTCCTTCGCTTGGGGTAGGCAGTTTGTTCCCACCTGGAGGGAGCAATCCACCGGTTTCCGGCAGAGCACCATGGCCTCAGATTTGGAGGTGCTAACTCTCATCCCTGCCGCTTCACACTCGGCTGCAAAACGCCCCAGTGAATGCTGGAGGTCACAGTCCGAGGAGGCAAACAGGACCACATCATCCGCGAACAGCAGAGAGGCGATCCCGAGACTCCCGAACCAGATCCTCTCCGTCCCCTGGCTGCGCCTAGATATCCTGTCCATGAAGGTCACGAACAGGACCGGTGATAAAGGGCAGCCCTGGCGGAGGCCAACACCCACCGGGAACGTGTCTGACTTATTACCGAGGATACGAACACAGCTCCTACTGCAGGCGTACAAAGACCGGATAGCCCGGGCCAACGGGTCCGGCACCCCATACTCCCGCAGCATCCCCCACAAAAACCCCCGAGGGACCCGGTCGAAAGCCTTCTCCAAGTCCACAAAGCATATGTAGACTGGTTGGGCAAACTCCCAGGACTCCTCCAGTAGTCTTGCAAGGGTAAAGAGCTGGTCCACTGTTCCACGACCGGGACGGAATCCGCACTGCTCGTCTTGAATCTGAGGTTCGACAAGCGGTCGGAGCCTCCTTTCCAGCACCCTGGCATAAGCTTTTCCTGGGAGGCTGAGCAGTGTGATGCCACGATTGTTTGAGCACACTCTCCGGTCCCCCTTCTTGAAGATGGGAACCACCACCCCGGTCTGCCAGTCCATTGGCACTGTTCCCGACCCCCATGCGACACTGAAAAGGCGTGTCAACCAAGACAGCCCAACAATGTCCAGCGCTTTCAGCATCTCAGGGCGGATCTCATCCACCCCTGGCGCCTTGCCACCAAGGAGCTTTTTGACTACCTTAGCGACCTCTGCCAGGGATATGGGAGAAACCACCCCAAAGACTTCCGGCGCTGCCCCCTCTCCGGGGGACATGTTGGCCGGGTTTAGGAGTTCCTCAAAGTGCTCTTTCCACCGCCCGACGATGTCCCCAGTCCGGGTCAGCAGTTCCCCCCCCCTGCTGAGAACAGCCTGGGGTAGGCCCTGCTTTCCCTTCCTGAGCCGTCGGATGGTTTGCCAGAACTTCCTTGAGGACAACCGAAAAACCTTCTCCATGGCCTCCCCGAACTCCTCCCATGCCCGAGTTTTAGCATCCGCGACCATCGCAGCTGCAGCCCTTCTGGCCTGCCGGTACCCGTCAGCTGCTTCAGGAGACCCCTGGGCCAGCCAGGCCCGAAAGGCCTCCTTCTTCAGTTTGACGGCTTCCCTCACCCCCGGTGTCCACCACCGGGTTCTCGGGTTGCCGCCACGACAGGCACCGATGACCTTCCGGCCACAGCTCCGAGCAGCCACGTCCACAATAGAGGCTTTTGAACATGGTCCACTCGGGTTCCATGTCCCCAGCCTACTGCTACATACTAAGTTGTACTGAATGAAAATGGAACGCACCATAATGTAACTTAATAATAATAATAATAACTTTATTTATGTAGCACTTTTAAAAACTGAGTTTACAAAGTGTTTTGACACATAAAGCAGCTAAAGAAAGGCAATAAAACAACCGAAAGCTCAACAGTGAGGCCCTTCTGCAAGCCTTATCTCCTCAGGCAGGTCGTTCCAAAGCCGAGGGGCCCTGATGGCAAAAGCACGGTCATCTTTAGTTTTCAGCCTCGACTTTGAAACAGTCAGAAGGGCCTCACCTGAGGATCAAAGGCGGCGAGCTGGCTCATAAGGGGTCATTTTGTCTATATATAGTATTATGGGGCCAGACGGTTTGAATCAAATAGTACTCCTAAGTATATAACGAGATAATATATATATAAATGTCACACTATGATGGTTAATCTATATATTTAATACGCGGTTCACATGACTCTCCGACCATTTACTGTATTCAAAATCCTCCCACACCTCCCACACCTTAGCCACTTTTTTTTGTAGCATACATTTTTAAAAGGTCTTCTCAAGGTTTCAGGTGAGTGGCACGACTCGAATGCATACAAAACAAAACTCTTAAGTGACTCGCGTGAGACACAATTTCACGTTCACACAAACAACGTGTCATGGGGCCACAATGCAGGAATCAGGACACCATCGTTCTAAGCTTCTTGGATTGTTACAGTTACAGAACGTAATTGATTTATTGATATACTCGCCATGTGACAGAAATGGTTAATCTCAACGTCCCTGCTATTGAGTGCACCTTTCGTGTACATTTTGTTTTCTAAGTGGCTCAAACGCAAAAGGAAAGTGGTGCTGTCATTAAGGTAAGATAATATATTATAATTAGAAAATTAAAGCTGGCATAGTAGGTGCTTTAACATCCCTCCTACATAAATAACAACAACAACAACAACTAAAGTCCCACTTTAGGGTCAGCATTATATCTTGTGGCACATTACACTGTGCGAGGCAGGTGCAGGAATTTCAAATTACTAAACACAGGGGTGGCCAAACCTTTTTGTGAAGTCACTTCACTTTCCAAGTGTGAAATCAAAGTGCTGTTTAGAGGGTTTAGACTAATTAATACTCACAAATATACGAAAACAAAAGCGTGGGTTTGTGTATGTGTGTGTGCATGTTCTGTTCCTGGGCGTACTGGGAACTCTGGAGTTTAAAGAGCTTTCTGTAACACTTTTTCTTCTGCTGCTTTTTGGTGGTATGGCCCTCGAGGTCTTCCAGCTGGAACTGCCTGAAGTTCTCGGTCTTCTCCAACTCCTGCTCCTTTTCATGCAGAGTCTGCTTGAGGCTTTCGGTTGCCTGAAGGAAGGGTGACTTGTCCTCCTACCATTGGAGATCTCTGATTTCAGTGTCCTCCATAGCAGATGTGAGCTTTCGGTTATTGTCCCTCTGTTGGTCTAATTGAGCCAGACCGGACACTCTGGACGTGGCTTTGTCTCCTCCTGTATCAACGCTGTCTCCTAAAAATTACGTTCCCCCAGAACTAATACGCATTCTCAATTACGTTTGATCAGAAACGTATCTCCTCCTTGATTATGTTTGTGTTTGACGTATTACACGTATACGTTGATTAAACACGTATTTTGATTATACACATATTTTTGTTTTATTGTTTTTATGTTTGTGTTTGACGTATTAAAAATACGTTTATAATCGCGTGTTTGTGTTATTGTTTTCTTGCTTTATTTAAGCATATTTTAATTTCTAAACTCTGCGGAGGAAAAAAAAAGGATTCCCTCAGTTATGGCAAGCGAAGAGGGGCGGGGTGAGGCCGGTAACGGCCGGCCGCACCGGGAGCCCGGGAGCCGGTTTAGTAATGCTGTTTGGGAATGCAGCTCAAAGTGCATGATAAACTCCATCTAGTGCAGTAAACCACTGCAATCATCAGCAGACACTCGGATCTCTGTGGTCAAATCAGTGGAAACGGGACACAAACGGGACACGTATTTGTAATACGTCAAACACAAACATAATCAGAGAGGAGATACGTTTCTGATCAAACATAATTGAGAATGCGTATTAGTTCTGGGGGAACAGGGTTGCCTGTATGGAGGTTTTCTCCTGCTGAAAGCAGAGGTTCTCATTCTCCTGCAGATCTTCTGCCTTTTCCAGAGCTGCTGCGATTATCCTGCTCTCCATTCTCCGTTGCTCCAGTTACAATTTGCCCATTACTTTAGTTTATGACCAGATATCTGCTTTCTTGACAACAATATAAGGATTACGCCTGGTTTACAAAGATTCTTTTTACTCTTCATAGTGTTTACGAATATTATAAGACATTTCCTCGCCATAAAACATTGAATTGCAGCTGTTTTGAAAGGTACTCTGACACTAATTAAACCTGCCTTACTATTGAGCCACTTCTGGCCTCAAAATGAACGAAATGTTCAGGTCTTTTTAATCTAACTTTTTCAGGTAACTTGAGACGAAAAAGTACCAACTTGGAAAATCAGTTGAGCCAACTCAGTGTGTCACACCGATTTACTATTGTGTCATTTACACTGAATTTGGTCAACTTCTAGTGTTTAATATAATATATTGTAGGTTGTTTTTTTTATTATTATTATCTGAAGTTGGCCAACCCACATTTAACACATAGAGTGACTGATTTAGCTCAATGCAATGCAAGATGGGCAAATGCAAGCTGATGAAGAAAACATGTCTCTCCCCATTGATAACCCACACGTCACTTCTTGTGAATAAATAATACACAAGTAAACTGATACATTTGTCTAGAGATTTGTCTTGCGTTCAAATGTTTAAAACTCCTTTAAGAGTCCATCTTGGTACTCAACACCCCACAATCACTCCAACACTCCAAAAGAAAAGACTAATACAGCAAAGGTTGGAAAGTAGAAATTACTCCAGAAGAGACGTTTTAATGAGTTGGAAGGAGACAGATCAATACCCTTTCCACTTGTGTCTTTCTCCAGCACATTCATTACCTGTACATCATTTGGTGGTGCCAATGACTTGAACCCAAGTAAAAGTATGAAGTCCCATGAGCATTTGCTAAAGGCTACAATGTTAATTACACATAACAAAACACTTAGGAGGAAAAGACAGACAATTTGGCTGTTCTTACGGCCTTATCAGTGGCAGGCCTATAATTGTAAACAAAATCAAATGATGAACTAGAGACCATGTTGCGAAGGGATCACACCAGCCGTGACTTCAAATCGGGCCAGGAGCTTAAAGAGGGGCAATGCCTCCTTCGCACCCCTTGCTCGGACCCCGCCCATCTTTAGACTCAACCTTCATTTTGATCTCAATTACACACTTTGTAAACTTTGTGACTTCATCTTACACTATTGCAATATTATTGCTTAGGATTTAGCTCCCGAGTCAAGGGGGAATTTAAGTTAATGGTGGCACTAGTTGGAAGGTTGAGGGATCAACAAAGTCATTAGAAATGGTCCTCTGGGAATCTTGAACATCCATCACAAAAGTTTGCAAATATATTACAGTGTATTATAGTGTAGTGTAAAAAAGCTGATGGAATTAGGTAGTTGACCAAGCCAACAGACTTCCAGCTCATCAAATACCAAGCGATGGCCATTGGCCCTAAACTTCGAACCGTGATCCTCAGCTTCAGCTTCAGGGACAATGCGCTCGCTACATGCACAACGTCTTTTCAAAATACACTTCTGTCTTCACCGGAAGTTAGGTTTAGGCAGCAAACTACTTAGTTTGGGGAAGGAAAACATTGTGGTTGATGTTACTTTGACTAACGACTTATGTGACTCATGGGACAAATTACCAACAAGTTACGTGACTAACAACTGTGGTACAAAATAAGTCGTCTTTGACCTTTTGTTTCACATGGGAACGAACAACAGTCTCTTGGGTTAAAGTTACTTTTTTTTTTATATACCCTTATCAAATTGGGGGCGGCAGTTTGAGAGGACTTGGCTTGGTAACTTGCCTGTTCAAGTGTCGACTAGAAGCTGAAAAGGTGCCAGTGCAGGATAAAAATAGAAATAAATATCACTTTGACATTGCTCAGCTTTTCAAGCAGCAGCATGCAGTAACAAGTTTGGAAAACACATCTTGACTCATCTAATTTCTTCATCTTTTTTCTCTCTGTGTGCTTATTTGGACACTTGACAATGGGGGGGAAAGAATCATCTGATTGGAGTGTTGTGATTGTTGGGTCTGTGATGTGTGTGGTTGTGGGATGTGTGATAATGAGAAACCTCAGAGTAAACAAAGAGTGGTGGCCATGCATGCAAAACTTCCCACCAGTGAGACTTTATGAATTGATGTCTAATCATCCTAAGATGCCTTGATTTATATTTTCCCATTCTGCATGTGTTATGGTCATAAAGCTAATTTATTCTGGACTATAACAATAGTTTATTACAACGAGGCCGTGCTCAGTCACTCGTTGGCTACTTACCATCTGCTCCAGCTCCCCAGACCGGCTCTGGATCGATGGTTGTTAACATCTTCAGTAAGATGTATTATTATTTTGGGACGTGGTGTAAAAAATATAAAAGCTAAATTTATATAAATGTAAAATGTGTACAATGTTCTTCAGCAAAAAGGCATTTGGGCACCTTTAGTTTATTGTACACCGTATTGGTCCAGCTGTAACACTCTGCAGACAACAATTAACAACGGCTTGCATTAGCAATGTTAATACGTATATTTTGTTTTACAAAAGTACAATTCTAGACACTGTGAGTGGTCTGGTTGAGCCAGAGATAACCTTTATCCCACTGTGACATTTTTTTTCACAGTAGGATAAAGTGGGATTTGCAGCAAGAATAGACCCAGAGCCACTTGACACTTGGGATATTGGGAAAAGAAAATGCCACTCTGTGTGTATGATTATAAATATTGGATCGATCGAAAATTGTAATCTATATGTCTTTTGTATGGGCACTCTGTACATAGCCATCTACGCGCATGATCCTGATTGGTGTGCATCTCTCTCTGAAACCAAAAGCATTTATCTGCTGCTGTAGCAGCCTCCACTTTCTGGAAATGAGTCTCACAAGTGCAACAGTGAGGCTAACCACTGTTGCTGAAAGATGAGGCCTGGCTCACAGTCGAAGTTCCAATTCAGGTATCTGATGGGGTTGAGGTCAGGGCTCTGTAAGCCAGTCCAACCCTGTCTCCCAGAAATGAGTAACTCAGTTTGCCAAATACGTTTTGAATGTTTTGTGTTTTTTTCTGTCAAGTAAGTATTATGTTTTTGTATTTTTTGGGAGGACCTGGACACGGTTTGCATCCTGACCACCCACTGAACTGAAATATCTTGAAAACTATTGGATGGATTGGCACAACATTTTTTACAAGAATTCATGGTACCCAGGTGATTTATTCAGCTGACTTTGGTGATCTCCTGATCTTTCCTCTAGGGCACAGTCCTGCATCGGGTCAGGTATTTTGTCCCAAAACAAAGAAAATGTGGATTGGATGACAGGTGTTGGATAATAAAGGTCTGTAGGCTATTGGCTGTTATGTTTATTATAGGATTTGCGGTTTCGGGTTGGGCATCAGCGTAAGTGTCTGTTAATTGAGTTTGCAATATACAGTATAGTCTAATTGTGTCTGTCCTTTGCACTGTAATTTGGTTTTTGAATGGTCAGTTATGCTAACCAGTAAACAAGACAAAATTTACACAAACACTTTAGCTTGGTGTATTTATTTGATCTAACACTAGACATATAGTCTGATAGGTTCCCAACCTACAACACAACAAGTTCTCATTAGTGAATATTTCACATTCACTGCATTTAACATGAGCCTTTTTTTGATTTCCCTAGATGTGAGGTGTAGGTAACACGTATACATGGAATCCTTTGTTTGTTGTGTTACCTACGCTTGTAGTTCCAACTCTTGTTTTCCCCAGGCAAGGAATTGTTGTGTAGCATCCGGATGTCAGATTCAGTGATCCAATCGTCTTTTTCTCAGGAAACATGCCTTCTGTCTTGCTTCCCTCAGTCGTTCACGTCTATTGCGTGCGAAGGGAGCAAAGTGGGAGCAAAAGAGACCATTTATACAGAGAAATAGGCAAGGAATATTTTTACATCTGCAGTTTGATCTACAGGGAAGACAGTGGGTTACCGGTGTAGGCCTCTGGAGACAGAAGAGAGCTCAGGCCTTGGGCTATTGTAGCATCCATTTAGAGGTTGTTTGAAAAAAGGAGAGGACGCTTTCTTCAATTGCAAAAAGAATGGGGCCAGTGTCTTTCTTCCTCTCATTCTGCCATTTTGCCTTTTAGTTAAAGGTAGTCCTTCAGAGGTTCCAGATGAAAGATTACTCACCCTGATATGAACTCTTCTACCCCACCTAGTGGCAATATTTCTCAGGTACTGTGAGCGAGCAAACACAGTATACTGTGTGATAAGTGGTTTACTTTACACCTACACTAATACAAAATCTGGTATGATTCACCTCCTGGACTTGAAAACAACATACTTACCGCCGTCATGTTAAAAGGATGAGAAGACCATTTTGTATGCTTATGTGTGAGAGAGAGAGAGACAGAGAGAGAGAGAGAGAGAGAGAGAGAGAGAGAGAGAGAGTGTGTTGTGGCCTAAATCAGATAAATGGAGCTAATTGCTTCCTCATGTCCCCTGTGTGTTCATGTTGTTGTTCTGGTTGATTGGCCTAATGAATCTGAATAATTGGAAACATGTATACATGGTTATATTGTGGTACAGTTCAAGGTTTAAGGACCACAGAGAGTTTATCATGGTTATATATATATATATATATACATATGTATATATATATATATATATATATATATATATATATATATACAGGAAATGACACCACACACAGATAAGAGCAATCTATTATAAATTATACTCGTTTGATTTACCATCACTTTGCTGCTGTAATTTGTGACAATAGCCTTTCAAACTATGCCCTGAAAATCACCGTCTACAAACCTGAAAGTAGCTGCTGAGAGATACACTTTTCATTTAACAGGGTTTCTACCTTTTGGCTTGAGAGTCCGCCCCACACCTTTTGGCTTGTTTGATGGAACTAATGACAAGGACTTGAATTCCCCTTGAATTAAATCGTTACGGTAAATAAAACACTTAATGTTGCATCCTGTCTGTGTTGGTTGTCTTCGTCCGTATCTCACACATACACCCAAGGAAAGATTGATAGCAATTCAAGTCATAAACTATTATTGATATTTTCCTTTTATTACTCAGCAGTCACCTCCATACCACAGGTGCATTCAGACGAAACCCAAAGAATACGCGAGAAGGAAAATAGTGCAAACCACAATGTCAGGTATCAAACTGGCACTCAATACTGTCAGAATGGAAAAACTGAGTTCAGTAGACTGAAGATCATTGCAATTATCCATTTTCCAGAAAGATAAATCTGTCAAAATGTGGTAATTAAGATTCCCTCTGTTTTTTTGTGTTTACAAAACTGAATCATGAGCATTTTGGACTAATTAAGTTGAGCCTAAAAGCTGTCAAACTGATTGAGCCAGCCTTACTCTTCCTGTGCCACACCAAACAGATGTTTTTGTCATGATTTGTTGATTCCACAGCCTCATGGCTTACGAACTGAAAATGACTCTCTTTCTTCGATTCCTGAAATCTAAAATATGAGGAATGATGTTGAATATGGGACAGGGAATGTTCGGAACCTGGTATATATATTTATATATATATATATATATATATATATATATATATATATATATATATATATATATATATATATATAAGCATCTTAATTGATTATTTCAGTCGTCTTCCTCTCCAGCGCACAGCACTGGTTCCTCCACAGCTGCCCGTGTGTGCTTTCTACCATGCAGTCATTGCTAATATGTACCCAATGTCTTTACTTTTACTGATGAATGAAAATGCCCGGAAAAGCAATTCCTCAGGTGTCACAACAATTCCTGCCCTCATTTTTCACATGCATTGAGAAAAGAAAGGCACTGAGAGATACACTGGAACCCCCAACTGGCTTTTTTTTTATGTGAAGCTAACCTTTTTCCTTCCCCCTACTCAAGATGGATGTATTCAGAAATATGTCACCGCATCATATACCGCCTTATAAACATGTTTGTTTGTGTGTGAGAAACGGTCAGAAAGAGAGAGGAAGAGAGGCAGAGGGAACTCTGATTGTTTCCATTATCTCAGAGTTCCTCTGCTCTTCCTCTGCACAGCAGACTCATTTGTCTGTTTCACTGTGCATTATTTGTCTGTGTTGGAGGTTAAGGGTACTTTGCATGAAGATTAAGTGTGCTCTTTGACAGCTCTGCCCCCTGAGAAAGACTGATGGGTTTCTTTTATAGACATCTGACCTTTGGGCCCAGAATGAGAAAAAAAAGTGCGTGTGCTCATTGAATAACACTCTGTGGTGTCAGAAAGGGGCTGATGTGTAAGTCTTCACCATCATTCACCTCGTTCTTCGTCTTCGGGAAGGCCCCAATCGGACGCAATGCAATTTGAGCTGATCCCGCCATGAGTTCAGTGCACATCACAGTTTCACCCGGGCCACAGCGCTGCATGGCTGAACTGCTGCTTCTGTCGCGTGAGTCGTGTCAACGCCGACAGCATTTCTACTACTACTACTTTCTACGTGGCGTTTGCCTTTCATAATGACCAGAATGTTTCCTTTCATTGCATCATAATTTCATTCCTAAGTATTTTTGATCGAAAAAGTTTAAGCGTGTGCTCATTTGTCTCCACTTTTAAAGCCGGAACTCTAATCATTTATAGAGCTGTGTAAGTCAAGGCATTTTCCACGACACTGACCGGCAAATTTTACAGATTAACCGCCTCAAATTTAGAAATAAAGGGATTCTGCCCACACAAAGATGCTCCAGGTTATTTTGAAACAGAAAGCGTTGAGTTTACTTGTTTCAGCTCATTGACACATTCTACCGATATAGAGATCAGAACGGTACCAAAGTTGCTCGTGGATGGCAATATAGATCAAGAGATAATTTCCGCTGTGACACCCAGAAAATATAGGCGGTACCTCGAATCCTAGCGACACATAAAGGTGACCTGCAGCCAAGCTGCACCTGAGCCAAGCTGCTGACGCTGGCGGTGTGGCTGCTGCAACATAAAAAACACAAAAGAAGAAAAAAAAGGTTCTGTGACTCACTGCTCATGTAGGCGTTTCACAACTTCATCGATACACTATTGTCTATCTTTATACGGAGTCACTCTTGTCACAGCACATCGCTATTGCCAGATAATCCCACAATCCCAGCACAGCATGATATGTCGAAATATGAAATATGTCGCATGCCATCAGGACTTAAATCAGTGCAGGGTTGAATTCAAATGAGCCATCCTCCACTTTAATAATGATATGGTAGTTAATTGATTATTTCCAACAGGAAACTCAGAGGTCACAGTCTCCTACAGACCAGCTTGACTGAAGCTATTGAGTGTTTTGCTGAAGGACACCTGAGCAAAGAGCTTGCGGTCTTCTAGGGCCAAACCCACGAATTGTTCATCTGTCTTCCAATATTTTACAACTGTTCGAGACTGTCTGCTGCTCTCAGCACCAAAGTTATTTGTTCCTACTGAAGACAAGATTGTGAAAAAGGCTGAACAGCTTCCCAGAACAGTTAGGAACTGTAGTATTGATCAAATGTTACATAAACTCAAGTAAATAGTTAATGAAGTTGGGGACTATTTTCATTTGGCTTTTCTGAGAGTATTTACAGCAGCAGGGTGGTGTTTGTGGGATTGACTTGCAAATTAAACTCCAGTGCCCATGTTTATCATAATGAAGGAACCGGTGCAACAGTGGGGCTAACTTTTTGAACAACAGTGGAGGTTTATGATGTAGAAGTATCTGGCGTTTGGCTACAGACTACTTGTTATAGCATCAATTCTTGGCTTTGGACTTTTCATTGGATTTGTAGTCAGAAAATATAGTCTAGAATATGACTTATTCTTTATAAAAGCTTGTCATGGTCCCTGTTATTGCCTTAATGTCCAACATGTAATGTACGTAATGGATGAAACATTTACATTTGAGTAACCTGTAACACAGAAATGCCTCAAATATGCGTGCTTCAGCTTCTATAATGTGAATATTCACCAGTTTTATTTTAGGGGTGTTGTTTAAAAACAAGACATGTTATATGGCATTTTTCTCTAATCAATAAGCCAACACTGAATCAATGAATCGGACATTTGGGAGACTTATTGATAATGAAAATAGTCGTTAGTTGCAGCCCAACACTGTATAGGTTGTGTCATTTCAGTAGGTCCTAAAAGACCATAATGTTACTGCATGTGGAAAGTACATAACAAGGAGGGTATTACAAAGCAGTTCATCAGAGAGAGAGAGAGAGAGAGAGAGAGAGAGAGGGAGGGAGGGAGGAAGGGAGAGTGAGAGTGAAAATAAAAATAACATTCCCCTCACAAGTTAACCATTCATCATATAGCTGGGAGGAGGGAAAGTAGTGTTGATAAAGATGAACAATAGAACAAATCATTGTGATGGAGAGAATATTCAATTCAGGACTAATTCTGAAGATTGAAAGCTAAATGTTCTCGTCAACACTATAAAGAGCGACGTTCCTTTGGAGCCATTGTGCTTCTACAGCAATTCCATTGCAACGTGTACAGTGCACAGCACAGCCCTAACATGTGTCATCACTGAAGTTTCTTTCTCTCCGGCTGCCCCGCAGGCATCGCCGCTCATGTGCGCGCTCACACGCAGGATGCGCTGAACAGCTTCCCCGAGCCTGCGCGCTCTGTGCGTTGAATGTGAGCCGATAGAGCCGTAAATCACCTCTAAAGAGGGACGGGTAATACGCGCTGGAATAAGAGCTGTAAAGCTGTCCGAGGAGGGATGCTGATGTATCCTCCAGACCTGCTGCTGCACATTCAGAACTCACACAAACAAAACCCAAAAAAACAAAAATAACTGAGGGGTGTCTGAATTTGGCAAAAAAAATAAAAATGAAATGAAATAAAAACGCTGCTGCTAAGTGACCCTCTGCTTAGATAGAGACGCCCCCCACTGCCACTCCTCCCTCCCCTCCACCCCTCTGTCCTCCTCATAAATCTATTGGTTGTGGTCTCGGCTTCACTATCCACTGCTTTGCTGATCCGACTGCAGTTGTATTCAGGGGAAGTTGGCAGCAGGCGGCTCTCGGCGAAAGGCTTCCTCTCTCCCCGACGCGTGGACCGTGGAATTATGAGCAGAGCTGACCCAGCCTACATCACCACCCTGTCTTGAGTCTGTGTCACACCGCGAGAACATTTCAACCGACCATGGAGATCGGAGTCCGCATCCTCCTGGCTTTCCTCGTCCCCCAGGTAAGACTGGGGGAGAGATTGTGTGTGTGTGCGCGCGTGTGTGAGCGCGCGCCAAAGTGTGTGTGTCTGTGTGTGTTTCGGATTTTTTTTTTTGGGGGGGAGAGGCAATTTCTCGGAGTCGGAGGTCTCGTGCGACTCTGGTGTTCCAAATAGCTGGCTGGTCAAGTTTGTCCCGACTCTGCACACGACGCGCAGCCACACAGTCACCTGCGCCAGGACAAGTTTACCCCGCGCACACACTTTATGCGCACGGCTGGCATTCGTGGCACCGAGTTTGGAGGGGTGGGGTGGGGGGTTCTGGCGAGTGGTCGCTCACTTAAGGAATGCATGTAATATGTTGTATGGAGAAGAGAGAAGGAAGGAGAGAGAGGGGGGGGGGGGGGGGGGGGGGGGGGAGAGAGAGAGAGAGAGAGAGAGAGAGAGCGCGGGGGTGTGTATGCTACGTGCATGTGTGCAAATCACGGCTCCGGCTGTTGTCTCCAGTCGCATCTATATTCCGCTCAGCCACCAACTTGAGCGTTTCTTTGGGCTCGTGTGTGTGTGTGTGTGTGTGTGTGTGTGTGTGTGTGTGTGTGTGTGTGTGTGTGTGTGTGTGTGTGGGAAGCAAACAGGCGGATGGAGGAGAGGAGAGGAGAGAGGGAGAGCGGAGAGAACTAACTTGGCCGCTGCGCTGTGTCCAGCTATTTGTGGCGTCTCTCTGGGTATTTCTCTCTCTACCGCTCTCCGTAGACGTGGATTCTCTCGGGATATTTAATAAAGCCTTAATTCCCACTGTGATGGAGGCAGTCGCCCGTTTGATCTGACTTTGATATGGAGAGGGAGAGCGAGAGAGAGAGAGAGATAGCAGAGGTAACTCTGAACAGATGTGTCTGCCAGTCAAGTCTTTACACGACTAGTCAAAAGGAGACGAGCAGCAAGGCTTTCTCGATGGCATCTCTCTTTACATCGGTGTGCACCTTCTCCGCCCTGCTGCCGAGGTGCCCTTGAGCAAAGGTGAATCCAGCTGCGGGGATTGCTCTTCTTCTCCATCTCTCTTGACCTCTGAACTCCTCAGGAAGATAGAAAGAAGAAGAAGAAAAAACACACACATATAACTTCAGTGAAAACGACCATTTAAGTCGTCCTCCTGTGCAGCCTACTTACTCTAACGACAGTGGCACCGTCTCGTGGCACTCTGTGAACGTTTAAGTGGCAGCTAATTTTAAAATAACCAGGCTGAGAGTATTTCCTGAACACAGCAACAATGGGAGAGCCCTGGAGCGTGGCAGGCAAACAGCTCATTTGGGAAACAGTGTTGTTGTGTTGCCTCTCTCTCTCTCTCTCTCTCTCTCTCTCTCTCTCTCTCTCTCTCTCTCTCTCTCTCTCTCTCTCTTGTTCTCCTGCAGGATGTGTTGAGCGGCCCCAGACAAACACAGCTCATTTGGTATTCCTTGTTTGACCTGTGTAGGCTTACTGCACGTTTTTCTGCTGCATATTATTCATTTTTAATTGGATAAGCCGCTGGCTCATTTCCGCGTTGTTGTTCGATCCTCTGATCTGAGGCAGTCATGATTCAGGCTAATAGTGCCTACAAATACATTATTTAACTCTGGGTTTTATTGATCTGCACCTGCCCCCTCTTGAACACAAATGCACTCTGCACCTCCCATCCGGAGGCTTTCTATTGAGAGATTCATTCACTAATGCTATGAAGAGACTTCTTTCAAAACTAGGAGAATGTATATATATTTAGTAATATGTATTTCCACGCATGCACTTGCTCACTCAAAGACACAGTGCCACATCTGTAGCAGGTGAGATGTCTGACGCTGGAGGCCCTTTGCCCTGCAGCTCTGGCTGACCCAGCTCCGCGGGGGCATCTCTTATCCTCGGGGCTGTCCCACCGGAAGCAGTAAGCGAAACATATTTTGAATACATCCCCACGTCTAAAGGAATCCATAAAGCCAATAAAGCCCATTAATGGCTGTTTACCCCCTTCAGCCATTCCAACAATCAGCTGTCCTGGCTTGTATATGCATCATGTGAAGCCACACTTATTCCATCTGACTCAATGTGCAAATCACGAGTGCCCCACCTCCCCCACCCTCTCTCCAAATCACTGGAACGTCCAATCTCACCATATTACATTGCGTGGGATGGGACAAGGTTACTCTTATTTATAGATGCTCAGGTAGGGAGCCAAGTTCCTCTCCTATGCACTCCTATTACCTTCCTCTCACCACCCGGCACTACCACCTCAGACCCACACGCCCACAAATGGGCGCATGCATGCGCCAGTGGCGGCAGCCCCCTCCTTGGCAATAAATCCCTGTTTTCCAAATGAAACGCTAAGCAGTCTCTCCGGGTGGAGCAATGATTCAGAATAAGCGCAGCACAGCTGGGAGGTGCAGGTGCAAGGACTTTTCTCCCATTCTTTCTTTCGCCACATCGATTCCTCCTCCTCTTTGTCTGTCTTATACGTTTGTTTTTCTCCCCCCCCACCTCCTCCCTCCCTCCCCCTACACCTTTCATTCGTCTTCATGTCCTCCCACTCTTTTCAAACTAGTCTTTTACTTCAATTAATGTGATTTACCGACCTTTAATGCCCCCGTTTATTTCCTCAAAATGCTCAGCGTCATTTCCTCTCTCTCTCTCTCTCTCTCTCTCTCTCTCTCTCTCTCTCTCTCTCTCTCTCTCTCTCTCTCTCTCTGTTTCTGTCGTTCACCAGCCGACGGTGGTGGACAGCTATACTCACAGTTTAAATTCTGGGCTGGCACCTGGGCGTGTCTGCAAGGAAGATTTGCTGTCATGGACGTTTATGGGCGCGGTGACCAATGGACTGTTAAAGTTCCTGTTAAAGCCGCTGCAAGCACAGAGAGAGAGAGAGGGAGGGATAGAGAGAGAGAAAGAGAGAGCGAGAGGTCTCTAGGAAAAGGGTTTCAAATGTGGCACTGAAGAGGGTCCGTACTCTGTTACTCCTAAAGAGGGCTGACCTTCGGGGTGACACATGCACGGACACGTACACACCCCTGGAGACGCGCCTGACACAGACAGCCGCACTTTATTCTTTTATCCTCTCTGACACCCCCTCCACACCTCGCCCCCACCCACTCTATCCTAGAGGCAGTTCATTGATCTGGATTCATCAACTCTGCCATTGTTCAGGAGAGCAGCAACAGGTGTGATTGTGAGATACGAAAGCACACACATATTCAATCGAGGTCCATTCTGTCTCCACCAATCTATTTTATTTTCCATTTCTAGGATGGATCCATTTCTAATCATGTGTAGGTTTATTGTTCAGTCATACAGGGCTTATTCATCACCCTCTGCTGAGGAGGATGAAGGATGCTCAGTGTACATGCACCCGTGAGACGGGTTGCATGTACACCCGTGGCTTCCCATGGCTTCCTCTTCATTGTACAGATGGAGCCGTGTGGCGTCCATCACTGCTCACAATGAATCATCCTGTCAAAGCTGACCTTCAGGTGACCTCTTGTCTCTCCCAAGAAGGTTTGTGCTCGCAGACTCATCCTTCCAGACCTGCCACCCTTCTGTCGCAGAGAGCTGTTTTTTTATTTCATCGATGGAGCTGTTTTACAAAAGGAGTCTGTTTCGGGAGCAGCGGTATGACGAGCTATAGGCTAATGATGAGGGTGATGAAGAGGGCCAGTCATTGAGGCAGGAGGAGTTCTGACTTCTGTTCACTTCACTTCACCCTATCCTTCATCTCCTCTCTCACTGTCGTCCTGCGTTTCAGATCCCATGGTCCAGCGGCTGAGGGAAGAGTTTCGAAAAATGGGCGAGGGGATTTGCTGTCTTCACAGTCAACACAGACACACACACACTCTCAAGTGAAAACAGCCCAATACCAATGTGTACCGTGGCAATCGGCTGGCAAAGGGGCTTTTTAGTGTCGGGGTTGGGTCTCTGAGGTTTTCAGCCTCCTTCCCATTCTGCTTATCTGTGTTGTTTCCTGTGGTGCTACAGGACCACAGCCTGTGGTGCTACAGTGCTCTTTGGAGGTTTCTTTATTTATTCATTTACTTTTTTGAAGTCAGCTGGTATCGATAGAAAGCATCACACTCTAAAAGCTACCCTTAAGCGAACGCATGCGCGCATGCCCAGTACAACAAACAAACACACACACACACACACACACACACACACACACACACACACACACACACACACACACACATTTTCTTTTAATGGGAGAGCCCAAAACACAGTTTTTCTTTTTATCCTTGGGTTCCCCTGCGACTGTGGTGCAGCAGCGATGCGGTGGGCTGGAAGGTCAAACGCTATCTTAACTCCGCCGTGGGAAGGTGTGACCTTTGAGGGAAACACGGTCTTCTTCAATCTTCTTTCCCCTGACGTCGCCAGCCCACTCTCCCAAGTAAGGGAGTGGATGAGAGGAGGATGAAGCGGGACCCGATGAGGGATGGAGATAGTGAGAGTAGTAATTAAAGTAAATATGTCCCCTTAGCGCTCCATTAGAATCCGCCTGTATTTGATATAAGTGGCCTAATTATGCAAAACGCCAATGGACATTGCGTGGTGTTATCGTTTAATGTGCCAAGTGAAAAGAAGAAAAAAAACCTGCATCCAGAGTGGATTAATGGCTTATTTGTGAGTGCTGGTGAGATCTAGTGGGTAGAGAAAGCAGAGAAGAGACAGACAAACACACACACACACATACACACATGCGTGCGCACAAAAGGCCTCAGTGACCATGTGTGAAGGGCGCGCTTGAACAATGCGACGCTGTCCCTCCAGTTGATCAACGCTCTGCTCTCAGTTTTTGGACAAGCAGATGAACAAGCACACAGATAAAATAGTCAGTCTGACAAAGAGCCACATAGATACCGAGGTAGAGAATTAGAGATAGGAAGAGAGACACGGCTCACACCCCTTGTCTTTTACTTTCTCTCTCTCTCTCTCTCTCTGCGCGTGCCCCCCCCCCCTCCCTTCCACCACCCTCTCTTGACAAACACTCTCTATAACACATTACAGATATTCATGAGCTATTCACCCACTCTGTTTGTCTGTCTCTTTGCCACACTCACAAACACCCATGTCCTCCTCTCTCTTTTTCTGTCAAACACACACACACACACACACACACACATACACAGAATGTTTGAGCCTATGTTTGGCGGGAGTTTCGATGACTCCTCTCCATTGCGGCACACGGAGGGGGGTGGGAGGGTGGGGGAGGGTATTCATGTGCAAAGGGGAGGCTGGTACCGTGGGGTCCCATTTCTTCCTCGAGAGCAGGCGCCACTGATGATAGTAGCAGGCGATGATATTGTGAGTCGCATTAGCCCTTTCGGTGAGCGGCGCTCCATTGTGTGATTGCGTGATGCACTTTGATTTGGTTACGCTAATGGCTGGGTTGCATTGGGTCAGGTGAAAGAGCCACTTAGCATGGGTCACTGAATCTGCCAGCTTTTTCGTCAATGACTGCATTGTTGATTGCAGCGGATCAAAAGAGGGTGATGGAGCTTTCTGCCGGCGGATCTATGTTTCACGAGTGTATTGGGAGGCGGGGTGTTTCTGCAGATTGATGGGTCCGGCTACATGAGCAGTGTGTCTCTCTGGCCCACAAGCCAGCTAAATTGATGGGGGAGAAGTATACTGAAATCGATATAAATCAAAGCCTGGGTGTTTTCTTGTCTGCACGTTTTTTTTTTTTTTCAGGAGAAAGAAGCAAAAGAAACATGCTTGCGGTTTGCTCATCCCTCATATTTACGGCATTTAAATGGATCATTTATGCTAACAGTTATCCACTGTGCTGTATTAAGTACCCCAGGGGGAAACAACACCACCAGCTTTCAACATGACCTAGCCCCAATTATGCTTTACACACAAATTTAGATGAACACCTCAAACAGCACAAGATTAATTTTTTTCTCAGGGTGGCGATTTTAGAGTTTAATGAGGTCTAGAAACTTCTGAGTGTACATCCAGAACACTCCGATATTGTATGCTTACCTTGCACTATCCTCTATGGATTAGCCCACATCTGGCATACTAATATGGAGTTTTGCCTGAACTCAACACACTAAAGCTTTGATACGGGAAAATAAGTTTGAAAAAATGCAAAAGATCTACTTTGCTAGTCAGACAAGAAACTTTATGATTAAGAAGTTTTAAAGAGAAGAAGCTCATCTGTTATACAAAATGCCAAATCTGAGCAGCAGCTGCAGTCACATGCAACCCAGCATGTTACGCAGCGAAATGAATCCGAGCTTTTCAAGGCTTATTCTATTCAGGGACTGCTGAGATTGTGAGAGAAAGGTGTTGCATGTACATCACATTACAGTGTATGTGTCTCTGTACTTGGGTTTAGGTGCCATATGCTGGAAGAGACCGATTTAGTTTGCAAAGATAAGAAAAGATAAGAAGATCACTTGGTGGCAGAGACTTGCGTCATGCCGATTAATCATGCATGCTGTTTTGGGCACACACACACACACACACATGGTTCTGCTGACCGGAGTACTTTATAAAGCTTCTCATTTCTCAATACCTAATCCGCTGTGATAAATGTGTGTTAGATTCTTCTCCATAATAACATAGTTTATTCAATGCTTTGAAAGTGCCATTTTCAGTTGATTCTAAACTTGTCTTGAGGCTAGTGTTATAAAAAAACAACTCAAATGCTGTGTTAATGGAGAAGACAAACAAGGCTGCACCTTTGTTGCAGACATCAAGGTAGCGAGCAACGCTACATACAATCTTAGACCTGGATAATCATATCATCACCTTGACTTTAACATTGGTTGTCAAGCTCCGGAGGGAAACCGCTTCTATGATGTGCCACTTTACTCGCGGAGCACGTGATGTGTCTGTTTGAAGGCCTCATCCCAACTTTTTCATTCTTTCCCAACATGACTCTGGGGTTTTTCCACTTCACTCCGTGTTCAGCAAGTTTCTTTGAAGTAATCAAATCCCTCTCTGCTGTTAAACGGAAGTGATGGCTGAGAAGGTCTTCTTAACATTTACAAGAAATCACTCCAGCTTACTCACTTTACGCTTCCCCCACCTCTCTGATGCTCCATCTCGTTTCTCTACCCATTTTTCTTTTCATCAGCTCACTTTCCTCTCCCGGTGCTCTCCTGAATGTGTCTCTAGTCTTTTTTTTCATCTTTTTTGTAGGCAGTTCACACAATCTAATCTTTTAATCTTATTTTTGCCCTTCCTCTCCCCGTCTGTTAGCTCCCATCCTGCATTATCCCTGCTTCAGTGTTTTAGGAGACATCAGGTGGCATGACTTTTTTGACCTGTGAGAAAGAAGGAAAAAAATCAATCTTGTTGTCTGGCCTGACGTGCGCAGTACCGCCCCTGCAGCCTAGATGGCGACAAAACGGCAGATATTATTAAGGGTTGTCAAGGATAATTGCCACTCAGATCCATTTAGTGTTTGAGCAGCATGTGCGTGTAGGTGCGCCTGTTTGTGTGAGCGTGTTTGCTTGTGCATTCATGCCAGCGTGGTCCCCATAAGAGTGTTTTTTGCAAAGGTGCTTTGTAGAGGTGTAGTGGCCATTTAAACCCCTGATCTTGACTGTCAAGAAACAGACAGGAATTGGAGGACTCATTTGAAGCGAGCTCACAAAGCACCATATTGGTGCCTACGCAGGCAGGTCGCTTCAAGGCAATTAGAATAGCTCTTCCCACTTATTGCTTTTGATGTCAGCATGTGGGGGAACGAGAGAGAGAGCCAACTTTTGCCTGCCACTGACAGAGGGCTGCCACTTCAGTTGAAATCCTTTAGTCACAATTAATGTCATCCTCCATTCAGGGTTTTATCTCATATTAGCGCGGGCAGGTCCATGGCTTTGAGCTAGCAAATTAATTAAATGATGGGGCAAAGAGAATTAAGCTGGGGAAAAAAAAGCCAAGTCAAGGGGGATGCCTTTGGATGGGTAATGACCTCGTCCGTGACAGTTCTGTATACTGGTTTTACTGTATTGTGAAGTGTTTGAAATCTGTTTGAGTTTTGTTCTGATAATGCTCACTCGGATGTTACTTTTAAGCAGTATTAAGGCCTGGGAACGTTGCAGAGCTGCTGCATTTGACGCTCTCGGTGCATTGCAGTTTCATACGTACACACAGGGAAGAGCATTCTTCATTCAAAATTAAAGGATTCTCATCTACAAAGCTACTTCTTCCCGTTGTTCGGATGCCGAAGACAAAAGGCCTGCTTGAGCGGAGTGTTAGTCATTAAGAGGCCAGAGGCTATTTCTGGGGGAAATGAAACATTGTTGTGGCTTGAAAGACACATGCGACAGGGTTTGGAGATCAGTCAGAGATGCTTTTGATCACTGTGTCTTGTGTTTCGTTTCAATAATCCCACTCACACTGACAGCAGCGCACTTACAGTGCCGGTTCTATCCCCACAATCCGGTGGATACGCTGCCCATTAGCTTCCAGTTATGTTGTATTGGTATCCATACTAATTTGTGCCTACTCTTCTTGAACACTTTGATCTCAAATGACGGTTCCAAAAGAAGGTGGCACCGCCTCGTTGACTTCCTGGATTGGGCGATCCATGCAGGAGTTTGTCCTGCAGACCTGAAGTAATTAGAACTTGGAGTTTAGGGCAGGGAGCTTGCAATCCATTTGGATAAGTGCTCGGATGGCCATTTGCGAGCACACTTCAGGGCTTTTGGTGAAGTTGGTTGTGCTGCGAAACTCATGGGACGGCTGAGGCAGCGGTAATGACGGGAAAGTCGAGTCTGTGGCTTTGAATGAGGCCTTGCAAGGTGAGCGCCATGATTTCCACAGAGATGCCACATCCGCCCCCTCACATTCAAAGGACTGGGGGGGGAAAGGATGGTTGTCATTAGAAGCAAGGCTGTTTTTCAATAACAATCTCAATACGTTTTCTCACCCAACAACAGGGATTTGCAACCATATTGTAGTCGGCCCCCACCCCTGTCATTATCTGAGCTTCACCTCTCTTATCAGCTATAGGGGTGTTGCAACTGTGCTATAGGCTTCCTGCCGCAGAGATTCTCTGAGGAGCGAGCTGACTGGATTTGATTTTCATTAGGATTGCATGTCTTCACTGTCACATCCTCTACCTCCTTGCACGCTTTACTGGACACAATTTTCCGGTGCGGTGGCCCCCGTACTGGCGGCTTGGTTTTTCACGCAGCAGTAGAGTCACGCCGGGTGGCCAGTTATCAGTGCATTCACCATTACAGGGCCCCGTGTGGTTGACCTGCTCAAAGAGGGATTTTCTGCCTTTTCCTAGAGTCCCACTAGGAGACACGCTCTGCTGCTGCTGCTGGGACGAGCCACAGGAATTACAGGAACTCCAGCAGGCTGTCACAAGTCAAACGTGTACTGCACAGACCTGGGATGTGCAGGTCACACACCCACTGTTGACAGACAGTTGGAGGCTGAGACAGTACAAGCTCATGTTCGAGCTCCACAGAGGGGCTGGAAGATCGATGGGAGATAATTATTTCTAATGGAGCCACAGGAGAAAGGAGAGTGTGCTTTTCAGTCGTGGTGGGAGTGTGTGTACACATGGAACCTGGAGTATGTGACCAAGATTTTTAGTTTTTTCGTGATTTAATTAAATACAAATAAGATGACTGGCCACCGCTGGTATTAGATGCCCACTATTTGATAAGAGCCCAAGCTCATAACCCTGAACAATTTACATAATGGGTCAATGTGCAATTATGTTTTTAATATCATCATTAGTGCACATATTATTCATCCAATTTGGCCTGGCTTTTTGGGGGATAACACATACAGAGGTAAACTATGTCCAGGTTTGATTAGAACAAAAATGTATCTCAGCACAAGTTATTGCAAAGCTTCAGTAGCTGTTAATAGGCTACTTCAGATTTCTTCAGGGCCTTATAGGATCTCATGTTTGAGTATTGAGGACAAGACTGTGCACATCTCCAGTGTCCTCCTGCCAACAGAGGACAAACACTGAAAGGAACATGGCTCTATCCTGTGATTTATGATATCCTGCCTGGGCCTAGTCTTGCTCACTGACAGTGCGAGGCAGATTCACGGTCTGATGCAGGTGCAGACACCTACCGTATGTCACCATGCTCACACGACCTACTCATTTTGTAAAACACAAACACACAGAGGAACATTCTCATGATAAAACACAAATAAAAGTCACCACATAATGGGAGGAATGCACTGACACTGTGTATTGATACCACTCTCTTGTCTGTACGTGAAATATGGAGCTACAGCCGGGAGATGGTTAGCTTAGCTTAGCATAAAGATTGGAAGCAGGGGGAAACAGCTAGCTAAAAACTAACTGTATAAATGTGGAGGAAGTCAAGCCCTTGTTAAAACGTAGTGTTTAACCCTATAAAAGGACAACTTGTTGTTTTGTTATAGTTTTACAGCGATATACAAGGACAAACAAGATATAATGTGTTACTAAATGGTTCCCCCTGTTTTCCGTCTTTATGCTAAGATAGGCTAACCATCTCCAGTCTGTACTTTCATCTTCACCATGCAGTCTAGTGTGGTATCAAATATTCTCAAATAATCCCAAAGTGTCAAACTATTTATTTTAAAACCCAGGATCTCTGAGGCTGCTATGATTTATAACAAAGACTACCGTGAAGTTAGTTCAGGACAAGGACAGAAAGATTTCTCAAAGCAGATGGGGGGAAAGGAACAGAGTGATGAGGGAACCGGTTTCCTGCAGCTCAAATGACTAACATACGGTGTGCTCAGCTCGTAATGGAGAAGAATAACGCACGTCAGTGCTTGTAATGCAGCAGTGGCGAACAGCAATTCATAGCAGTTAGCATCAGTGGAAGCAGTGACGAGCATCGCAGTTTATATAAGATTACATTCCAGCTTGTTATTCAGCTGCAGTGACCAGCCAGTAGTCATCAGTTACCGATGTAGCAGCTGCAAGAGCACAACGTCATTCCAGAAGAGCTTATTATTTAGGGTTTGTGTGTGTATTTTATTCTTTTTCTCAACACTTAACTCACCAGAAATTCCTCATACAGTGCAAGCAAAACTTTTCTCTTTGAGATTTAATAGCGTAGCTTTCAGTCAGCCATGGGAATGCTCAAATAATACATTGTTAATAATAGGACTGCATTCACCTCCACTGCAGACTTTTATTCTAAACACTCACAAACCAAAGTACTTTCAAAAGCTAACGCGCATGTCGAGTATTTCTCCTTGATATCTCTCAAGATGAAAAGCGCAGACAATGTATTCTCTCTCTTATAGACTGAAAGTGAAGAGGCTCGAGCACTTAACTCTGTTTTTGCAGTGGGTGGAAGCTGCTTCTGCTCAAATTGTAAAGTAACTTGACTCATCCAAGAAGAACAGATAATGACTGTGTGGGAGAGCAGACATTAAAATGACGACGCCGTGATGAGAAAGTACATGATGTAGGTTATGAGTTTTTATCCAGATTTTTAATGTTATTATGATAATAAAAATTGTAAATTTAAAGCATCACCCAGATGCTAGAAATGAAGGATTCTTCTTTTTCTTTTTTAACTCAAAAAACACTATGAAAGCCGATGCATCAGGACCAGAGGAATTGTATTTTTTTTTTTTGTCAAATGCGGGTGCCTACTTTACCCACAATGCCACTCGGGCGCCAACAGATCAGTCAGACATTTGTGTGTGTTATGCTTGTACAGTAGCTGCCTGTGTAGCGCCGAGTTGCAGAAAGGAACAGGCTACAAAGGTCCGGCTACGCAACCCCAGATTTTATTATTTTCAAACTTGTAGTCTTAAACAACAGACGCTCAACTGATCTCACTTAAGGCAATTTATCAGACTTCACGTAGCCACAAAAGGCTACATACAGGTATATGTAACATATAACATGCATATTATAACATACTGTTATGTGGGAGTACTCTGCAAGACCTTAAAAAAAACATCACTGATGATCAGATATGTCAGCAGCCAACTTCTTTCAAATACTCTCGTATTTACAGTGTTGTGTGATCATGACATTGCAAATTAAGCCTTTGAAATATTTCGTTTTGCTGAATAAAAACAAAACAACATCGGCAGTTTAATGAAAAGCACAAGAAGCATGTTAAGTTATTTTCTGACCTCCATCCCTGATCCGCACACTGTTTTGATTTTAGTTGCCTGAGTAACTCGAGGACACACATTTTACACTCGTGGCAAAAAGGAATCAAGAAACACACAACAACAACAACAACAACAATGCTGAACATGCTTTAAAGATTGGGGGTGAAAACAAGTGTGAATTTTTACTCTCCAGAACTAATACCAAGATGAGCCGGGTCTGTGCCACATGAGGTTACAGATAAGACTGAGTATGGAACACACACCAGAGCAACCAGGGTCACATTCCTTCTATGGGTTCACACTTACTTGGTCTTTTAAGCTGATTCTCAAAATTTGATTCAAGCAGTGACTGTGGGCAAGTCATCCTTTTCTCCAGTTCTTTTCAGGAGCTTTTGGCTTGTGTCCCCCAGTCCTCCAGATAACTAAGCCTCTTCAGTCCAAAATATTCCGGTGCATGAGCAAGCGTTATTGGTTTCTTGGCTAATGCACTGCATCTCAGTAGTCGTAACCCTGATGACACTGCCAACTGGTATATCTATTGTCATGGTGTTTCCCATGACACACATTGAAAATACTAAGCAAAAACATGAACCTTAAAATACAAAAGTATGATTCAATCCTCCAGCTGCTGCCAACGATTACACACACAGCCTAGTACTTTACACCTTCCCTCCTTTTGTTGCCCCGTAAATGTTCCATAGTCTTTAAACCCATTGTGGAATTTCTATTCACCGCCCATTATTACTTAATAGGCTTTACAGTATTTTATCCGCAGTGCATTCCTTTAGAAATGGCAATATTGTTATCTGAGCCATGACTCGATGTTAGACATGACCTTGACGGAAGCCCCCAGAGACCTAAACATTAAATTAAAGATTTGAAATACGACATCTGAGCTTTGTGTGCCATTGTGAGCATGCTTGTCTGAGTGTGTTCATCTGGATCCACCATCATTTTAATTGCCCCCACAGAGCCTGAATAGAACTTTGTATCACATACGTTAGTGCTATACATTACACATCATATATATCCACTGTGACACACCAACACATATATTTTCACACATGTATTAAAGCATCCAGCCTTTCCTGAACACACAAACTCTCTTGCTTCAGTAGGATTCGCTAATGAGAGTCTCCATTCTTCACCTCCAGTCAGGTAACTGATAGCTGGTGCGAACCCTGTTTCAGCAGGTTTTGCACTTTTTTACACACTCGAACAAGCCGCTCTTGGTCTGGACGCTTGATTTCTAGCATTTGTTGTCATCAAGAACATGTTGTTAGCTTTTTATCGGCCAAACAATTATTCCATTCTATGAAGAATAGCATGCACTTTTCTTTTGTTTTTGCTCATGATTGTTAAAGTAAGGGGTCTGTTCACATGCAGTGTTTTTTTGCACACTCAAATCCATTGTTGTCAACGTAGACGTGTGGAAGAGACACTCGACAGCGAGCGGCAGGCTCACAATGTTCCCAAAACCCAATTTTTTAGCCCCAAGATGAAAATAGTAAAACGCTGCAGTGTATACTGCACGTCATGTGATGAGGAACAACCAATCACAGCTGGCAGATATTTTCTTTCACCCATAAATAGCAGCCTACATAAATAGGCCGTAAATATATAGAAGAGAAGTAAATCTTTTTAATGCAGGTCGACCCAGAGCTTTACGATCTGTCTCACGGACTATTTTACATGCTTCACCTTTTTCTGTTCAAGGACGTTCTGACATCCGACTAGAAGATCGGCCACATTCACACAGACAAATCTGGCAGTAAAGTTACTGTGAGAGAATCACGGTGCTGGAAATCAAATCATCTTTGTTTAGTTTTGTCAGTGTAGCTTACTGCGCAGGCTCTTGGTTGCTTTGTAACGACAGACGTGACTGGAGCGCCCTTCGAACAGAAGGATGGAAGCGGCATGGTTGGCATTTTCAACAACGGCCCCTCGCACTGCCAAGTCTTTTTTTTGCAGCTCAGATTATTTTATTTTGGCTCTTGGATCTCAGGTTGGACTTAATCCTTGGTACTCTAACTCTTGGAAAGGAACAGTCCTCTGGGGATCTGTCTTTCTTTCTCTATCATTCAGCTGCTCATTTATCTCACATTATCGTTGTCTGTCTTCATTTCTCCTGCCATCGTGATCTGCCCCTGTGCGTTCTTTCCATCTGCCTCCATTGGTTCTGCTAAAAAGAAACCCTCTCTGCTCCTGCTCTCCTGTGCCAAAGATCAATAACCTTATTAGAAGATATATTGCATAGCACGGAGCCGCTCTGCATTCTGCACGCAAAATTACCAGCATGAGCAACAGACTCTGCTTCGGTCTCGCTGTGGTTAAAGATGCAAAGTGGAAGGGACAGATGGAGAGTGAAGAAAAAGAGAAGGAGACTAAGAGAGGGTGGAGGTAATGATGGCAGAAAAAACTAGGGCAGGTGGAGAGTGAAAGGAAAGCGAAAGCAGGTTGGGAGAAAGAAAAGAGATAGAAGAATTACGGAAGATGGAGGCTCTGTGGCAGCGCTGATGTGCGGACGGTGGGTGGACAGGGTTGCTGAGTTGTGGCTCCGAAATGGGTCTTGACAGAGTCATTTCTCACGTGGAGAGTTACCACGGCTTTTTATTTTTTTCAGTGGTGGTAGGACGAGAGTGAGCGACCCTTTCCACTTGTCATGAATATTTATTTGGTGAGAGCGTTCGCAGGGTGCGGCTGCGTAGAATGACAAATTGTGCTCTCTAAGCAACTACGTATATTCTATTCCCATCTAGTGCTTCACCCCTTTCCACCTGCGACTGACTCGTCTAATTTATGTGCTGTTCTCACCTGGTTGTTTTATATGTCCGAAAAAAGAAAACATTTGGACAGGGATAACTTATTAAAAAAGATAGTGGTTGCATTGATGAGAACTACAACTATCTGGACACACAAACATGCACTCATCTGTCACGATCTTGGTTTTTGGTGAAGTTTGTTTCCTGTTTTATTTTTGAAGTTCTCAGCTTCCTGCCTTTGTATGTTTTCCCGCCATGTTAATTGTCTGCCCCGCCCCTAAATGAATCCTCCTGCGTCTCATCACCTCGACCTCCCCATGTGTTCCCCTGTCTCTATGGGGGTTCGTCTGCTGTGTTCCTGTTAGTCGCAAAAGAGTACATTTGTACATTTTGTACCGTTTACATGAT
The DNA here is from genome assembly GCF_910589615.1 of Taurulus bubalis. Taxonomy (NCBI): domain Eukaryota; kingdom Metazoa; phylum Chordata; class Actinopteri; order Perciformes; family Cottidae; genus Taurulus; species Taurulus bubalis. The sequence goes on from NC_136597.1 coordinate 7,491,396, forward strand.
GTTTTGCCTCTTGGATTTTCAGTTATTAATTTCTTTGGACTCACCTGCAGTTTTGTTTTGGATATGTCTTTAAATAAAATCTCTGTCTATCTTCCTTCTGCTCACCGTGTCTCCCTGCATTTGGGTCCATCTCCCGTTGCTCAGCGTTGGACGGTAGTCGGTAGCGTTCTCTCTAAACGCAGTCAAACACTGTCAGTGGTCTTTTGCTTTACACTAACTGTCACACATTGCAACTACAGATTTGAAAGGAGCATCCATCATTTACGAGGCCTTAACACATGGGATGATAGGAGCATGGATGTGTGTGTGTGTGTGTGTGTGTGTGTGTGTGTGTGTGTGTCTTATATCAATCAAAATGTAAATACAATGTGTTTTAAGACAGACTAAAAAGAGTAATTTAACACCAGACTTGAAAGCAGTGTTTTGCTGCTTTCTTTGAACATTTTAAGCTGAGGAGTGGATGTGGCCAGAAGTGTGCCTTGTTGCACCTGACACCCAACAGTGAAGTACACCTGTACATCAATGCAGCAAGGTGCAAAGTCAAACGACAAGAGGTCAGCAATGATTGGATTTGTTGTCTTCTTGGCTTTTTTTTTGTATGTGGCTCTTCAGCTGCTAAATCCTCCACTAAGTCACTAAATGTCAGCTGATTGGTGCTTGGCAGGTTCCATTTAAGATTCATGAGTGTTTTTTTTGGCTAAAAACAGCTGCCTGTTGCAGCTTGAGACAACGGTGATGATACCAGTAAGACTGAATCCAAACAGGAACATTGTGTGCAGTAAAACCAAATGCTAAGCATTCAGTAGACTTCCTCGAGAGTAATAATTCTCCGTGGGTTTGTTATTGTGAGTGGCACCTCATAAGTCATTATCCCAATACAAAGATTAGAAATATTGTGATCGGTGTGAGTTAAACTGGACCCGGTCAGTACTAGTGGATTTCTGACTTTACGTTAATGTTCTAATTTCAGCTGACCACCAGCTGCTTGATATCCATGCTTTCCCAGCATGACATCCCTCCATTACCCAGTACGAAAGGAATGCCAGATCCCAAAATGAAACAGCCTTGTTTACCAAAATCTGATTTATCCTCCATGGATGGCCAAACAGAAACCTATAATTCCTGGAGTCAAAATCCCTCGTACATGAGTTTGGTCTACAAATATGGCTCTGTTCCTGAGGCTCAAATGCTTCCTCGATCATTATCCCAGTCTCACCCGTGCTCTAGCAGCAGCCACTGCGTTCTCCAAACACCCATTTTATTATCATATTACCAGCCACGGCTGCAGAGATTTCGTGAGAGATTTGGATACAGGTTGGATCATCTGCTTGTATTCAGGCATTAGCCAGGGCGCTGCCGGCTGGCTGAACGCAGCAGTGGAGCTGAAGTGTTGAAGACAGAGCTTCCAGCAAGGAAGTGAGAAAAGGAAGAAAAAAAAAAAGAAATCCGTCCAGCTCATTATTTGGATGCTTTCACTGGCTCTGCTTTTTATAGCGCCATTTCTTTACATTCACCTGTGGCACCCGTGACTTCATTTCTTTTTTTTTCAAGCCAAGGAAGCACTTGAAGGATGATATGTCAAATCTAACTGTGGCCCCTGATGTTTCACTCATTAATTAAGACTTGGGAAGGGTCGGTATCGAGAGGCTGTCGACATGCATATTGCTCACGCAGCTTTTCTGGTTCCTGCTTCATGTCCTGGACGTCCTAACTTCTTGCTCTATTATTCCCGTAAATAAAAAACAGAAATGGAAAATGGATTTGGAGGCGAGAAGCATGGGTGCAATCTTCCCTTAAGCTGAGGAGTAAACAGTGGTGACAAGAACAAGTTTTCAATAACTTTCGAGCAAAAGGGAGAGAAACAACAAATATAGCGCAGCCTTGTGTTCCATTATTTAATTTTCACTCTGTTGTATTACAGGGAAAGTAAATATGGAAGGATATGAAGACTGACAAACAATGAACAGCCGTGTGTATTTGTGTGTATTTAAGTGTGGGTGGGTTCCAATTTCTCATTTTTCGGTCGGCTAGTGAGCAGAGGCTTTACTCGTGTCCGTGTGTGTGTGTGTGTGTGTGTGTGTGCTATTGTGGTGAGTGGTGAGCATGGGAAGAGAATGGTTTAAGGCAATCTTTTTTTATCCTGCTGGATCTTTCTCTGAGTGGAGAGATTGGGCTTTGTAGTTGTGATTGGAGGGAATTAAGGCCTGCCTTTGGAAGCAGGCAATAGCAGACAACTGGGAAACAGGTTGAGCTTGACTGTGTGTGTGTGTGTGTGTGTGTGTGTGTGTGTGTGTGTGTGTGCAGTAAGTGAAAGAAAGAGAGAGATTAACTAACACTATTGCACACCATTCAACAGCTCCTCCGGGGCGCCCTGTTCCTCTAACCTTGGCTGTATCTGCACACCAATAACTAACTGCAGAGGAAGGACTCCTCTGGTTCACTTACCGGGTTCAGTGACCTTTGGTGTATTTCATGTCATGTGTGTTGTATTATTAATGTATAGTCTCCATTGTTGTAATTCAGTTGCTGTACATTTTCATGTCCCAGTCAGTATCACGTCAACTTAAAATTCTTTACTAAAGTTTTTACAGTTTTATAGAAAGACATTTTTTCAATTATTCAAACCACTTTTAGCTAATCTAAGTCTTCTGGTTCTAGGTTCATCTTTCTGTCTCTCATTAGCTTAAAAAATAGATGTTGGAAATTTCTGATGGGAATAATTGCTTCCAAAGTTTATCATGGATAATAGTTTTGTAGACACTCAAATTAAACAATTATGTTAAAAAATGTATATATATATATATATATATATATATATATATATATATATATATATATATATATATATATATATATATTGTTTTACAACCCTGACCTCTTAGTATGCAGCCTATATGTCTACATTTAGGAACATATGGATCCTGAAAGGTCCATATACTTTGGCCAATATAAGTTCCTGTTCAATCACTTTGATAAGGAGAAGAAAATGTCGGAATCAGATGATTATGAGCAAGCTATTGGTGTGATGACTAATAGCGAGATGGGTTCTCGGTACAGTGGCTGGAATACCAGCTGGGTAAGATAGGGTGAGGGAAAAAGTCACTTTGCTGCTTTTTTACTTTCTTACTTATTCCAGGCTAATTGCCCAATTAATTGTGGTAATAAGAACGAGATTGATCAATAATAAAAACAATTGTTTGTTTGGTGCAACCCCAGTTTCTGGTTATGCAATGGTCATAGGCAGAAGACAACATCTAGCTTGAACTGCAGTGGGGAGACAATAGCAAGCAGCACAGATGCAAAGGGGAGGCAGCATCACTGATGCTTCTGGCTTTTTCCTCTCAGAAGAATTTCATCTCTCCTCCTGGCATCTCCTCTCCATGACACACTTGCTAAAACACAGCTGTCCAACTTATAACCCGTCCATTCCAATGAAAACCTTTGTGTGAATGAGTCAGAGGATTTCAATATGATGGAGAAAGAGAGAAAAGGCAGTCCTTTTATTTATTGTCTGTCTTTTTGGAAGGCAAGAGATTAAAGTGGCGACGTCTGTTGATACTGTGCCCCCTTCCAGTCCATACCTTCATATTGTTCTCCCCGCTCTGAGTTTTATCACAACAACAGGGACTCCCTGATAGCAGGCTACGCCACTGGGAATAACAAATCACACTTGTTTTACAGCAGCATCCACAACACCAAGGCAGATAGAGGAAGCAGGAGGAGAAGAGAAGAGGGAGGGAGGCTAGATGGAGCATTCAGAAGGTGGGAAATAATGGTTCACAGTTGGGAATGAGGCAGAAAACCAGAACAAAGCTTTTGTTTGGCATTCTCTTGTCTGAAGGTCTAGCTCATGCAGCAGAGCACTCTAAATGACTGAGGAATCACGGTTTTGTCTCAGGATCCACACTTTGTCAGCCTTTTGTAAGAAAAACACGTTTTGATTTGTCGTTGCGCTGTCGCATATTTTCGTTTTCATCGAGCGGCTAGACCTCGTCTCGTGGCTTTTCTCAGACTGGATGCTGTCAGAACGAAGCGCACAGGGCGGCGGAGAGAGAAATCTAGCTCATGAAGACCCAGGCCGACTCACAGGAAGGGAGACGGAGACAAGCCTGAGGCACCGACGGTCCCACGAGTGGCGGTGTGCGCGCGGCTACGCGTGTTTGAGCACGGATGTGTGAGCGCGTATCTGTGTTTGTGTGGTCCCCTCGAGGCTGGCAACAGAGGGAGGATAGAAGTGCTACTGATCATCAGCCCCCAGGCCTGCCACTTGAGACTGACTCTCAACTTATGGAAATTACACAAACACACACACACACACAAACACACACTTGCTCTCGTTGAGGGTTGGTGCGATTTTAGGTACATGAGCCGGATGTTGAGGAATAAGGGCTGGCAGAGAGAGACCTTCCATTGTCTGCATGAGATGTTTCTGTATATCTCTGGAGTTTATTTGTCTGTCTCTGAAAAGGTCAACTGAGGTGAAGTGTTCCTGACAGAGAGAGAAGAGCAGATGACGGTGGGAGGGGACCGACGATGAGATAATAGAAAGAAAAACCTCATAAAACAGGTTACGCTAAAGGACGTTAAATAATGTCTGAAACTTAAGGAAGCCGCGGAGTTCGACTGGCAGCGCCTGCCTGTGAGAGATGGAGAGGAAAATAAAAGGAGATGGATGCCATCAGAAAATCACAGGAGACTAACAGTGAGATGCCCAAAGGCAGTGGGGGAGCGAATAGTAAACATATGCAGGAGAATATTTTTAGATTAAGGTACACAACTGGTTAGATCCAGCACTCACCTTCCAGTGCTATTTAGAAAGTCACAATAACAATGAACGAATCAACACTCACAGGGAGAAAGATAATGAGAGCGCCGCTATGATGGAAAGCCCATAATGAAGAGAACAAATGCAGAACAGCTGCTGATCAGATTAAAGCAGAATTAAAACAAAATGACGACACTGCATCAGAGATGATGGCAGCTGAGAATGGAATGATGACAAACAACTCTTACTCATGTTTTCGCTAATGAAAAAAAAGTCTGTCACCCCCCTCTCTGTTCATTATCTGTGGTCTTCTGTTTCATTTCTCTCCACCCCATTTCATCACCACCTTTCTATTATAATTACTATTTCCCCATGTGGGGCCCCGGCTGCTGAGCCTGGTGAGCGATCCCTTCCTCCATAGAGGAAGACGACGAGGCTATACGAGACTCTTGACGTTTTTTTGAAGTCCAGAGCACACAAAAAAGAGAATTACAGCAGGGGTTGAAATGGACCTCTCCTCCACCCATGATAGGTTTCGTGGAGCCCGGCATCATCACACCTCAGCCTCAGTGCAGCTCACATTCATCATTCATCACCCCAGCCTCACACCTCTATTGGCTTTCAGCTGCAGTGCTCTCTTTCCAGGTTATTTTACCATCTGTTAATATTAGCATACGTCTTAAAAAAATAAAAAAACAAGGTGTAAGAGTAATTTGTATTAGACTGTGAGCTTTAAGTTTGCGATATTTGCATGACTATGTGGCTGGAATGAAAGATGCATCAAGCATCGTGTTGAATGCTGAAGACTGTGCTGATTTGAGAATGACTTCACAGAGGTGTAAAAAAAAAAAAAAAAGGCAATCAGACATTAGTATGCTTTAAGCTATGATTCATTGGCAGAGACAATGTTTCTTTTCCAGAGACTTGAATTTGTGAAACATTTGCCCTTTACTGATGCCGTAAAGTGGTGAGGAGATGAATACGGGATGGATCCTGTTCAAAATAGACCATTTCCTTTTTTATGTTTCTTAGTCAAACTCTTTTTTTTATTATCAAAAAGTTGTACTTGAAGTGTTATCCAATTTTTCATAGTTAGAATGTGGCCCAGCATTCATAGTGTACAATGACCCAGAACGGACTACGCCAATATACATCAAGCATATATTTCCGACATCTTTTTTAGGCATTTTTTTGTGTGTGTCAATGTGAGAAGTCAGCCCCTTAATTATTCTAAGGTCGTAAAAAAAGACCAGTACAAGCTGGTTGAATCAGTAAAGATGTACAGACAACAGAGACACTTTTTTAGACATTTTGTGCTGTTAATGTACATGTTAATTTCCCCAAGAGGAGGAATCCTGGTGACCCATTGACTCTATCAGTAGTGCAACCATGAGGCCAACATTTGTGGTTTTAAAGTGAAACGTCCAACACTTTGGTTTACAACCGGTCACAAAAACTAATCACAATCTCATCGGCCTTCGAGTGCAGCGCTGATGAGAAAATGTCAGCATGCTAACACGCTAAAAAAACGAAGAGGGGTACCATGGTGAATAGTGAACATGGTGGACATGCACAGCCTCACAGATCTCCTGGCATGGCTGAAGAGTGTTGTTAATAGTAATACTATTTATATTCTAATAATAATTAAGGGATAGCCCAAACCTCCCTAGCCACAACAATACTTTACGCTGTCCATGAACGCAGCCTCGACCACAGTTCAAAACTGACCCGCAGGCTCTATTGCAACAGATATACCTCTCAGCCTGACAATACAATCCTAATTATTGTCCTTGCTTCGTGGCATGGCGTTTATATCTGCTCTGAAAAAGCGTCCCTTTTTCTCCATTCCCCTCTCCGTGGCCTCACCTCGCAGTCACACCATGCGGAGCAGGGAAGCCGCTCTCTCTCTTTTAAATGGATTATCGCTCTGATGGAAGTGGCTGGGCTCGGCGAGGGTGTGTGAGAGGCGTGTGACTGATGGAATTAACCATCACAACGACGGGGTGAGAGGGGTTGAACGCGGGTGTTGAACGGTGACTGATGGAACAGTCCGACGCTAGAGGAAGGGAATGGATGAGAAAACGTGATTGATAAGGCAAACACTTGGCATCAAGGCTGAGAATAACAGTGATGTGAGAGACAGAGGGTGCAAGCATAGGCTGCGGGGGTCAGAGGGAAGGAATGAAACAAGATGGTTTGATTTTTGGAGAAAAAGGGGAAACAAAGATGGAAGAAAGAAGTTTGAAGAGAGCAAAGGGTATAACAGAACAGACGAGAAGGAAAAGAGGAGAGTGACAGGCAGGGAAATGGTAGTCATAGTCAAGAGGAAAAGGGAGGGCGATAAGCGGGAGATGGAAGTTGCTGCAGGCTTTGGAGGACGTTTGTATGCAGTGTTATGATTTGCAGAGGAAGGCCACAGCAGTGCTGTGATGGATAGCAGCATTGTGTGAGGCCAGGGCACATTCACGCAGATGATTTAGACCACACTCTGGACGGATAGATGCAAGATTCTTCTGTCCATTTAAATTGATGGAAAGCCCATGCCTCATACCCATGAATGACAGCAGAAAAAAAAGCCCATCTTTTTTAAATTTGTTCTCTCCAGTCAAACACCAACTTAGCAGTTAGCCTCATCAGCCAGAGTGAAACAATCCTCTCTATATAATACATTGCGTTTGGTATTGTTCGTTGTATTCTCTAAGATTTACTGCAGCTTTATTGAATTTTTTTCCATCTTTACACCTGCAGGGTCCTTCATTTGTGCATGCATCCAGTTTGGTTTGAGTGAAACAGACAAGCTGAATTGAACAAACAGGGTGCATTAGCTGTGACTGACAGATGAATACCCAGCCTGAAAAACGTAGGCCAACAGAGTATTTTATCGTTTCTCTCCATGTTTGTGTTTTTTTCAACAGCTGAGACTCCGATTTTGTGTTTTTTAGGCACTATAAACTGAATGCGATTAAGGCTTCTGCTGGGAAACTTTCTCCAAATAGCTTCCATATCACTCCACTCGACTTTATTGTCCCTGCGGAGATATAATCCCAGTGCACATCGACAAACACGCGCACACTCGAACGCACGCTTGGACACATGCGCTCACACCCGCCCACATACAAACATAAACCTCCTTTTCTGCCCTAACTGAGTGAGCTCCGGCTGTCCCTTATCTCCTTTCTTGTTGCTTGTTTAGAATTCAGCTTGCAGACAAAGCTTGATCCTGCTCTGTTCTGTTGGGGTGTTTAAATCCGGCTTCTCACACGCCTAACCTCGGGGGTACACTTCAACTCAATTTCACACTTGTCAGCTGGTAGAATGTCCTAATTCAATTTACCTTGTTTAAGGAAGCGGAGGCTTGCCCCCCGGGGAAAGTTTAGAGTGCACAAGGAGGAATGGTCTCGTCAGCTTTGGTCAGTGGCCCACTGCTGCATAGCTCGCTGAACAGATAGCCCATCACTTTACGCTCGAGGTAGTGCGCTTGAATGGCCAATGCGATTCCATGACTGCATTCACCGTAGTCATACTTTGATCGATACATGGGATTAAGTCTGAATCAGAACCGATCAGACAGCATTGCAGCTGATCCCATGCAGTGACACGGAATTAACCAGGAAGGACTTATTGCTATAGAACCACTTCGTTGAGCAAACTAAACTGAAAAGCTAAACAGAAGATTTCATTTTCTTTTTTCATTTTCTTCAGTAAAGTAGTTCCTGGTCTGACAAAAACAAATATGTTTTAATAAAATCATTTGATCAATGCAAAAACTCCACTTGTGCTGGTGTGAAATCTAGAAGACAGCATCAAAACTCCACAAATAAAACCAACGCTATATGCATGACTACATACTGCTCAGGATAAACAGGAACATTGGTCTTTATATAATGCAGTTAAACCATTGCTTCAATTTTAAGTTGGATATTTATTGTAATTTAGTGTAATGCATCTGAAATTGAGTGAGGATCATCTTTTGTCTATTGACATCATAACAGCAACATTATTACAGTTTAACTGTCTATATCTGTAGACATGTCATAGACGTGAAAATAAGTTTATATTTTTATTGAAACAACAACAACCCTTCAGCGTCTTTGTGTGGAAACAAGGCTTTTATTCTTAAATATTCACAGGGCAACGTTGGACGCTCTCTTAAGTGTGTGGTGTCCACACAGATAGCGTTTCTGCTGCTGCTGCCAGTCGTTCTTTTTAAATAGAGTTTGCCTTTCATAATCACCAGAATGTTTCATTTCATTTAATTATAGTGGCATTTCTATTTATTTGAGAAAGAAAAGAGCTAGAAGCCTGTGCTCATTGTAATTAATAATAACGAACCATAATTAAAAGCCAATATTCTAATTATTTATGGAGCCCTGCAAGTCAAGGTTTTTCTCATATTTTCCACAACACAGTCGATATACTCTCAAAAGATCATTTTCACTCTCTCTTTTCTGTGACCCGCAGGCGATGTAGCTGCTCCAACCTGTTATCGTAGGCACCTAAATAAAAAGTAAGAGGTTCTGATGCGGCCCCTTGGCGTAAGTGAATGTGAATAAAAAGTCAATTCAACACAATCGCATGCTGTTGTGTCAATACAATCTGCACTGTTGACCTCCAGTCTGCTATCCAAGACAACTTTGGTATGAAAAACAGTTTGGTTCCTCCCGGATTTGTATTGCTCTTACTTCTGGTAGCATATATATATATATATATATATATATATATATATATATATATATACATACATGTATATATACATACATATACACATACATATACATACATACAGTATGCACCAATGCATTGATTATCTGTAACTTTTTAGAATTGATTGGTAAGCCTTGTTTGAGGCAATGCAGTTTCGGGGGGCAAGGGCTGACTGCAAGGATTAATTGAGGGCAGGTAAATCTCCTGACTTAACAGTTGGTCTAATAATATAAAAGTGAATTCCACTGCTTAATTATTCGATAAGAATGTATCATTGTTTGTCATTGTAACATTAGAGCCAGAGTGAGCCTGTTACTTTAAGACTGTGTTGCATTGTGGGCAGTTTGTAGCCTTAATGCTGCCAAGCTAGCACACTTCTTTCCCCACTGAGTTTACTCAGGATAGTTTCAGTTACAGGAGTCTTCTGCTTGCGTGTGTTATGTGCGTTGCAGCCACGGAAGAAAGTAATACCCACCATCTGAAAATGTTATTGTGCTCGCAAAACTGGCTACTTCCTACAGCTTAGCAGGAGAGTGGGTGAGTAACTTTGCATTACTTTAAAGCACACTGAAGAAAATGCTTATTTTCTTCAATTTATTAACAATTAATGTC